>NC_025701.1:9559315-9607918 GCF_000633955.1 Camelina sativa | reverse complement strand
TTTTTTTTTTTTTTTTTTTTTTTTTTTTTTTTTTTTTTTTTTTTTTTTTTTTTTTTTTTTTTTTTTTTTTTGACAACAAAAGATCAGCTCAAACGAGCCAATTGGTTGGGAAAGGAAATGAGATTAAAAAGTATTTTTAATTTATAGCTTGCTAGAATGTCATTAAGAAAAGGAAATGTAACAATCAATCAATAATATATAAAGGAAAATCCAAAGAAAATCTCACCATCATAAGATAAATTAAATCTTACCCAATTTTATTAGAAAGAAATGTTATGACATTTCCATGGATTTGAAAAAGAAAAAAATAAATATCTTTGATAAGATCAAAAAAAATTGTAAGATTATATATATATATATATTAGATTGCAAGAATATTTATCAGTTATTTTAATTTTTAGCTAGCTATCAAGCCATTAAGAAAAGGAAATGTAACAATCAAGTAATAATATATAAAAGAAAATCCAAAGACAATCTCACCATTATAAATAAATTAAATTTTACTCAATTCTTTTAGAAATAAATATTATGACATTTCCATGGATTTGAAAAAAAAATATAATAAATATCTTTGATGAGATCAAGAAAATTTATAATATATTAGCATATATATATATTTTTTAGATTGCAAGATAATTTATCAGTTATTTTTTTTCTTTTACTTTTAGCAAAAAAGTCAATAAATATTATATCCAACGGTAATAAAAATTATATCATAATTTTAAAAATTATTAAAGTTGATGAACATGCATGACATGTCATTTTAAAAATCTTACTTTGAAAGTTGTTCTACTCTAAATATGGGAACATGCATGACATGTCATTTTTAAAAAATCTTACTTTAAAAGCTTCTCTACTCTAATATGGGAACATGAATGACATGTCATTTTAAAAATCTTACTTTGAAAGCTTCTCTACTCTAAGGCCCAACGTAGCTAAAAATATAGCTAGATAAAATTAGACTGTAATTATATTATAATGATGGTTATGGGTTACAATTAGACTTAAGGAAAGTCAACACCTGTACAAGGTCAAAAGGACTGTTAAGGTCACTAAACATTCAAAACCCCCTACCCATCTAAGCCACTCACAAATTCATTGCGGCCTTTACAAAAAATGCCTCCATCGAGGAGTACAAAGAAACAAAAAGGTCCTTCAAACAGAGGATCCCACTCTCTCATCGTTGAATACTCCCGTTAACCAGAAAGGAAATCCAGAAGCCACATAGGACTGAGTTCGACTATCTTCAGAGACACTACGAGCAATGAGAAAAGCTCCTCTATTTGAAACCCCAGCTTCCAGAACAAACTTCCAATCTCCAATTCCAATCAGAGCTGACAGCAACTGAGAAGAATAAAACCTGAAAGATGGCCACGCCTTAGGCCTAATCACCGCTCCCACCAAAGCCGAATCCTCCACAGCAAAGGTAATCTTCCCCATTTTGTGACTGATCATACTCTCAACAGCCCACACTGTACCCAGAAAACTCGCCTCTTGCTTGGATTTTACATTGAAGAAAGCTCTCCTGCTAAGCATCAACGTCACTCCATTGTGATCTCTTACTACCCAAGCCGCACCAGCTAAGTTCTTCCTTTTAGACCAAGAAACCCCAATATTACATTTTAACCAATGTTGGGAAGGAGGGCACCACCGATCCAAAACCATCGAATGACTTTCAGAACTGTGAGAGAGGGTCGAAGGGTTTGTGGTTCCATGTAGAGAATGGTCAACCACTTGAGCCTCCAGCCACACCTCAACATCCTCCTGAATTTTAGTAGCAGTCTCCATCGGAGAGAAAGACTTCCCTTCAAAAACCAAACAATTCCTATTTTTCCATATTCTTCATAGGATCCAAGGGAAACTTTTCCTGATCTCCTTAGGCCACAGTAAGTTATCTCTATTGATCAACAAGTGCTGAAAGTGGGAGAAAACCGAACCTTCATCTAGTCCAGAGTTTGGCGTAGGGAAGTTGGAGAGAGCCCAGATCTGTCTTGCCATAGGACAAGAGAACAACACATGGAAGATGGACTCGCTAGTCATTCCACACACTTGACAGCTCACATCAAATTTGAGTCCTCTTCGAACCAAGAGATCTCCCACTGGCAAAGCACCACTCAACATTTTCCAAAGGAAAACTTTTATCTTTGGTTCAGTTTGCAACCTCCAGACCTACTCTTTTAGGATATTTAAGGAAGGAAGAGCCGTTGCCTCCCTGATCAGAGTTTCTTTTTCTATTCGAGTAGCCAACCAATACTCCGACTTTACCGAATAAGCACCCGATTTGTTATGCTTCCAAATCAAGAAATCCTCCATTGCCACCACGGGTCTTGTTTCTCTGATTTTAATGATATCATTCGGGAAAAACAGATAATCCAATTTCTCCATATCCCAATCTCTTCTCTCAAGATCAATGATATCACACACCTTTAAGTTGATGTCAATGATGGGGTTCTTTATGAGAGGAGCTCTCATCCCACCATCTTCTAGCCAAAGGTCGGTCCAAACACGCATTGATGCTCCGTTTCCAACTCGTTTTACCATCCCTTTGCTTATCAAATCTCTCCCATGTAAAATGCTTCTCCATCCAAAAGAAGGCCTAGAACCAAGCCCTGCGTCCACAAATTGCCCCCGCGGAAAGTATCTACTTTTTATTAGCCTTGAGAAAAGACTATCCGGATCTTGGATAAATCTCCATGCTTGCTTAGCTAAGAGAGCTTGATTGAATAAACGTATATCCTTGAAACCCATTCCCCCTTGGTTTTTTGGCAAGCACATCCTTTCCCAACTTCACCAATGAATTTTCATGGTATTTTCGGTTGAGCTCCACCAAAAATCCGTCATAGCACTGGATAGAATAGCACAAGATTTCTTGGGGAGTTTAAAACAGGACATAGCGAACACAGGCATAGCCATTGCAACGGTCTTCAACATTATCTCTTTTCCTCCCTGAGATAAAGTTCTGGCATACCATCCTGATAACTTATTCTGCACTCTATCTTTAAGGTAGCTCAGCATCTGAATTTTGGACCCACTGAAACATTCTGGTAAACCTAAATAAGTTCCCGCTCCTCCTTGGTTCACAATTCCCATGCAAGCTTGAATCTCCAGTTTACAAGCTTCAGGAACTTTCTTCCCGAAGGTAATGGAAGACTTTGAGGCATTGATGACTTGCCCTGAAGCGGAACCGTAAACCTTTAGGATGTTTTGAAGACCAGTAGCTTCTTCACCATTAGCTTTACAGAGGAAAAGACTATCGTCGGCATAAAGCAGATGATGAATGACCGGACCGTCTGCAGAAAATTGAAAACCCGAGATTCTCCTTTCCATTTGAGCTGAGTTTAGCAAGTGTGAGAGACCCTCAGTACATAACACAAAAAGAAAGGGAGAGAGAGGATCTCCCTGCCTTATCCCTCTCTCCGGTATGATCATTCCACAAGCCTTGTCATTTATGAGCACAGAGAAAGTTACAGTTGTAACACACTTCATTCTCCAAGCAATCCAAGTCTGGTGAAACCCTAAGGCTGAGAGCATGTATCTTAAATAACACCATTCAACCCTATCATAAGCCTTTGACATATTGGATTTAACTGCCATGTACTCGGAACAGAAAGGTTCTTTGGTGTTCAGCGAATGGACAAGCTCATGGGCAATCAGAATATTGGCTGTTATCAAACGATCCGAGACAAAAGCTGACTGATAATCAGACACAATCAGAGGCAGAAAAGGCTTCAGTCTGTCAACTAACACTTTGGAGATCACCTTATACATGACAGAACATAGACTTATAGGTCTAAGATCCGGCATTGAAGAAGGATGAGGGATCTTTGGAATTAAGCACAAGTGAGTGTAGTTCCATTCTCCAGGCAAAACTCCATTGGAAAAGAAGTTCTGGACTTCAACAATGACCTGAGCTCCTACTATATCCCAATAGTGTTGAAAGAATAGAGCAGACATACCATCAGCTCCAAGAGCACTAGAAGGATCAATAGAAAAAACCGCCTCTTTGATTTCATCCGGAGAAACCACCCTTATTAACTTGTCATTCATTTCACTTGTGACTCTAGGTTGGAGATCATGAAACAGATTGCCAAAAGGAGCCGGGTTGGATGATTTGAAAAGATCTTGGAAATATGCAGCAGCCACTTCCCCTTTTGATCCTTCAGAAAACTGATTATTCCCATTGATGTCCACCAATCTCTCAATTCTATTCTTTGATCTCGACTCCTTCACTGAAGCTTGGAAAAATTTGGTATTACGGTCACCACACTTCATCCATTTTTTCCGGCTTTTTTGTCTCCAAAAGATTTCTTCATCTCTATAGGCCTTCACCAAGTCTTTTTTCAAGGAGACAACTCGATAGAAGCTAGGGGAGAGCATAGATTGATGAGCATCCAAGTCTATCTCAATCTTCCTGATCTTGTCTTTCGAGTTGATCTTGCATTTTTTTCCTTTACTTTTGAGGGTCCAAAATTTTTAGAAAATTTTCAATGTTCAGCATATATATCCAAAATCTAGCCCCAAAAAAGTGTAGATAAAAAGAAATTATGGACATTTTAGCACATGGTCCATGATAAGTTTGAGCCGCCAACACAAGGTGCTAATAGTAAGGCATATGGAGGATCCGGGGAGTGTCATGTGTATGTGGAACAATTTGGAGAAAAACAAATAGGCCATCTGAGTTGTGTGATTTAGGGAATTTTCAAACCGTGAAATCAGTTATAACGGATTAACTCATGGTCAAGAATCAAAATTTTATTTTTAAGTATTGAAGTTTAAACTGCTTAAATTCTAGAATTATATTATATATATATATATATATATATATATATAGATATTCCCTTTTTAATAAAAGGGAAGTACACGGCATAGTTTTCGTAGACTTTATATTTTTAATAAATGATTACAAATGGTTATAAATAAGTTATAGATAGGTTATAAATTAATTCATATATTCATATTAATCGGTTACACCTAAATATTAGGGATATTCCAAATTGATAATTGATATAATAATGGTAACAAACAAAATCATGGATATTCCAAATTGTATTTTCAGAAGATTTTAGTCCTATATCACGTTGTTTCCAAAGATCTTTAAACACAGTATTACAAATTTATTTTCCACAGATTTTATCAATAGACCACAACGTTAACCAAATATTGATTACAAAACTGGTAGATTGATTGGTTATAAGTTAAATAGTGGGTTACAAGATAGATTACGAAATAAAATTTAATCAGTGTTATAGCACGGGTATTTATCTAGAATCATTAACAATATAAAACTTACAAAATATGTGTTTTTTTTTCAAGCCTTCATATTTAGCATATGATTTTATTGCATAATGTTTTATCCAAAAAAACTTTTAAAAACAATCACATAAATTATATTTTATATAAAAATTACAATATAAATAAAATAAATTTCAACCCCTGCTCTAGCACGGTTCTTAATCTAGAACATATATATATTGCAAAACGTTTGATAGTTTTCGTTTTTTCTTAATATTTTGAAGTTAGAGCCTAATTAGAAAGATCTATTATATTAGAGCATCAACAAAGATTACTTATTATGTGAATAATATATAGTACTGCGATGTATTGTTGTAAGTTGTAACTATAGGCGAAGTTGAAAGTGAAGTCGTTGTAGTTCCAGTTGCCATTCTCCCAAAACCTTTCATGGAACATGACTTCCTTGATGCGTTTCACGAGTCACGACCAGTGCTGTTGTACTCGTTATTCTGATAATCTCCACCGTGTGTACGTGCGAAAGAAGAAGTCAAGTGGAGCGTGCACGTGCGGAGGCCGTTAGAGATATTTTTTACATAATAAGTATAAAAGACTTGTTTGTTTGTTTACGGATTTTTCATGTATGGTGTAAGACTTTCTCCTGCGTGAGAATTTGAGGGAGATAGATTCAGAGAATATGATGCTCTGATCTTCTCTTGTATACCGATACAGAACTCGTACTACTCAGAGTATTATTCAGAGAATTATTCAGAGTTACACTTCTCTAATCTAACAAATTGGTGCGTAGTGACGTTTGATCGAGAGAAATCGCAAGCTCCTGAAGTATGGGTTACGATCCGAAACTTTCACCGATCATCTCTGAGACCTCGCAGGAGTATGAAGAGAAGCAAGTCGAAGAACTCTTTCGCAGTGTTCACTCGATTCAAAAGGAGATACAGTCCGATCGAGAGTTTGTTAAGGGTGCGATCGCGGATTTACAACACTCGTTGAAGCTGCTTCTCGCGAATCAATCGCCTCGCAATGTGGATTGTGACTCATCGGAGCCGCAGTCAGCAGATCCATCAGTCAACTGTCGCCGTAAGGTACTTTCTACTCCTTTGACCACGAATCATCGCGATGCTGGACCTAGCTCTAGAGATAAGTTGCTTAAAAATTCGGAGATTCCTGTGTTTTCTGGAGAAAATATTTACAGTTGGCTCGCGCTTTCGGAGCGATACTTTCGTATTGGGGGTTTTTCGGATCCGGAGAAGCTAGATCTGGTGTCGGTGTATCTCGGAGGAGATGCTTTGGGTTGGTTTAACTGGGAAGTGAATCGAGCTCCGTTTGTTAGCTGGTACCAATTCAAGGATCGCTTATTGTTGAGATTTGGGAATCTAAGGGTGAAAGGTCCCAGTCAAAGTTTGTTCTGCATTCGCCAAACAGGTTCCATCGCAGAGTATGTGCGAGCTTTTGAAGATCTCTCCGCACAGGTTCGTGGCCCTGATGATCATAAATTGGAAGGTATATTCCTCAACGGGTTGCAACCTGAGATGCAGGAGTTAGTTTATATGATGAAGCCACAGAGTCTTCCAGAAGTAATCGCAGTGGCACTGTCCATGGAGTCTAGCTATCTGCGGAAGGTGATGCAGCCTGTGGTAGAAGTTGGTGGTGGCAATCAATCCACGCGTGTGCAGCATTCTAAGTCGGTGGTGACTTGGAAAGGGAGACCAGTTGTTTCTGAGCCTAGCAAGGTTACTGAGAGGCAAGGGCCTATTGCAGTTCAGCGACCTCAGAAACATCACTCCAATGCTGACTTGGATGATATGCGTAGACGAGGAATCTGTTTTAAATGTCAAGGGAAGTGGTCTCGTGGTCACGAGTGTCCTAATAAGGTATTACAGATTCTTACGGTGTTAGATGAGTACTTGGTGGAGGTCTTGCAGGATGATTGCCAGTTGGAGGAGCAAGGCGAGGTGGTCGCTGCAGGGCAACTGATGGAGCTCTCCTACAGTTCGTTTATGGGGTTGTCCTCCCCTTCCACAACAAAGATGCGTGGCATTATTAATCATGGAGAGGCTCTTGTGATGATCGATAGCGGTGCGACTCACAACTTTATCACACCTAAGTTGATGGCTCGGTTACAGTTACAAGCTCAAGCGTGTAGCAATCTGAATATTAAGTTGGGAACAGGAGTGATGGTACAGGGTGTGGGAGTCTGTCGTCGCCTCACTTTTCTGATTCAGGGGTGGTCTTTTTCTTCAGATTTCATTGTGCTGGAGCTTGGCCAAGTGGATGTTTTTCTGGGGATTTACTGGTTAAGAACACTTGGACAATGTAGTGTGAATTGGGAGACTCATGAATACTCATTCACCTATAAGAATCAACATGTGCATTTGGTAGGCGATACTGAGTTACAAGTTGCTTGTGGTGCTTTTCAGAGTTCATCGCCTTTCTTGGAAGATGTGTTTGCAGGTGAGGTGTGTGCTTTGGAGGGTTCTCCTGACCAATCC
Organism: Camelina sativa; assembly: GCF_000633955.1. Classification (NCBI taxonomy): domain Eukaryota; kingdom Viridiplantae; phylum Streptophyta; class Magnoliopsida; order Brassicales; family Brassicaceae; genus Camelina; species Camelina sativa. Next base: position 9,600,179 of record NC_025701.1, on the reverse strand, counting down.
TTGGTGGTCCCTGGGGCTGTGAACGATGTTTTACAGCAGTTTGATGGGGTTTTTGCAGAGCCTACGGGTCTACCACCGTTGCGTGGCAGGGAACATGCTATTAACTTGGTAGCGGGTGTGTCTGCGGTCAGCGTGCGCCCATACCGGTATCCTCATGCACAAAAAGAAGTGATGGAGAGTTTGGTTAAAGAGATGTTACAGGCTGGTACAATTCGACCGAGTCGAATTCCATTCCCCAGTCCGGTATTGTTAGTGAGGAAGAAGGACACGAGTTGGCGGTTCTGTGTGGATTACCGTGCCTTGAACCAGGCTACCATTCCAGATAAGTTTCCAATCCCTATGATTGATCAGTTGTTGGACGAACTGGATGGTGCGAACATTTTTTCTAAGTTGGATATTCGAGCAGGATATCATCAGATTAGAATGCGTGGTTGTGACATTGAGAAAACAGCTTTTCGAACGCATGACGGGCATTATGAGTTCTTAGTCATGCCTTTCGGCTTAACTAATGCTCCGGCGACATTCCAGGCGTTGATGAACGAGCTGTTTCGCCCTTATCTTCAAAAATTCATTTTGGTTTTCTTTGATGATATTCTGATATATAGTTCTTCTTTATCTGAACATGTAGAACATTTGTTGGTTGTGATGAAGATATTTGCCAAGCACAAATTGTTTGCTAACAGGAAGAAGTGTCTGTTCGCTCAAGCTCAGGTGGATTACTTGGGGCACATCATTTCTGCTTCAGGCGTGTCTACTGATCCTACTAAGACTGCAGCTATGATGCGTTGGCCGAATCCGTGTTTAGTGAAAGAGCTACGGGGATTTTTGGGACTGACAGGCTATTACAAATGTTTTGTGCGTGGTTATGGGGTTATTGCTAGACCTTTGACGGAGTTGTTGCGGAAGGATAAGTTTGAATGGAGTGTGAAGGCTCAGGAGGCTTTTGATGCGTTGAAGCAGGCAATGTCTACAGCTCCGGTGCTAGCATTGCCAAACTTTTCAAAGGTGTTTGTAGTTGAGGCTGATGCTTCGGGTTATGGTCTGGGTGCCGTGTTAATGCAGGATAAGCGTCCCATTGCCTTCTTTAGTGTGGGGCTCTCTGCTCGCGAGCAGCTTAAACCAGTGTATGAAAGGGAACTCATGGCTATCGTTCTGGCTATTCAGAAGTGGAAGCATTACCTTATGGGGCGTCGTTTTACCGTGCACACTGACCAAAAGAGCCTTAAATTTTTGTTGGAGCAGCGTGAAGTGTCGATGGATGATCAAAAATGGTTGACCAAGCTTTTGCCTTATGACTTTGAAATCGTGTATAAAGCGGGTATAGACAACAAGGCGGCTGATGGGTTGTCTAGAATGGTTCAACCATCGTTGTGTGTGTCGCAGGTGGAATTGTTTGCTTTTACAGTCCCTGCGGTCCTGCAGCTTCAGGACTTTTTTAAGGAGATTGGTGAAGATGCTGTTCTACAACAGAGGATTCGCGAGTTTGATGACTTGCAGTTGGCTCAAAAGGGATATGTTCTTAAGGATGGCAAGTTATGGTATAAAGATAGGCTGGTGATACCTGCTAATTCTAAGTTCATACCTCTGCTCTTGGAGGTGTTTCATAACAGTCAGTTTGGAGGTCATTCGGGAGTTCTCAAGACTTTGAAGCGCATTCAACTTTCTTTCTATTGGCAGGGTATGTTGCGTGACGTTCAGAAGTTTGTGTCGGAATGTGCGATTTGTCAGACTCATAAGTCTTCCACACTTTCTCCAGCTGGGTTGCTACAACCTTTGCCTATTCCTCAGGCGGTGTGGACAGATGTGAACATGGACTTTGTCGAAGGGTTGCCCGCGTCTCAGGGTTATAATGCTATCTTGGTGGTGGTGGATCGTTTGAGCAAGTTTGGTCATTTCATTGGTTTGAAACATCCATTCTCTGCTTCGGATGTAGCTCAGAGTTTCGTGGCTGAGATTGTTCGTCTTCACGGGTTTCCTGCTTCGATTGTTTCAGATCGAGACCGTATTTTCTTAAGCCATTTCTGGAAGGATTGTTTCAAACTCGCGGGAACTAAGCTGAAATACAGCACTGCTTTTCACCCGCAGACTGATGGCCAAACTGAGGTACTCAATAGATGTTTGGAATCCTATTTACGTTGTTTTTCTTCTGCTCACCCTCGCACTTGGTATAAGTTCTTATCTTGGGCTGAGCTTTGGTACAACACGTCGTATCATACGGCATTGAAAACGACTCCTTTCAAGGTGTTTTATGGTCGTGATCCGCCTGTCTTGTTAGCGTATGAGCCGCATTCTACCCAGAACTTCGAGTTGGAGAAGATGTTGCAGGAACGAGATCGGATGTTGGTGGATATTAAGGCTCACTTAGTTCATGCACAACAGCTTATGAAGAACAATGCGGACAAGCATCGCCGGGATGTGACTTTTGCAGTGGATTCTTGGGTTTACTTGAAGTTGCGTCCATATCGTCAACACTCGGTTGTCAAACGCATTTGTCAGAAGCTGTCAGCCAAATACTTTGGTCCCTTTCAAGTCATGGCTCGTATTGGTCAGACCGCTTACAAGTTGCGCTTGCCGGATGGTTCGAAGATACACCCCGTGTTTCATGTGTCTCAGTTGAAGCAGGTGCTTGGCACGCATCATCAGGTTTTACCCTTGCCGGACACTTTTTCTGATGCTGGTGAGTTGATCCTGGAGCCTGCTGCTATACTGGAGACTTGTTACAATGATCACGGTGTGTGGGAAGCATTGGTTTCGTGGCATGGTTTACCTGCACATGAGAATTCGTGGGAACCGGTTCGTGAGTTGCAGAGGGAGTTTCCTGGTTTAAAGCTTGAGGACAAGCTTGATGTTGAAGAGGGGGTATTGATAAGCTCCACAGTGTGTACGTGCGAAAGAAGAAGTCAAGTAGAGCGGGCACGTGCGGAGGTCGTTAGAGATATTTTTTGCAGAATAAGTATAAAAGACTTGTTTGTTTGTTTACGGATTTTCATGTATGGTGTAAGACTTTCTCCTGCGTGAGAATTTGAGGGAGATAGATTCAGAGAATATGATGCTCTGATCTTCTCTTGTATACCGATACAGAACTCGTACTACTCAGAGTATTATTCAGAGAATTATTCAGAGTTACACTTCTCTAATCTAACATATTCTTATCATAAAAAGGTAGCTCAACCTTGGTATTTTGTTAAATTCTCTTATAAAATATGTCAGGAGAATCACTTTGGTCAACAATTCGAATGCATCAGCATCATAATAAACCTCTTAACAAGCTCCTTATATTAATCGCACAGGAAAAGATTGTCAGACCATGTAAATTATATTGCATATAGAGGTGTGAAAATGGATAAAGTTTCATGGATCAACTCAACTCAATCCAATCCATGAACCCTAATGACTTAACAAAATTTATCCTAGTGAGTTCATGAATAAAATAGTTTAATGAGTTAATTGGTTTAGTGGATCAAATGAATTGAATTGTAATGGGTAATAGTTAACCATTTAATCAATTAATTCTATTTTTATTGAGTCAAATATTTAAATCGGTTAAATATAACCAAAAATCTGTAAACCAATCAAAATGTATAAACTGATTAATGTTTAATTTTTTTTCCCAAAACAGCTTCATCGTGATTTGATCGGATCTTCACCGGCGTGAACCAGGCAGCTGGTTCGCCCCTCTCATCTCCGCCGGATCTTCGCCTGAGTTCAGGTTTATTTCTTCTCTCGTGCTCTCTCTCTCTCTCCCTCTCTCCGTCTGTCTTGGTGTCTTTGTCTCTCTCTCTCGGTCTCTTTGTCTCATGGGTTTGATTATTGATTTGATTTCTCCTTTAGTCATTGAAATCTCGAAGTGGGTTTTGATTTTTTTTTCTGGGTTTTGATATCTTAGAAACAAATTGACTCTGGGTTTTGATTTTTGGGTTTTGTTTTTTTCTGGGTTTTGATTTTTTGTCTGGGTTTTGATATCTTAGAATCGCTACTCTCGGTGTTTGTGTATCTATGTGGCTTGTTCTCTTGATTTGGGTTGTTAAACAAAAGATTGTAGTGACTGATTTGGGGTTTTTAAACTTGTTCTCGGTGATCATCATGTTTGATGGTGTATGTCAAGTTTTCAGCAATAATTGTATAGGAAATTGGATTGCTTGTTAGATTACTTGTGTTTGTTTTATTAATGTTCATTGTTTAGCTTCTTTGGATAATCGAGAAGACTATATATATATATGATGCCATGTCTAATGTTGCAAGAGAAGTTGACTTTTGGTAGACTCATCGAGCCTCTCCCTGAATAAAATGCTCCTGTTGCATATCCTCTTCGTTTAGACCAATGGCCTTGTTTGTCAAAAGACCAAATTAACTTGTGAATGGATGTCTGATTCAGGTTTGTGACAGGGAGAAGATGCTTTTTGTGCTTAATGGTGATTACCTGATTGCAGCCTCTTTAAAATCTATTGCTGATTTGATATCTCTCTCTCTCTGCACTTAATCTGAATGTGTCTTGGCGTATGAAATGCCTAGTTGCTCTATGACTGATTATAGACTAGGACATCATCCTCTATTTTTTCTTTCATAGACATAGTCGGCAGATTGATTTTGTTTGTCAGAGTAGTGAGAGTTTGCTTTGTGAATCATTGACTGGTTGATTCATAGGATAAAAAGTGTTGAACATGTACTATACTCGTATGCTTGTATGTGTTGTTGCTGTTTGATTGACTATACTCGTATGTGTTGTTGTTGAGTTGTCATTCTGATGTCATATTGATGTTCTTGCTTCTCATAAATTGTGGGGGTATATGATGCAGATGACAAGGACGAGACCATTGTTATACGAGAAAATCCAATGTCTAGTGGAATAGGAGGTTTCTACTTTCTACTCAAGTTGAAAGCTTGACTATGTTTTTGATATGATCGTGGCAAGCAAGGAGCCAGAGGCTGCAGAGCAACCGGAGGTGGTGGGAAGGATCACTCGTTCAAGAGCTAAGGAGATGGCCAAGGAAGCTCATTCTCTCATAGTTGACGGGTCATTCAACCTACCAAGGATCCAAGTCTTCAACATATCCACCCTGAAGACTTCACCCGGTAATGAGGACTAGGTAACTTAGGTGTGAAGTTTGTACTCTTTTTCCCATAGCTGAGTTTTGTCCCAATGGGTTTTCTCAGCATGGTTTTTAATGAGGCAAATGGATCACTACGTCGAGTTATCTAGAAATCATTACCAAAGGGGGAATAATTTACTTCTGTACTAGTTCAGCCGACTTCTGTACTACTACAGGTCGCCTAGACGTTTTGCTGTTTTTCTTATTTCCTTAAAACGTCTTGTTGTTTTGGTTATGCACTTCTTGTTGTTCAGAGTGTCGAGCCCTAGGGTGTTTAAAACCCAAAGCTACGCCTCTTTTCTCTTTCAGCGAAGAAGTATGTTGTAAACACGTTTGTGAACTTTCTTCTCTCAATCCGATATCTTGAATGCGTTCTTGATTTCTGAGTTTCTTTACACGTTGTGAATTAGGAAACTCTTCTACCTGTTCGAATCCATCTCATCATTCAAAACACTTCTCACCATTGATTCATTGTTACTTGGTTCGATCATTACTTATATTCATTCACCAATCTCACTCGATCATCATCACCACCGAATCCACGTCGCCTATCACCTACCATCAGCCTTCATCAGAGTCCATTCCTAGGGGAGATCATATCATGTGGTATCAGAGCCAACTCTGTGCCAAGGCTAAGCGATTCTAAGAACCCTAATCTCTTGAGTTTTTGCTTAATTTCGTTTGTTTAGTTTTAGGGTTTGAAATTTTGAGTTTCGTTTGTGTCTAGATCGAATAGGGTTTAGTTTTTGAGTTGTTTCGAATTTAGACTGCAATTAGGGTTTAATTATTTGGAGTCTGTTCGTTATAGGGTTGGGTGTCGATCGATTCACTTGTGTTGTCGCTCGATACTAGGTCTGCAGTCGTGTGTTTTTCTTGTTTAAAATTCAGATTCTTGGAGTTTATTTTTGTTACTCATTCAAAGAACAAGTTACTGCGAGTTTCTTCTTTGATTTGCAGGTACAATGGAGCTATCTCCAGAAGCTATGGAAGCTTTGAATCAAGCCATGTCTAAGCAAATAGCAGAAGCAAACAAGTTAATGTCTACTCAGTTTCAGCAACAGATGGAGCAGCTCAGTAACAAGTTTGAGAAACAGTTCAAAGACATAGCTCAAGCATCTAGTGCTTCAGAACAGAGTTCTTCAGACCCGCCTAGTCCTAATGAAGCCCTTCGTTTAGCCAAAGGAATGGCTCATGTAGGAGCTTCTTCAAAGCATACACGGATCAGAACCGCTAAGTCACCTACTGGGGGAAGAGAGACTTGTTTCAATCAGAGGAGAAGCACTCAGGGTACAGAAAGAGAGCAACGCAGAACCGGCAGGGAACATACACGCCCACGACGAGCTGAACAAGTAGTTGGGCATCGAATCTACATTGAGTCAGATAGGGAGTATTCTGAAGAAGAAGAAGTTTCAGATCATAGTCAAGAGACAATGAGGAGAAACCGAAACAGAGATCATGGCAGGGATTATGATCCTTTGAGGCAGCAGCTGAAGCACCTTAAAATTCAGTATCCTTCTTTCCATGGAACCAATGATCCAGAAACTTATCTAGACTGGGAAAGGAAGATGGAGTCCAACTTTCAGGTTCAAGGTACTTTTGAGTTGAACAAGGTGAAGATAGCCATATCCGAATTCAATGGCTATGCTTTGTTGTGGTGGGAGCAGTTGGGGCTTACTAGACATCGACAGAGAGAGCCTGCTATCACTACATGGGAACAGTTAGTCACGCAGATGAGAAAGAAGTTTGTGCCTACACATTACCAGAGGGAGATTCTTAACAAGGNGATCTAAGGGAAAGTGAAGACATGGTTATGTCGAGGTTTCTTGGGGGTTTAAACAGAGAGATTCAAGACAAGGTAGAGTTGCAGGACTATGAGGATGTGCAAGAAATGGTACATAAGGCAGAGCTGATTGAATCGCAGATCAAGAGAAAGGGAGTAAGGTCTACATTCACGCCTAACATGTCCAAGCCGAGGGAGTTCAGCAAACCCGCCTTCACCAAAGACAGCAAACCCGTGACAGTCACAGTCAAAGAGGAGGTAAAAACCGATTTCAAGCCCAAGAGTAGCACCTCTACAAGTCATATCAGGTGTTTCAAATGCCAAGGAATGGGGCATTATTCCAGAGACTGTCCAAACAAGAAAATGTTTCTTCTTCAAGAAGGAGGAGAGATTGTGCCAGTAGACAGTTCAGAGAGTGAATCAGAGTCTGAATTCTGTGAAGAAGGTGAACCAGCAGTCATGGGAGAGATGTTGGTAGCACGCAGAGCATTAAGTGTTCAGGTTCACCCAGATGATAGAGGACAGCGTGAGAACCTATTTCACACACGGTGTATGGTTCAAGACAAGGTCTGCACCTTGATCGTTGATGGTGGAAGCTGTACTAATGCAGCTAGTGAAGAGATGGTACAGAAGCTTAATCTCAAGACTACTTCACATCCAAGACCTTATCAGCTACAGTGGTTGAACAACAAGGGTGCTTTGACAGTTTCGCAGCAAGTGATGGTGAAACTAGCGATTGGGAAGTATGAGGATGAGCTGCTTTGTGATGTTATTCCAATGAAGTCAAGTCATATCCTTTTGGGAAGACCATGGCAGTTCGACAGAAGAGTGTTCCATGACGGTTACACCAACAAGAAAACGTTTGAGTTCAAAGGACGCAAGGTCACTCTTCTACCGCTTACACCCAGTGAAATCTACAAGGACCAGCTTCACATGAACCGCAAGGATACAGAGAAAGTGTCTCACAGCCTGTACATCAATCACAGCGAGTTCAACAAGCTATTTGATCCAGAGATGACCACATTCATGTTTGTGTACAAGGAAACACTCACCAGTACTAAGTCCGCAGGAGAGCTTCCACGCGAGATGATAGAGATTATAGAGGAGTATAAGGATGTGTTTCCAGAAGAGATACCTCCAGGCTTACCTCCAATTCGTGGGATAGAGCATCAGATTGATTTGGTACCAGGTTCAGCTTTACCGAACAGACCAGCTTACAGAACTAATCCAGTAGAAACTAAAGAGCTTCAGAAGCAAGTAGAAGAGCTGATGAGTAAGGGACATATCCGAGAGAGTCTCAGTCCATGTGCAGTACCAGTATTGCTTGTACCAAAGAAAAATGGTTCATGGAGGATGTGTGTTGACTGCAGAGCTATTAACAATATCACAGTGAAGTACAGACACCCAATTCCGAGATTAGATGACATGTTGGATGAGTTATGTGGATCAACAGTCTTCTCAAAGATAGATTTGAAGAGTGGGTATCATCAGATCAGAATGAAGGAAGGAGATGAATGGAAAACAGCTTTCAAGACCAAGCAAGGGCTCTACGAATGGCTAGTCATGCCGTTTGGTCTCACCAATGCTCCTAGCACCTTCATGCCCTTAATGAATCATGCTCTCAGACCGTTCATAGGCATCTTTGTGGTTGTGTATTTCGACGACATACTCATCTACAGTAAAGGTCTAGAAGAACACTTAGAACACATCCGCCAAGTTCTAAATGTTCTTCGTTCTCAATCCCTCTTTGCTAATTTCTCTAAATGTTCATTCTGTACTACTGAGGTTGTTTTTCTAGGCTTTGTTGTGAGTGCAGAAGGAGTTAGAGTGGACGATGAGAAGGTCAAGGCTATCAAGGAGTGGCCAACACCCAAAAACGTGGCAGAAGTCAGGAGCTTTCATGGACTAGCAGGGTTCTACAGGCGATTTGTGCAAGACTTCAGTACTATTGCAGCGCCACTTACAGAAGTTGTCAAGAAGGATGTAGGATTCAGATGGGAGGAAGCACAAGAGAAGGCGTTTTCAACCTTAAAAGAGAAGCTTATCTCTGCCCCTATTCTCTTACTTCCTGATTTTATGAAAACTTTTGAGATTGAATGTGATGCTTCCGGAGTGGGTATAGGTGCTGTTTTGATGCAGGATAGGAAGCCAGTAGCTTACTTCAGTGAAAAGCTAGGAGGATCGACGTTGAACTATCCTACATATGACAAGGAGCTGTATGCTTTGGTTAGAGCTCTTCAAACGTGGCAGCATTACCTGTGGCCCAAGGAGTTCGTTATTCACACAGATCATGAGTCCCTGAAGCATCTCAAAGGACAACAGAAGCTCAACAAGAGACATGCCAGATGGATGGAGTTCATAGAGACTTTTCCCTACACGGTTAAGTACAAGAAAGGTAAAGATAATGTAGTTGCAGATGCATTATCCAGGAGGTACACTCTCATTTCTACTTTGTCTTCTAAGCTTGAAGGTTTTAGGGAGATAGTAGAACTGTATGAGACTGACATCGATTTTGCTGAGAGCTATGGCAAATGCCATAAGTTTGCTTTTGAAAACTATTATAGGCAGGATGGATATCTGTTCTTTAAAGACCGATTGTGCATACCAAGAGGATCCATGAGGGAGCTGCTGGTCAGAGAAGCTCACGGAGGTGGACTAGCTGGGCATTTCGGAGTATCAAAGACTCTACTTGGACTGCAAGAACACTTCTATTGGCCTCAAATGAAGAAAGACGTTGAGAAGGTTTGTTCTAGGTGCCATATATGCAAAATGGCGAAGGGTAAGGTACAGCCTCACGGCTTGTACACTCCTCTACCGATTCCTTCTCAACCTTGGACTCATATTTCTATGGACTTTGTTCTTGGCTTACCTCGAACCAGAAATGGTAGAGATTCTATTTTTGTTGTGGTTGATAGGTTTAGCAAGATGGCTCACTTCATTGCAAGTCACAAGACGGACGATGCTGTTATTGTAGCTAACTTGTTTTTCAGGGAAGTAGTACGCCTACATGGAATGCCTCAAGTAATTGTTTCAGACCGAGATACCAAGTTTCTAGGACACTTCTGGAGGACGTTATGGGCTAAACTAGGAACCAAGCTTTCATTCTCAACCACATGTCACCCGCAAACAGATGGACAAACCGAAGTGGTGAACAGGACGCTATCTGCACTCCTCAGAACTTTAGTGAAAAGCAACCTCAAGTCATGGGAAGAATGTCTACCACATGTGGAGTTCGCATACAATCATGCTAAGCATTCTGCTACCTTATTTTCTCCTTTTGAAATTGTTTATGGTTTTAATCCACAATCACCTCTAGACTTGATTCCTTTACCTTTAAGTGTGAAGTGTAGCTTTGATGGCAAAGAAAAGGCTGAACAGGTGAGGAGGATACATGCTAAAGCTAAGGAGAATATAGAGAAAAGGACCAAGCAATATGAGAAGCATGCGAACAAGGGGAGAAAGGAGCTCATTTTCGAAAAAGGAGACTTAGTATGGGTTCATTTACGCAAGGATAGGTTCCCAGACGAAAGGAAGAGCAAGCTTCTACCACGAGCTGATGGTCCATTTGAAGTCATCAAGAGGATCAATGACAATGCATATCAGCTTGATCTACAAGGTAAGTATACCATATCATCAACATTCAATGTTTCTGACTTGCTCCCTTATTATGCAGATTCCGATTTGAGGACAAATCCTTTTGAAGAGGGGGAGGATGATATGATCGTGGCAAGCAAGGAGCCAGAGGCTGCAGAGCAACCGGAGGTGGTGGGAAGGATCACTCGTTCAAGAGCTAAGGAGATGGCCAAGAAAGCTCATTCTCTCATAGTTGACGGGTCATTCAACCTACCAAGGATCCAAGTCTTCAACATATCCACCCTGAAGACTTCACCCGGTAATGAGGACTAGGTAACTTAGGTGTGAAGTTTGTACTCTTTTTCCCATAGCTGAGTTTTGTCCCAATGGGTTTTCTCAGCATGGTTTTTAATGAGGCAAATGGATCACTACGTCGAGTTATCTAGAAATCATTACCAAAGGGGGAATAATTTACTTCTGTACTAGTTCAGCCGACTTCTGTACTACTACAGGTCGCCTAGACGTTTTGCTGTTTTTCTTATTTCCTTAAAACGTCTTGTTGTTTTGGTTATGCACTTCTTGTTGTTCAGAGTGTCGAGCCCTAGGGTGTTTAAAACCCAAAGCTACGCCTCTTTTCTCTTTCAGCGAAGAAGTATGTTGTAAACACGTTTGTGAACTTTCTTCTCTCAATCCGATATCTTGAATGCGTTCTTGATTTCTGAGTTTCTTTACACGTTGTGAATTAGGAAACTCTTCTACCTGTTCGAATCCATCTCATCATTCAAAACACTTCTCACCATTGATTCATTGTTACTTGGTTCGATCATTACTTATATTCATTCACCAATCTCACTCGATCATCATCACCACAGAATCCACGTCGCCTATCACCTACCATCAGCCTTCATCAGAGTCCATTCCTAGGGGAGATCATATCAGTTTTACACTAAATACATTTATCTTTATCGATTCTACCTTGGTTTATGTCGGGATTGTGACATGTGTTTGAGATATGATTGAACCGATTCAAGAGAACTTTTTCTTTTTCTTTTGTGTGTAAAACAGCATTGATAATGTAATTTGTTGAGTTAACCATTTAACCTATGAACTCATTTAATCTAAACTCATTAGGTAATGAGTTGAGTTAATCATTTTGACACCTCTAACTGCATACATACCAAAAAAAGAGTCTTTAATTAGTAGTACTTACTGTATATTTCTCTGTTTATAGCCTAGATTATCTCTGCTCTGTTTCTCTTTTACATCTTCTTTTTCTTCCAACTAATCCACTCGCTTAAGAACTTCTTTATCCAATTTTGAGAATTAACTTTTGTTGTTTTCTGTTATCATCATAGTCTACTAAGAATTTCCTAAGTCTCAAATCCCACATTTTGCTACTATTTTTTTGTCTTAGCTTTGGTAATCCGAGAAATGCTCTTGTTCATTTCACTGTGGCTCGTTGTTCTCACTGGAATTGAGAAATACATGAACTAAGGTAATTAACGTATAACTGTGTATAAGAGAACCTATGGAAATTAACATATAGAACTGAATAAATGAAAACTATAAAGTGAAATTTTTCTAAGTTGCCAAACAAAAGCTTGAGAAAAACCAACAATTTTATTTATTTAAAGCATACTGTTTCTTAGACTAGATATAATATATGAGATCAAGGAAACAGGTTTCCCTGAGTCAGTTAGAGAGATCTATTTACAGCATCAACATGATTACTTATTATAGATAATAATAATATATTCGGATGCTGCGCAGTGGTCTCGTCATTGTAACTAGTTGTCTTGGAAGGTGAAATCGGGCAAGTTGTTCTCAGTCAATTGACCATTCTCCTCCCGGTACCTCTCGAAGATCTTCACTTCCCCAGTGCGTATCACAACCAATGCAGTCGTACTTGTTGTTCCATATCGTTGCATTCCAAGCGCACGCTGAATTGAAACGAAAAGAAAGAGATTAACTAATAAATGATGGAGAGGATGAACCATAAAAAACGGTAGATCAAATGTCTTACATCTAAATCAGGATGGTTAGCCATTTCTTCCACAAACACCGTTTCTTGACCTTCTCCCACAGGACTCAACATATAGTTGCTAGCAAACTCATTAAGCTGTGGTAGTGGATCGTTTCCCAAATGACCAATCATCTGAGTAAATCGGTCTCTCAGGAATGTATCCTGCAAAAACAAAAACAAAAAGAGGGTTTGAAGGAGCTAAACGAATAAGATTTTTGACAAAAAAAAAAAAAGAATACCCTGTAGTTATTAGTTACAGCAAGTGATTACCCTAACAGCGATTTCGGAATCGAGACCGTGGAGAGGAGAAAGTGTATGCACACCAGACGGAAGGATTCCTATCATGACATTCGGCTCATCTTTCTCAGGTTTCCTGATATGAACCATTGAATTCGAAGCCATGTCTGCGACAATAAGGCTATAGGACAACTTATTTTGTATATCCCTTTCACGCTGTACATTAACGGCAAACTCCCAAGGACTCATATTGCTCTGAATCAAACAAATAATAAACCCCGTGATCAATATCCCAAATATGTCTAGAAATATTAACGAAAAGCAAAATATGCAACAACAAAAAAACGAAACCTCCAAGAAGGCAGAGGGGTAAAACTCGGAGCCGCGGAATGGAACAATGTCGTCATCAAGCAACGTTCTACTCATGAGAAACGCGACTCGGCCTCGTTTAGAAATAGCGAACCACGTCCCCTTGCTATCTTCGTACCGACCACTCAAAATATGGCCATCCCAAGATGCCTTACTTATGACCCTGTTATTAAGTAAGCCATCAGATGAGACAGAGTCTTAGAAATAAAAAGTCATCAACATTATTATTAACGTACGTACGACGTCAAAACAAAGAAGAAACGTCTTGAATGAATTTTTAAAACTTGCCTGTTTCCCCAATTGTCTCTGTTCATCACAAGCGTAAGTTGGTTGTTGCCTTCCCTTGCCCAGTTGAATGCTACGATCCCCATTTTTCTCTGTTTCTTGTAGAAAGAATATAAACAATGATGTTGCTTATATAGCCGAGACAATCTCCTTTACTTTTCTCTTCTCCCTCTTTTCTGTTTAACAGTCACCATCATAGTCCTAGGAAGCGTGTCAAAATTTCTACAATTTTCACAAGTAATTCCTTTTTAGGCTCTCTAGCTTTTTCTTTCTGTTGGAAGAACGAGCCCTCTGTATGGTGGAAAGAACGATGGAGAATTAATTAGTTATTTTTTACTATACTAAGAAAATACAATGAATTTGGTCTTAGCTTAACTTGCTTTGGTGGTAGTTCGATCCTAGAAGGAGGAGTCATGTGTGTATGTGAAACAACTTAGTAGAACTACTCTTGTTTAACTAATTTCCCCTCAATTTTCGATTCCAACTTCTCAAACAATCTAAATACGATGATTTGCGATTTTTCCGACGGAGAATGATAAGGAAGAGAGACGACTTCTCTTGGGATGCATAGGTTGGAAGAAGCGACAAGGATGGAAGAACGGTGAGCACAATGAATGTCTCTAGTAAGGTACATACTTATAAACATGAAAGTTCCCCTTCTTTACGAATAAGTTTGTGGGATCAAATGGTAAAAGGTTTGTTTGGAAACATTGATGTACCACGGTTCGATCCCTGGTTAGTACAATTTTGTTTTTAAAAATAAATTACAACACCAAGTCGTTTTGATATATGATGCGTGAACTAAACGCCTATTACGAAACGACGTAGTTTCATTAAAATTAATTTTTTTGAAAACTTAACTATCTAAATGATTCGAACCGGTGACCTCAAGGAACACTTGCTCGACTCATTACCAAATGTGCTATAACACATCTCCACGTAATTAGACACATACGTATATATATAGCTCCTTTTATATTCTTCTTCTTCCCAAAAATTTGAGAGAGAGAAAGCTTCTGTAAAATATTCCGACAACTTTTGGAGTCGGGTTTTTTTGTTTCCGGCTAAGTTCGGTTTTAACTCTCGCTTCGATGCGAGTTCTTCTTAGTTCTTATGGCTAACCTTTTTGTTTTTCTTTCCCTTTTGCAGATCCAGTTAGATCTCTTTCAAGATGAAGAGGTCAAAGCCGAGTTGTGATTCAGAGGTTTCGAATCATCGGATTGCTCGATTCCAATCAAGAGGAGAGTAAATCATCATACCTCCTGTTTGAGCCGTTTGTTTGGCAAAGGATGATGGTTTCTCCTTGAGCTTGTAAATCGTGATGAGTGAAATTCAGTGGCAGGTGAAGAACGGATTAGGAGAGCGTGTTTTGCGACTAGTCTGACAATCTCACCTTCTCATGTCTTCTGGAGATTAACGAATCTGAAGCTTCAAATTCTCTGTTCTTCATACTCGGATAATCACTGCAAAAGGCCTTTGGTGTATGGAGTCAAAAGCTGGAATCTGATGGATCCTCGAGGTTGATAAGGCGATTTCCTCGCCGGAAAATTTTCAGATCTGGTCGGTTTTCAGCTCCGGTGTGAACGGCGGTGATCGTGTGTTCTTTCGCACACCTTATCGATTTACACGTGTTGCATATGTGTCACTTTCTAACCCATGTGGTTTCGGTTGTAATGTTTTATTGGGTCAATTGGGCTTCATGGACTCCTTCCCATTGTAACCCTTTTTGGGTTTTAAACTTTTAATGAAAAAAAGTTGACGAAAAAAAAATATATTCTTCTTCTTCCCATTGATAGAAGGAAACAAATCCGCAGAGACAAAGAGATTTCATTGACAAAGAAGTAAATAAACCAAGAACTGTCATTGATTCGCCTTTTTGTTTAATGTCTGCTCCGTCCTCATCTCATCTAAGAGACCTGTAAAATTGGTGGAGTGGAGAATTCATATTTCTGCTTTTGTAAAATTGGGCCGTTTTCAACTTTTCATATTGTCTCAACTTGGGTATTGATTCAAGGGGGTTTTAGGTGTTTAATTTTTGCTAAATTGTGTAAACTATTTGATTCGTTGAGCTTTGACGATGCTTCCTTGGTTAGGAAACTAAACTGGTTTTTCTTATAAATGGTTCGTCGAGTCTAAGTCATCAATGACGTATGGTCCCACATGGTTTTTAATTGCTGACTTAGACTAAACGACTGTGTTTTACAGGACGACGTAGTTTCATCAAAAAAATGTCTAACCAAGCTAGCCCTGGCCCCGAACTCGAAAATCCGATCCAAACCCGTATCCGAACGGGTACCCGAACATAACCTTACCCAATGCAAAATATTCACTAGTGGTAGTCAAACCCTCTACCTTATGCATTAAAGGGGTGCATTGTAACCATTTTGCCACTTTAATATCTCTGGCTGATATTAAAACCTGAAGTATTTAGTTATTACTAGATACAATTTTCCTCACAATCTATAACATTATGTGAAATTTTAGATATAAGAGGTTATAATTATTTTACTAGGTAATCACCCGTGCTGTTGTACGGGATAAATTTTTTTTTGAATATTACATTTGTAAATATATTTATTTAGTATAAGATTTATAATACAAACTTATATTGTATCAAGTTTATGAAAGTTTAAATTATTAATCGTTTCACCATAAATCTTAGACTGACATGATGGCGGATCTGGATCGAATGTGAACCAAATTAGTAAAGGTAGAGTGTTTGTAACTTCTGAATGTGATTTATGGTGAACTGGTGGAAGTGATGAAGATAGAAAAATCATATATATAGGGGTTAGGCCTGGGCAAATAAACCGAACCCGACCAAAAAATACCCGAACCAAATCTGTCTAAATAACCAATAGTTTTTGTTTTCAAATAACCACGGGTATCGGGTATTACCCGAACCGAACCCGAGGAACCGAAGATACCTGTTTATATCCGAGAACAATTATACATGATATCATACTATCACATATGATTTGATTTCATAAAACCGTTTGCCTTAATCTCCCTCTTCGAATCCTTGTGAATTGTTTTGCGAGACATGGTATGCTCAATTTCATTTGTTTAAGATTTCATGGTATGCTCAGTTTCAGTTGTTTAAAGTTTAGTTCATTGTTTCTTGTTGAATTTGTTAGATTATACAACTGTTTGTAAAGTTATATTTCAAGTTTTTCGGGTTTTGTGGGTACATTTCAGGTTTTTATGGGTACTTATATGTTTGAGTAGGTACTATCCATAACCAAATAAAATTTGGATACATTACAAGTTTCTTAAAGTCAGTACCCAAATAATCCAAATCCGATAGGAACCGAACCTGAACCCAACCCAAAATTATATAAACACCTGTTCGGATCCTATATTAGTAAACCCGAAAAACCCAAACTCGAATTACCCGAATCTGAACCCGACCCGAACACCCAAATGCCTAGGCCTAATAGGGGTAGTAAGTCTAATGAGGGTTTATGTTTTAATTTTTAAAAAGATTCACTTCCCTCCAAGTAAATTATTTCGATTGAAAAAGAAAATCTTAGATTAGGTAAGTGATTTTTATGCGCAATTACACTATAAACAACAACCCTAAATGGGCCATTACGGCCCAAATAATTTATCCATTACACTTTCGGCACGTGCGAGTTCACACACATGTAGAAGAGTTTTTTTGGTATTTATTAATTATAAATTTTAATTATTTATTAATATAAAAAAAAACTTAAAGAAAACACAAAACCAAACGCCTGTCTAGGAGGAGAAAGAGAAAGGGGGAAGAGAGAGAGAGAAGAGAGAGAGAGAGAGAGAGAGAGAGAGAAGAGAGAGAAAGAGGGAGAGAGAGAGAGAAGAGAGAGAGAGAGAGAGAGAGAGAGAGAGAGAAAAAATGGGTGAGGTAGCAGATACAATGACGAAGAAGAAGAAGAAAGGGAGGCCATCTCTATTAGACCTTCAAAAGCGAGCTATCAAACAGCAACAATTACAACAACAGCAACAACATCGCAATCAAGATGACCAGCACCACCAGAACCAACACCATAGATCCGGTTCGAAAAACCCTAATTCTCTCAATCACGCACCCAACTCCGCCTCCCGATCCAAACGGCGGAACCCTAATTCAAACGGAGATTCGCCCTGGATCAAAGACGAAGACGACAACAACATAGAAGACAACGACGACGACGAGCGGCGTGAGAAGAAACACAAGCTTTTACATGGATTGAACTCTCATCATCAGTCTCATCGACATTCTCCTAATTCCCACCAATCGGATCTGAATCTCGACGAGACTCCCGAGGCTTCCTTCAAATTCAGCGGCGGATCTATTCACACGGTAGAGATAAAATTGAATTGAATTCAGATCGAATTAGTTTTTTTAAAAAAAATTTCCCCCAAAATTGATTTTGATTTATGAATAATTTCGCGCGTTTGGTAGTAGTAGTGTATTGTTCGTCTCTTCTCTGATTTTTGAGTGAGTGGGAGAGATTGAGAGTTTGTTTGACTGAGTCATCTGTTTTTTCTCCCTTCTTTGTTGTGTTTTTTTTTTTTTTTTTTCAATTGGTGGAGTGGAGAATTGATAATTTTGCTTTTCTGTAAATTAAAATTTCCCCTTTTCTTTTTTGTCTTAAGCTAAGAAAATTCTTGTGTGTGTGTTTAATCAGTTTTTATTCTCTCTGCTTTTAATTTTGGAGAATTTATGTGTAGATATATTATTATAATAGTATTTGATTTTACTGGTAATTAAAATCCGTAGATTACATCTCTGAATTAAAGATGCACCTGCACTGAAACTGAGAACTGAAACTAATCGTGTCCGAAACAAGTTTCGATTTGTCTTTTCCTTAAACTACCATCAGTTTCTTAGTATGTTGTGTCCGTTGGTTATTTTACTTTATGCTTAAAACATGAACATTGGAACACATACTGATGATCTGTTTTAATCCTTGCAGGGAGAAAAGGCTTCGAAAGCGACAGACATTCTTCAAGGTATAAAAACTCTTCTTTTTTTTATATATATTTAATCCTTGGAAAAGGCAATTAAAACCTGAGAAAAAATTCGTACGAGGATAAAAGCGAGGATTTTTTCTGATGCTGGGAAGCGATTAAATTATTAACTTTTTTATATATTTTTGGGTTTACATGTGGATAGGGTCTCCCGTGGAGTCAGGTCCCACTACACCTTTGCCAGACAAAAAGTTGTTGGTGTTCATCCTCGATAGACTTCAAAAGTATATATGCTTGCTCATTCCCCCCTTCCTTCTCTGTCATTTTTGGTTTTAAGAGCAACTGGGTTTCTGATTGTTGTTGTTGTTGTTGTTTTTACTAAACACTTGAAGGAAGGATACTTATGGCGTTTACTCTGACCCTGTTGATCCTGAGGAGGTGAAAAACTCCTTCCTTTACTCCCTTTTGTTGTTGATGTTAAAGCTTCTTGTTTTTCAGTTTGACTTATCTGCGTTTCGTTATTTTTTTTACAGCTTCCTGATTATCACGAGATTATCACGAATCCCATGGATTTTAGCACTGTGCGGAAGAAACTAGACTCTGGTGCATATGCCAGTTTAGAACAATTTGAGGTATCTTTTTGTTCTTTTTGAGTCCACTTTGGACTCTTCCTCTATGCTTCTCCTTCCATGTGTTCGAGAGTTGGTTCCGCATTTGATAGCTAGAAAGTTTTGTTGCGCGGCATCTTCATTTCAAAACTTTTCGTACGGCCTCTTATGTTTTCTTTATGGAGAGCTATTGCTTGATGTTGTTTGCGTGCATTTCTTCATGAGACTGCTAACCAATGAAGATAGATACTTGTAGTATATGGTGCACACCTAAGGCTGTTTCAAAAGTTGTGCTTAACGCAAAGTAACCGTTGATTTGTTTAGACTCAAATTGTCTCCCAGTTTGCGTATATGTGAATTTGTGAGGAGGTTATTGGTGTTAGAACAGCTTGCTCTCTGATAAATAACGCTTCTCTCCCTGTTCTTTATACCTTTCTCTGATAGATAACGTTTCTGGCTCTGTTCTTTTTGCAGAGAGATGTGTTTTTAATATGTACAAATGCAATGGAATACAATTCATCAGACACTGTATATTATCGACAGGTATGTCCTAGATTCTGATTGTTATGTTTTTAGCTATTCTTGTTCTGATATTTTCGTTCCAAGTTTATGAAAATAGTGTGTGATTTGGCTTATTATAGGCACGAGCTATACAAGAGTTGGCGAAAAAAGACTTTGAGAATTTAAGGCAAGACAGTGATGATGAAGAACCACAAAGCTCACAACAGCAGCAGCAACAGCCAAAAGTTGCCAGAAGAGGACGTCCTCCGAAGAAACAGCCTGAACCATCTTCCATTGACCGTACTGCTTCTGAAATATCAGCTGATACGCTTGGAGGAGGAGATAGCTCTAATAAATTTTCTGCTGCTTACAATCTAAGAAAGGCGCCTCCATATAAGTTCCGTCAAGCAGAATCGTCAGTTAGAATCAATCATAACAGCGAGACTCAAAGTGGTTGGTCCATAGATTGGGAGAACGAGTTTCCATGTAATACAATCTCTTGCCTTTGCTCTCTCTCTGCCTTCTTTCAGTATTATTTTTATTTGCCAATATGAAAGCATCTTCTTGGTTTCTCTGTAGCTTCGGTTGTGAAGGCGGTTAACAAGTACGGAATGAAACATTTCAATGTTGATGATAACAGACGTGATACCTACAACCACCTCTCGACTTCTTCCCAAGAACCATCCGTCTTGACAACGCTTGAAGACGAGTTAAAACAGTTGATTCCAGTACGTAATTGCCAAACACTATTTTAGCAGTTTTTGTATATAGAAAACAAGAGTCTGATGATCATTGTTTTTCTTTATTCATCAGGTTGGCTTAAACACTGAGTACGGTTACGCTAGGAGTCTAGCACGATTCGCTGCAAATCTTGGTCCTGTTGCCTGGAAAGTTGCATCGAGGAGAATCGAGACAGTATTACCACCTGGAATCAAATTTGGTCTAGGTTGGGTTGGAGAGAACCCAGCAGGACCTGAAGAAGATGATAATTCTCAAAAACAAAACTTAGTAATGTCGTCGGGGAAACAAAAGTGTTCTAATGACTTAGCGTCTGATGATCATTCCAACAGAATCCTGTCTCCAACCGCTTCAGTCTCGAGCGCTTTCATAGGAAACAGACATTCTTCTTCTCAAACCATCGAAGAGACCGCACCACCACCCGCTCGTGTCTTGAATCCGGAAACTGATCACCCATCAACCTCCTCCTCTCGTCAGGCTGGACCGCTGATCAAACTCGAGAACAGCAACGGCCTCATCCGCGGATTCGGTGGATTCAGCCATAATGCAAATCAGATGCTAGGAACTGCGAGACAACAACAACAACAACAAGAAGAAGGAAACGTAAGCAACGAGGCCACACAGAGCTCGCAGCAACAACAAGGGTTGATGTTTCCTTACACCAAACAGGAATTTCACCGGTTTCCGCCGGACCTTAACGCTAGGCTAGTATCACCGAACTCCCCGGGCTCTAATCAGCAGACAGGTTCGTCCCCATCGCAGCATCCGGATCTGGCATTACAGCTCTGAAGATGAATATATGGGATATTTGAAAGAAGAAGAAGAAGAAGAAGAGGCATTTTTCCATTTGGCTATCTCAGCCATATATTTTCTGGTATGAAAATCTTGTGGAGAGTCATGGCTTCATTATTTGTTGTGACTTGTGACATGAAAATATATATGGGACAGTCTCTCCTATTGTACAGATTGTTGCAACTTCCATATAATTTTTTTAGGGGTAAAAAGAGAAGAAAAAACAAAAGAAAAACCACAGGAGTCAGTGCAGGCTGTAGAATATATATAATTTATAGTTTTAATTTTTTTTCCTGAATTTTTCAGATATATATTTTCGTTATTTTTTTTAATGGCGATAAAAAGAAGATGAAACAACAGTATTGTTAGATTTGTCATGTGTACTTTAGCATTTGACTTTTTGTAAGAGTTGTCAGTTTCTTTCTTGAATACTTTTTGCCGGCTTCGACTTTCAAGTTCCTCGGTAATGGGAACTTCTGATTGTTTCTGTAAGATACTTTACAATACGATTATGTTGGCAAAAGATGAGTGGAATCACCTGAAAATTTGATAAACGGGATTAATGTATTATCAAAAATTAGTTGAAATAAGTTTACAAATATATATATAGTCATGTCACATGTGTTTAATCAAATCAGGAGCATAGTAAACAAATAAGCCGACTAAAATCATCTACACTACACATCTACATTATTTCACATTTAGAAATTTAAAAATTATTATAACTCATTAAATACATATCAAGGTGTTCGTCTACGTACCTTCAATAGTGGTTGAATTTTGTCAAGAGGGAGAGGGGGGCTCACGCGTCACGGGATTTACATGACCGTCTTTGTTTGGTGGGTCTCGACGTCTCGTGATATTTATTTTTTTCCTCTCAAACCATTGGTTCATCTCTTGGCCAATTATAGGCATATAAAAATATTACTAACACTTGTCCTGTTTTATGTATTTATTTGAGGCAAACGCTCTTGGATTCCTATTAATACATTCGGCAGGTTCGATTTTTACATGTATGTCAATAACTTTTGTCGGTTTACATACATATACGGTATTTACTCTTATATACATACACACGATCTATACTATTAAAAGGGAAGCATTTTTGATAAGTAGACCTAGTTTAAGAAATTATTACATAAAATGCCAATGAAATAGGAATAAGGATATGTATAATCCTTGAAACCAAACAGGTACAATTAAGAGATATTTTCGGAAAGTATCCAATCAGAACCAAACAAGGAAATTTTCTACAGACTTTTTTTTTGTAAAAATGAATTTAATCACTTTAAGAAAATCTTTAAAAAATCGTAATCTCTATTAATTATCACATAATATGTTTGGAAAGATATGCAATCAACAAATACTAACCATACATAAGATCTTTTCAATAATTAGCATTTCAAACTTTTCAAATCCAAATCTTAACAATTACGAATATAAATATCAACCATATTTTGAATTGTTTAGGATATGAGTCATTAGGATCAAATTCAAAATCTTAAAAAAATATTATGTACTTACCAAATGTGCACAAAACATTAATTACCATCATCTAAATTATAGAAATTTTCAATTTTAAAAATCGTAAATATAGGAACGAAAATACTAATTTTGTTATGAAAATATGTGGTATCAATTGCATTTATCTTATTGATGAAACCGATGACCTCCACTATAAATATAACCATCCTAGACAAATTTAGTGTACCCGATCTTACTTGAAATATCTAATTTTGTATATCATAATGGCTACCAACGATGGTAGATAGTATACATACGTCTTTTCTATTTTGTAAAAAAAAAAATCTAATACTATGAAACTGTTTTATGTCTTCCAGTTTGGGCAACCAATCGGAGAGTTTTATTTTAATTAATGTGAGGTTGAAAAAGAAAGAAACTGTTTTATGTTTAACTGTATTTTTACAGGGTTCAAAAATTCATGTTTAACTCAAGAAAATATTATCCAGATGATAAAAAAAAAAACAAATTTGACGTTAGAAAAAAACTCAAGAATATATATGTGAGCATTTATTTTCTATTTTGAACTACTCTTATTAGTTTTTTAAATTATGTTTTTAGTATTCTAATATTTTTCATCCTTGAAAAGGGTTCCCATTTACATCATGGTTGATGAATCCTCACCAATTAACAACTCATTGTTTTGTTTATGTTTATGAAATTATATCTTTAGTTAAGATTTGATATTTTAAATTAATATTTTCATTTTATATATTATTACAGATACATGACGATACCAGTATATTGTGTCAAAGATAATACATGTAAGAGTATTGTCAAAGGACTTTAATCATGAAGAATATACTTTTTAAGTGATTGATAATCAATTGTTGATAAAAAAAAAGTGATTGATAAACAATTCAATTGTATAGTAGATTTGTGTAACCATCCACAATATAAAAAATCAAAATGTTTATTAATATATTTTATCAAATCATTTTTAAATTGTAAATTCACATGTTTGTTAATTTTCATTTATTTATGTGTTATTTAAATTGTGACAATCAAACTAAACAAAACATATTTTAAATTATTGGTTAAAATCTCAATATGTACAATAAAATTTTGGAAAGATAATTATCAATTTTAAATAATATAAAAATCAAATTTAATTTGATTGCATAAATATGGAACCTATCATAGCAACTTTTTTTTGGGCAAAAAGAAGTCATCCTACCAACTAAAACCAAAAAACCTATCATACCAAAATAATTATCGTAGCTGTGTTAATGCATAAGGATAAGTTTCATTAATAAATACCAATGAATAAAGATCAAGTTTTAACGGAAATAGTTTTACTTCTTTTCACACATGAATATAGATTATTTTGGGTAACAGGCTAAAACGTTTTTTTTTTTAATAATCATATTTTATTTTCAAAATCTAATTTGAGTCAGAGCAACTTTGTAATGGATAAATATATAACTTTGGAATGGAAAATTTGAGTACTTTTGAAAATTTTAGAGAGTTTGTGACAATCACAACATAAAATAAACTCTTACCCAATCACTTAAAACATATATCATATATTAGAAATTTTGTTAAATTAAAATACATGTTACCCACGGGCTTTTGCAAATTCAACAGGAAGAATGTAGACATTGCTCCTGTGGTTTTTGGGAGACGAGTTTTTCACGGGTAAAGAAATAGCAAAACCATTATGATGTAAGCCTATTAATGTGGGTTTTTCATGCTATACAATTTAGGTTATCAAGTTTAGGAAGTTCTGATTATTATGGCAGATTTTATCCAGTTTAATAGATAACTAGGTGATACCCGTGCTACAGCACGGTATTATATATTTTGTTAGTTATTTTTTTGTAATTTGTATTTTTGTAATATAGATTTTATTTTGATTTATTTTCTTTGTTTATATAGTGTTTATTTGTATATTTGGGGTTATACAGTAAATTGGAAATCCTAATAGAGTAAGTAGTTTGTAAAATATAGTTTTTCACGGAAACAGACACATCACAATAGTAGATAGTACGTAGTTTTGTAAGAGAACACACACTCTGCAATATCGGATAGTAGTTTTGTAAGAGGATAGAGACACCCTGCTTCCATGGCTTAATTTATAGTTTGATAAAAATACATGTTTTAACGGATTTAACTCAAAAAAAATTTATATTTTAAATTTTTAAGAATTAAAATATTAATATTACTCAAATATTTTATAGACTTTAAATATATTATAATATTTTAAACTTTCGACAGAGTTTAAATATTTATAATAATTTAAACATTGTATAAAAATTTAAATATTTATAATATCTTAAACTTTTTTAAAAAACGTAAATATATTATAATATATTATAATATGTTTACTTTTTAAAAGTTTAAATATTTTCAAATATAGAACCAAATTAAACTGTTAAATTTGGATACCTGATAAATCAAGCTTCCTGCTCATTTGTACTCAAAACATTTTAGTCACATATTTATAGTGATTATGAACCATATTCCAAAATATTTAGTCGATGTGGGATATACAGTACACCTTTTCTGTAAATTAGTTTACAACTTTACATATATATAATTTCTGCGTTTTTAATTCTTTCTATATATACTACTCACAATTAATTACTATAATTTTGTTAAGGAAATATTATAATATCAGAAATCAAGCAATTCAGTCAGATTTGGTAACTTGAATATTCGTTTTTAAAGATTTTAACTGAATCACTAAATATTCCTTTTGAAAGATTATCTGTTAAGATCAATCTCGGTAACTAAGGAATATCCGAATTTTTGGTAATTAAAATTTATGGTTTTCATTTAAATACCTTAGAGGAAAATAAAATCAGAGTGTTTGCCTATAACGAATAACTCTGTTTGGAATCTTAAATAACTAATCTTGAATGAAATAATATACTGGATCCGAAAATTATTATTCTGGAGTACAAACAGATCCGCGGGTTTTTTTCCTTCTGTAGTCGGATATGTAAGGATCCGCGTCCCGACCCGGCAATTTTTTAAGTGATCGACCGAGGGTATTTTCGTCATTTAAAGAAATTGAAACTATATGTTAATTAGATTAAATTTTGTGATTCTCTAATCATTTTTAATGAAAAACCTACCAAAACCAAGTCATGGTCCATTTTTACTCTAGAGAGTAATTCTGCTTTAATAATATAGATTTTTGAGAAATATAAAGAAAATTTATATAATGTCTACTAATTTGTAAAATTTAAATATTCAAACAAAAAGTACATGAAGTATGAGTATCCCATCTGAATCTTCTACCTATTTCTTTATCGGTTGGACTAAAATATACAATATCAAATGGATAAATTATTATTTAAATCATGGTTATAAAATAAAATATACATGACATTTATGGGGCGTGACAATTTTTTCTGTCCATAAATAATTGTTCTATTTTCTTCTCTTTTTTAATTATTATTGTAGTTGTTTATACTGATAAGAAAACAAATATTATTTTGTCTAAAAGGAAATTATACTGATAACAAAACAAATATTTTTTTGTCTAAAAGGAAATAAAAACATATCAAATACTATACTAATACGAGTTAGGATTATAAGTGTTAATAATATTCGTTAAAATTGTTTATAAATATAACCCCACACATACGTAATATATTACAAATTTAATAATAACTTTAACTTTTAAAATCAATCCCGCACGTATGTGCGGATCTGAATCTAGTTATATTTTATAAAGAAACATGCATAATGACGTAAATGACTATATAGTATATAGATAGACCCTTACGTTATCTTTGTTTTATCTGAAAAGGCCTTGGGTCTTTTTTTTAATATATCGTCTGACTAGGGTTTATCTGATGGAAAGGAAAAATAGAGACATTTTAGAAAAGGCATGAAAACACGGCGCAATACGTCAGGAACGTTCCTCCCGTTTGATCTCGTTATCGAGATACTCACGAGATTGCCGGCGAAGTCTGTAGCGAGATTTCGTTGCTTGTCCAAGGTATGTGCTTCCACACTTAGCAATCCAGTTTTCATTGATTCGTTCTCCACCATATCTTCGTCTCGCCCGAAGCTATTGTTCACGTGCCCTAAAGACGGCAAAACGTTCTTCTTCTCATCACCAAAGCCTCGTGATTCGTCTCCTTTAGCGGTCGATTTTCAAACGAGTTTTCCAATTAATCGTCCCTTTGACATTTGTCGTCCTGTTTGTGGCTTCGTATATGGTTTCAACATTCATAAGACTAAGGGAAGGACAGTTTCTGTGCCACTGATATGTAACCCTAGCAAAGGAAAATCCTGGACCTTACCAAGAGTCAAGACTAACAGAACTATAATCACAAGCTATTTTGGGTATGATCCGATCTGTTAGGATATTGTAAGATATGATTTGGTAATCAAATCATATCTCTTAGCTTGGTAATCAAGGAAAAATCTTAATCACTTAATATATGATTTGATTGTATACTATTTAGGAAGATTTACATCTACCATTTAAAGAAATATCTTTGTATATATATGAAGCCTTATGGCCATTGATAATAAAACAAGAAAACCTTTTCCAAAATTATGTTTTCTTGACATGGTATCAGAGCCAGGTTAATCTTGTGGATCGATTATAACAACGACGGTGATGAAGATGACAACGATGAAGACGGTGCCTAGATCCGATGATGAAAAGATGCGACAGTGGAAAGCAAGAAGATGAACATGAAGAAGTTTTTGACAGTGGAAAGCAAGAAGATGAACATGAAGAAGTTTTTGCCATCTTACGTTCTGTTAGAACCCGACAAACCCGACGAACCCGACGACGACGAACCCGACAAACCTGACAAACTCGACGAACCCGACGAACCCGACAAACTTGATAAACAAGAACACGACTTGAAGGATTTGAAGGAATCCTTGTGTCACACACAACTCTTGTGTTGTGACATCAACGACAAGAAAAACCGAAACCGAGATGACTCAATGGGTGATGAATACCGACCAAAACCGAGATGTGAAGATAAGGACATGATCAAGTTCAAGTTGGGCGTTTGCAAGCGGCATGCTCCAACTTGAGGGAGGGTGTTAGGATATTGTAAGATATGATTTGGTAATCAAATCATATCTCTTAGCTTGGTAATCAAGGAAAAATCTTAATCACTTAATATATGATTTGATTGTATACTATTTAGGAAGATTTACATCTACCATTTAAAGAAATATCTTTGTATATATATGAAGCCTTATGGCCATTGATAATAAAACAAGAAAACCTTTTCCAAAATTATGTTTTCTTGACACGATCAACAAAGAGTTCAAATTATTGTGTATGACCCGATCAAAATTTGGATTCTTTGAGGAGCATCAAGTTCTGACCTTAGCAACCGGAAAAAAACTGTCATGGAGGAAGATCGAATGTGACATGGCACATTCTCCTTGTCCTTGTCCTGTGGAGGGTGAAGCTGGTCATAATTATCCTCTATATGATGGGATTTGCATCAATGGTGTTTTGTATTACTTAGGCATGGTCTTTGACGGGTTTCCTGATATAATTTGCTTTGATATTAAATCTGAAAAGTTTAGTTATGCAAAGAAAGCTCATGGCATGGAACTTAACTCGGGATCGAAGCTTCAACCAACTTTGGTAAACTACAAGGGTAAAATAGCTAAATTCCAGCCGAACTTTAACCCTGACTATACACTTATAACAGGGATTCAACTATGGGTTTTAGAAGATGCCGAGAAACACCAATGGTCGAGCTATATCTACGTAATGCCCCCTCCTTGGAAGGATATAATTGAAGAGACCAAGTTACGGTTTGTTGGAGCAAGTGACACAGGTGAAATTGTGTTGTCGCCATACAATATATCCGAATCCGACTCTTCGTACCTTCTCTACTATGACCCCGAGAGGAACACTATGACTAGAGTTGGGATCCAAGGAATGGAAGCTTTGAAGTCTCATAAAGCTTACGCCTTTCTAGATCATGTAAAGAACATATCGTAAAGCTTGAGCCAATATCTTAATTAACGTAGTCCCTTGTTAGATTGCTATTGCGCCTTTTGTTTTCATTCTAGGTATGGTGTTTGCCTCTCTTCTCTTAGAGGTTCATAAACTATTAAGATTTTAAACTCTTTTCTTCTCATGAGCCATTAGACGTTTCAAATTGTGTGTCTTTGATGACTCTTATGTTAGTCATTATTCGCAGGTAAAAAAGAAACACTAAAAATTAACGATATAGAGCTACAGAAAATTTGAGACGTTTTATAATTTATAAATCTTGTGCGAAAATGTGAAGGTACAATCTGGATTCTGGATATATACGGCATATATACGGAGTAATACATTACACAAAGGTAAAAGTTTATCCTTGCTATACACTGTTATAACGTGTTTCCAGTTTTCTACGCAGTCTGTAAACATCAAAGGTAAAACTAAGCCATAAGCGCCCATCACATAATTTCAAACCTCAAGAAAGACAAAAATGCATTAGATCGTTTTTCAAAAGAACTGTTAGAACAAGTAATAACGGGTTTGAATGGTGGCATGTTAGAATACTAGTTGTAAGAGGTAAATGTTATGTTGCCATGAGTAATGGAAATCGAAAGTAATACTATCAGCAATACAGCATATCAATTCACAATGAAGTTATTAAATGCAGAAATTTGGAGGAAAAAGAAAGAAATTTTTTTTTAAAAAAGGTGTTTCAAAAGTAAAAGGAGTAACGCTCATAATAATTTGTGTTTCGAATTTAATGCCATTAACATGCTCTAGAATAAATCAACAACAATGTCATAAATATGAGGGATACTAGCTAGTAGAAAAAGATGGGTGAAATTCCAAACTTATTAGCTAATAATTGATTTTTGGGATAATTATAAAGTAGAAGAAGTAGTAGTAGCCATTATTATTTTTAGGTAGCATTGTTATGATAGGAACAGTAGAATTTTCTAAAACGGTAAATAAAGTCAATACTCAATACAGAGGGAAGGGAGAGAGAGGACGGACAGTGTGTGTGACCACTACTAAACTACAAAAAAAAGGTTCAGACCCACTCTGAATTACGTAAGGTCAAAATTATCTAATGTGGACCGTCCATTTGTCGTGATCTCAACTTACAACATCCAATGTCGGCCTCATGGGTGTTTCTGAGTTGAGTTATCTCTCAAACACTGTACTGTTCCGAAGAGGGTACTGTCGGAAGCGTGACGATCCGATGAGGATATTCTAGTAATTTCAAAAAAATCACGAGTGGAAACCTGAGCATTTATATAAATAAAATCGGGGATGAATGATGATTAAAAAAAGAAAAGAAAAACAAAGGATTTTGATTTTTGTGGGAAATTTATTTGAAAGAAGATAGAATTATTGATTCCTTTAACAATAATAATTAAAAATTGGGTCCTATAGAGTTCGAAAAGAACAAAACGAAAGCTTGTCGTCGTCTTCTACAACTTTAAATATTTAGTAGCTCCAACTATAATAAACAAATAGAAGTTTTCATACAATATGAACAGAACCAAAAAATAGTAGTTTTATATTTATTTCTACTGTTTTACTTTTTTGTTATTATAATTACTGTTTTTTGAGATCCTTGTCATTTTTGTCGCGATTAGATGGAATTTGTACAATTTTAGTAACTCTTCAGTTTGTTTTTTTTGTTAATATAACTTATTCTCTCTCTCTCTCTCTCTCTCTCTCTGTGCAATCTATCGCCGATTCAATCAATAATCTCTCTGCCAAAAAGCTCTTTGTTCTTTTGTTTTCTGGAATTATCCAAAGGAGAGAAACAGAGAAATCAATCAAATCTCTTTTTAGTTTCAGACCCAAAAATCCTAGGTTTCAAATTCTTTGTCAGGTTTTGTGTGTCTGTCTTGTGTCTCTGGTGTGGGATTTCTGGAGCTTTGGTTTCTTAAAACCAGCTCCATTATCTGAATCCCCCTTCTTCTTTAATCAGCCATTGTTGTAATTGTGATAGAAAAGAGGATGACTTGTTTCTCTTGTTTGAATCCTCGAACTAAGGACATCAGAGTCGACATTGTTGATACTGCTCGATGCAACAACGACTCTCGCTACCCAACCAATTCATCAGGTTCTTTTTTCAATTCCAATTCGAAAACTTTCGTTTTTTTTTTTTTTATAGTAATTATCTCAAAGGTTTCGTTTTTATTTAAAGATGTTCTGTTGTGGTTTCAGTTCGTGGAAGTGATACAACAGGAACAGAGTCGATTTCGGGTATCTTAGGTTAGTTATGTTTTTTTCTTTCAATAATGTCTCTTGTCTCTCTTTCAGACACTTTTGTTTTGGGTTAATTTCTTTTTTGGCATTGGAAGCAGTAAACGGTAAAGTGAATAGTTCAAAACCTGGTGGTGGAGCTCGGAGTTTCACCTTCAAGGAGTTAGCTGCTGCTACCAGAAACTTCCGGGAAGTGAATCTGCTCGGTGAAGGAGGTTTTGGCAGAGTTTATAAAGGACGCTTAGATTCAGGACAAGTCAGATCTCTCTCTCTCTCTTCCTCAAACCCTTTTAAAAGATAAACTCTGTTTCTAATAGAATTTTTTTGATGAAAGCAGGTAGTGGCTATTAAGCAATTGAATCCAGATGGGCTTCAAGGAAACCGAGAATTCATAGTAGAAGTTCTCATGCTTAGCTTATTGCATCACCCGAATCTCGTTACATTGATCGGCTACTGTACTTCTGGTGATCAGAGACTTCTTGTCTATGAATACATGCCAATGGGAAGCTTAGAAGATCACCTTTTTGGTTAGTTTACTCAAACAACTGTATTTGTTTGTTACAACTGTTTTGATTTCAGTTTCAGATTATGATTTGTTTGCTTGGTTCTTTCAGATCTTGAGTCACATCCAGAACCATTAAGCTGGAATACTCGAATGAAAATAGCGGTTGGTGCAGCTCGGGGAATAGAGTATCTTCACTGCACAGCTAACCCGCCAGTGATATACCGTGATTTGAAGTCCGCTAACATATTGTTAGACAAAGAGTTCAATCCAAAACTCTCGGATTTTGGACTGGCGAAACTCGGTCCAGTAGGTGATCGAACTCATGTATCAACCCGTGTCATGGGAACTTACGGTTACTGTGCTCCCGAGTACGCCATGAGTGGGAAGTTAACCGTTAAATCGGACATCTACTGCTTCGGTGTAGTGTTGCTTGAGCTCATTACTGGGAGGAAAGCTATTGATTTGAGTCAAAAGCAAGGGGAGCAGAATCTTGTTACATGGGTAAGTAAACTTACTAAACCTTGATTTAGAATATTTCTACTCTTGTTTTATAACCAAAAATTTTCTTGTCTCTGTAGTCACGTCCATACCTCAAGGATCAGAAGAAGTTTGGACATTTAGTGGATCCGACTCTACGGGGAAAATATCCAAGACGGTGTTTAAACTATGCCATTGCGATTATTGCAATGTGTCTGAACGAAGAAGCTCACTATCGACCGTTTATAGGTGACATTGTTGTGGCACTTGAGTACTTAGCCGTACAGAGCCGGTCTCATGAAGCTCGAAACGTCTCCTCCCCATCACCTGACGTTACAAGAACGCCACGACGACGAGACTTGTAAAAAACACACAAGAAAAGAGAGTCTTGAGCTTTTAAGAAATTCAGTTTGGTGTTCTGTAAAAATGGCTTTTTTCCTCTTCTTCTCTGAGAAAACATTATATGTTTGGTAAATGATTTGGTTTTAGTTACTTATATATATACTTGTTTTTTCCCTGTGATGTATATGACAATTATGGAGACAAGTAAAAATTGAAGGTTCTTCTATATGTACCTACATTTGAAAACCGCACTACAAAGGAAGTTCAGAAAATAAAAGCCACTCTTCAAATTCTTAGGAAGAAAGGATTTTTACATGCTCTTCTCTTCTTATCTCTGGTGCGTTTTTAAAAACAAAACCCAAAGCACCTCCTAGTAATCTTTCAACAAAAGAAAAAAAAAAACAGATAAAAATATGAACAATTGTAACAGAACACAAAAGGTATTTATCTATCTTTGGTGTCATGTCCTAAAACCCTTCTTTGTCTTCTTTCT
Organism: Camelina sativa; assembly: GCF_000633955.1. Taxonomy (NCBI): domain Eukaryota; kingdom Viridiplantae; phylum Streptophyta; class Magnoliopsida; order Brassicales; family Brassicaceae; genus Camelina; species Camelina sativa. Next base: position 9,567,740 of record NC_025701.1, on the reverse strand, counting down.
TTCTCTGATTTGAGGTCAGTGCCATAAACTGTATTCTGTAGCTGAAGAACGTTCAGGGAAATGATGAGAAGATACTTGAAGCAAAAGCTTAATAGTATGACTCGGTGTTGTTCTGCAGACATCTACACACTCTTCTACATCTTCATCACAAGTCAACAAAACCCATTCGTTATCTTCGTCTAAGTACTTTAGATCATACCTGCTCATATCATCTATGCTAAAACGTTTTCCGATCTCCCACAACAGATCTGTTAACCTGCGCGAATTCCGCATCCGGAATCTGATCTTCTCTTCTCCGTAGCTAACTTTAATCCTCAGGAAGTCATCATCTTGTGATGATAACAAGTTGGTGCCTTGAGGGACGTTTTCTAAACTTGAGAGAGTCAATATTGTCTCGTCAAGACTTGAACTTTGAAGCTCGATCTCGCTGCTATTCTTCTTCAATGAAACTCCTACACTAGCTGAAGCAGGATCAGTTGTTGCACCGCTGTTTAGTTGAGTTTCGCTGGAGCAACATTGGCTAGAGTTTGAACTTTGGCTATATGAGGAAACAGGGGATTTTTCAAGCTGCACTGGCGGTAGTGGAGGAGGAGGAGGAGAGGTCTTGGCTTGTTGTGAGGTTTCTTGTGACTGTGAGACTAAATTCGGAAAATTCGCATAGAAGGAGCCTATGGGAAGAGGACCAGAAACACCTTGAACCGAATCAATCACCCGTTGAATCTTCTGCAGAGAATGTCCCACTTTCTTGATCTTTCTTGACGGCCATCTCTGTATCCCATGCTGTCTGCATATCCTCTTCAAGGTCGTTGGACAAACTGAAACATTTCAAGACAAGAGAAAGGCAAAAAGTAGAGATCAGTCTTAGGACTTTCCGATGATTTGAATCGAGAAGATAAAAGAATGATGCTTACCACCGATATTCTTGGCTGCATCTTTCAAACTCCCTGCGAAGTACTGTCGAAGAACATCCAAAGTAATGGTTTTATCTGCTTTTGTGCGCTTTTTCTCAGCCGTCATACTGAAACCACCACTTGAGAATGTGCTGCTCTCATTGACATTAGAATCCATGGTGTAGTCAAAACCTCTTTTTAAGCCAAACCCATCATTTGGTTTGTCTCCTCCATCAAATACCAATCCAAGATTCTGAGGGTTACTAGAATTGTTACTCCGCTGGATTTCTTCAAGAGAGGCGCTCCATGGAGAACTACCGTGGAGTTGTTGTAGTTCCGATGTGTTTTCTATCTTTGGCGTTACTACCTCTTCCCTTTCTATCACTTCACTCTCTTCTTCTAGTTCTTTATCTGTGACAGTCCTTAAGCTTCTAGGCACATGAGCCATAATAGTTGAAAGTGCATTCAACATTTTCCTCTGTTCCTCCAGATCATCGCAGTCTTTAGGCAAAAAGAACTCCAAGACAAAATCAGCAGAGCCCGTGTGGATGCAGCGCAAGCGAATTGCAACCGCGCCATGCAAACCGTACATATTAGCGTGGTGAGAGAGAGGGTACTCTGATTTCTTGTAGTTGGATACATCAGACGAAAAGCAAGGTCCATTGGTCAAGAAGGCTTGACCTGCAACTCCTTGGCCCTTCAAGAGGTGATGCTCAGAGCAAGCTTCGTGGAATTCGCGGACTGTTGGATCACCAACATAGCAAGCATCATCAATGGTTGATACGCAATGGATGTAGTTCTCATCGTTGTGACGGCACCCGCTTTTGTTTTGCTGAAGACAAGAGACCCATGTCTGAGCTAAAGGTAGTTTATGAGTCTCACAAGCACATCTCAAGAGGTTTCGGATTTCAGGTAATGCAGCTTTGTAGGATAAGTCACATCCCTGAATAAAGATGAAACAATCTTGTTTAGAACAAAAAGCAGAACTAACAGAACTCATGTACAGTTTATTTTATTACCTTTAGAGAAGGCGGAATCGGAAGTTCAGTGCTCCTAAGATCAACTGCCTGTGAAAAGGAAACACATTGATCCCTCTCAGAAAAACCAATTCAATAGCAAAATGCTGAAAGCTTAAGAGAAAGACACGAACCTGAAGTGCCTTGCAAATGCTTTCAAGCTCAGGTCTTAGTTTAACCATCTCAGTGGTCATTACAACTTCAATAACCCCTAAGCAAATCTTACTACCTTGTTCAAACACCGGAATCGCCAGCGTTCCACGGACATCACAGTCCTGTGCGTGATGTACTCTTGGATACTCCTCGCTCTTGAAAAACCTAACATCAGGAGTCCATTCAGGAAGCTTCCCCAAGAAGACTCTACCAGGCAGACCAGCTAAAGCCTTGGAATCATCTTGCTCAGCAGAGAAGTGATAATTCACAGAGATCTCTCTGTAGTTTGCAAGTCTTTGACACATGGGATCATGGCTAAAAGGTTGTTCCTTTGTAGTCAAAACTCGCTTACCGCCTCTGTTAACAGGAACCCATAACTGAATAAGCGAACCTCTCTCAGTTGTGTAATCTTTAATGTGTTCAACTGCCTGAACCAATCTCTCAGTAACAGAAGAACCACCACCACCTCCAGGTCCAATCCACCATCTCTTGTTCCATTGAAAGTCATCAAGACTCGATCTTTCAACACAATCCTGACCGTACATCTGAGATACTACTGCTGATGTATCTTGAGTTGGAGACCACATGAAGGAAGATGGATCAAAAGGGATAACAGAAGAAGTTGAAGGAGCAACGTTAAGAAACTCAGATCCATCTGTTGTCTCTAACCAACAACCATCTAGTAACAACCCATCCATGAACTCAGAGTCCATAACCGCGTTCTCAGTTTGAAGAAAACTATCTTCCATGGATAAATGTAATTTGCTTTTCACTGAAACACCATCTGAAACACACAAAAGCATCCATTTTTCAACAAAGTTTCATAAATAAACAAACAAACAAAAAGGTTGAGATCGAGCTGTGTTTTTTATGTTCTTCGTCTTGCTTACATTTTCAGAAATCGATAATAGAACTCATGAAAATCAAATTCTCACCAACCGACAAAGTAGAAGATAAAATAATTTGGGAAACACGAATCAAAGCACTAATCTTCTTGCCTAAACCAAATTCATAATGACAAAAAGTAAAGAATCCAAAGTAGACACACAAAAAAAAAATAACCAAACTTTTTGTTTGATTGATTGATTGATTCCTTCAAGCTGGGCAAACAATCTATAAAGCTCAAGATACCAATTTAACCCCAAAAAAAAACGAACTTTAAACTAATCAGCTTTTAGTTCTTAGACGAAATAATCAAACTTTATAAAGTTTCAGAAGAGAAAATAGAAAGAAAAAACTCACAAGAAAGAGAGAGATTCTCGAAGATTCCTTCTTCAGGTGGGTTTAAAAAAAAATGTTCCTCTGTTGCAAATTTGTTGTCTGAGACAAAAGGAACAGATGAGAGAAAAGAAAACCAAATCTCAAATCTGAAAAGAAAGCTGTAAAAGATGTGTCTGATGGGAAGGGGGTTTATATGTGGGTGGTGTACATATAACAAAAAAGATTTTAAAAAATGAAATATTTTATCTCATCAACTATGCTTGCATCGGGACATAGCGAGAGACCTTACTGATAACTTTTTGTTTTGTTTCGTTTCGGTTAGTTTGCTTCTCATCATATATCTATCATCAACTCAAACATTACAGAACAAACCACTCTCTCTCTCTCTTCCAGGCTGCTTGGGTTTTTTTGGACTTAACTGGAGGAGAGACAGAGAAGATTCCTCCACTTTCTAGAGAGAGAATAGAGACAGAGAGGGGAATCAATAAACAAAAGAGAGCAACAACATGTATGTCTTGTGCAGTGAATTTATATAATTTTACGTAAAATGTCAAAACTTTTTTTTTTTTTGTCTTTGTTTTTTAGCAAACGTCACATATTATTATTATTCTTCATAAATCATATTTAAAAAAGAATTGAAGTTTTATTAACTATAAGTGAAACAGTTAAAGCAAATTTTTTTTAATACGCTGGCTGACTAAAGATAAAATACATTGTTTTCTTTTTCTCTATGATTGTTTAATACAAATCAGTGGGTAGAATAAGATCCTATTTTATTATTATTTATTATTGGTGAAAAAATCAAATATAATGGCTGTACGTATCTTTAAAATATAGTTATATATATATATATATATATATACGATATCTGATTTCGCCTATTTTGTTCAAAAGTTTATATTTGGAGAATGATTCTTCTTCCAACATTTTAATTATTATTGGTGGATGGATGAGCAAAGCGAATCATTTTCCATTTATAGGGCCTTGTTGTTGCTATTTGAGGACAAAGTTAACAATTTTTTAATGTTTTACAAATTGTCCATCGATCGATATAGGTCATTTTTGTTACATGTTTATAGAAAATTAAAGAATCTTCAAAGGCCATTATATTATATTAATACTGTTATAGCCTATAGGCTTATTTGGAGAAGTCAGAAAGTAAAAATAAAAAATAAACGAGTGGGGGAGTAGGTTCTTTCCCTCATTTTGATCAGAGAAAATGTATATATATATATATTTATCTAATCAAATTGACAATAAAGAGTTGTTCTCTGTGTAACAAAAGTTTATATATAGTGGAGGGGATTGTGTAACCCAATACCATCTTCGGCTCGTGAATAGATGCCCACCGCAAGAATATATATAATAGAAATTATAGAATATTTTGTTAGGCAAAACCATTGATCAATACATTTCGGTTTTAAAATTTTACAATTGAAAGTTCGAACCGAGTTCTCTCATACAAAATGCATGGTTTTGTTTTTCTTTTTTTTTTAGCTAAACTTAAGCTAAGAATCTCATGATGTTATATTGTTATGTGGATATTTGCTTTTTGCATAAACTTTTCAACGTATAAGTTTATACTTATTACTTAACATCCACAATAGAAATAAAAGTTGGACCAACTTTGTGGATTTTGCGAAACTGTTTAGTCGATATGGATGATGTTTAAGGAATAACATCAGATTTGTTGGATTTAAAGTAAACTTGTGAAAAGCGGTTCAAACTTGTGATGGATCTTGGAAAGCAGGTGATTCGTTTGTAGGCGCATGATGATTTTGTACTTAGCTCTAGGATCCGACGTCAATTATGGGAGCTAAAAATTTCCGATGGAGTCTTTTCCCCCTACATGCCGAAGTCAAAATTTTCATTTGAGCTATGCGGTGTATGGTTGGGCATGCTTTCCATGATGTGGCTTTCTACACGGACTGTTTAGACATATCTCGACGATATCAAGAGGGACAGAGAGGAATTTTTTGTTTCTCTTTATCTTTTCTAGAAATACAAATGTAAATGCGAATTTTTTAGTACGTCAAGCGCGTATATCTCAGCTTAATGTTTTGTTTGTAAACAGTTTTTCATCTCATTGGCTCTTTTGAGCTAATTTTTTATTGATAAAAAATAATAAATAAATAAAAACAAATTTATATAAGAATTGTATCAAAAGAAAAAAAAAAAAACAAGTTTAAGAAAAGAGATTTGGTTGTGGTCAGATCAAGTTAGCAGATTATTCATGGCATATTATTAACGAATTTAAAATAGACAGATGAAAAAATGATATGATTCTTCCGAAAATATGTGAAAGTTTTCGGGAGGAGATCTTGGATTACACGAACGATCCAAATGTCCAATCCACATTTACGAGTGAGACTGTGAGAGAGTGTTTCTTGGCCATTTAGTGGTCATTCCATTAATCAAAAAACTTTTTTTTATTATGTGATAGTTTACCTAATTCATATTCGGTCGGGTTTCTTGATTATGTAGTTTTCAATCGCGTTATAGGACGGACAATATGCTTTTGGCGGATGGAATGTGACACCAATAATTCCCAATCAGAACTCAAGAGTATTTTATCTCCTATGTAAATGCATTTTTTTTTATGGGACGAACGGGGCTTATCTCACTATCCCTATACGTAAAGAGGAATAGGTTTATACACGCAAATGTTTCTATCTAATAGACTAATACACAGTAAAGGTAACGTAAGCTACAAAAGACGGAACAAGTGGTGCATGACTGCGTTTCCTCCCACTTGGTTTTTTTTTTCTCATACGTACTCCCAATTAGGTAGACTCCACATATATTACTCACACTTCTAATTTCTATCAAAAATTTATTTCTCCCTTATCCAATAGTAAGTGTGTCACACTGTACATCTTTTTTATTTTTGGTCGTCCTACTGTAAACGAAGTTGGAGTTGAGCAACGTACAACATGGAATATATGAATATTAGCAACATATGGTTCTCTATATATCTCTACTACAATTTAATTATATTTGAATTTTCATGTTTTAGATATTTTATTATTTGCACAAAAAAAAATATATTTTAGTATTAGTGATAAAGAATTACCTTTGAAATTTTCTAGTTACACTTACAATAGGATAAAGCTAATGACCAACTTTTGTGTGTTTTTCAAATTAGGAAAATACTCAGATAGGTAGGACACGTAGTTAAGGATCTAAATATCATCTTTTAGTATGGTCAAATTGGTTCTCTAATTGACTGTATTATATAGAGCTATATATAAATAAAATAAAAAAAGATATTTATATGATCGAAGCATAATTATAAGTCACAAGCATTAAAAAGTTTTCGTTATGTCACTCATATGGGCCGTTGGGAATTTTATATGATTTATATTTTGAAGAAACAAGATGCAACACTCCTCCCATACGTAATATGATTCCTTCAATGTGAAGAAATTAGAGACCAAAACAAAACAAAAAAGACAAAAGAAAATAGACGATCTTAAAATTAACCATTTTTTCTCTATGGGACACACTTTTTCAAGTTTGAACCGTCGATCAGGTTTATAGTGTCTGGTTTGAAATTAATTTAGATTTCGAATGTGATTCATTCATTATTCGACTGAAGTTGGGGGCGGGGTTTTGAATGCTTAGAGACAAACACCAGGCAAGCGATAATTAGAAGCCAAATCAATATTTAACAGATGATACAAAAGCGATGGACTAGATGGCTTTAACTATTAAACTTTGGATCTAAAATCTGACAAAATAACGATAAAAACAAGAAGAAATAAAGATATATACTCACGAAGTCACGTTTTAGTGTCGTTCGTTTTCATGTGGTTTGTGTTTGTCGAGTTTCATGAGATATTGCAACTAAAAAAAAGTATACAATTAACTATGAATTATTAAGATAAAAGGTTTTGTTTATATATAATTCGTTTATATTGAATTATGGATAAACTAGATAGTACCATATTTTTTTTTTTGGACATCAATAGTACCATGATACTTGAGGTTTGATAAGGAACACATCCGCGAAAATTAAATTGTGACCACATCCACATGATTCCTTGATAACTTTGTTTGAGCTGTTGAGATTTGAGTCTCAACGGTTAATAATATATACAAGTTTATAGCCAAAACAGCCCAATAATTTGGTTTCGGAAATAAAATAGGCAAAGTTAATCAGTGAACAGAAAAATAATGCTACACAATATTAAAGAATTGCAAGGAAACAAGCTTTTTGGGGAAACCAAGATAAAAAAAACTTTGCAAATACAAAAGAAAGATTCTGATTATACAATTTAATTATTATTTAGGCAAATAGAATCTCTTTTTTCATAGGGTATTGAAACGTATAAACAAAGATTAAAATTCCAAACATTGATATAAGAGATCCCTTAATATAATACACAAAAAAAAAAAAAAGAGTCCATTAAGTGCAAAGAAGGAATTATTATAAGGTTGGCGGAATCATTAACTCCCACGTCAAATAATTGTGATAATTTTTGCACGTCTTGGTTAGGTATAAAACCTATATACATACTTTTTTTCTTTTAATTTCTTTGGGTACTTATATATATGAGATTATTTATGTTGAGTACATTGGTTGGTAGACCTTAGACGTAGGGCCACGAAATTATACACCTCAAACCTTAGATATTTTACAGAAGTACATTTCATCGTTTTGTATAGTTCCGTCACATGCAATCAAAGTAAAGTCTTCTTGATTTCGTCATCAAGATATTGACTTTTCCTAAATGGATCCGAGATCTTGTTTAACGACAACCAAAACACGTTAATTTTGTTAATCTGCAAAGTTGTGAGTTTTATATGTATAAAATTCCTGGACCATTAGGAAACACAATTTACAAAAACCATATGTAGACAGTAGACCAATAGTAAGAGGGATCACTATACATAGTTTAACCGGTTTAAAGTATTCCAACATGCATTAGTAGTGACTGAGAGTTCAAGGTTTTATGTGGCTCCATGTGCCTAATTTCTGATTTGAGCTGAGGGTTCTCTTTAAGAAAATAAATTACTGGCCGAGACATCAGATTAGTCAGACTGTATTAGCTAATTAAAATTTAAGAACAATGAGTTAAAATGGTCTGCTACCTCTCATTCATTTCCACTAGCAGCGGAATAATTAAAAAAAAAAAAAAAAAA
>NC_025701.1:9547295-9558891 GCF_000633955.1 Camelina sativa | reverse complement strand
AAAAAAAAAAAAAAAAAAAAACTCCATCCGCACTTATAAACAAATATGAATGCGATCTTGCATCATAACGATTGACCAATTAAAAGGTCTGACGTGATGACTATACCAATTTAATCCGTATGGACACAGAGAGAGACATAAACTTTTTATCAATGATCGTGCGTCTGACATTTAGTCCACAATATAAATTCCAACTATGAGAGCTCACGTCATAGATGCACAAATCCGGAAGAATAAAATATGTATTTACAAAACTAAATCAGAGTAAAATACCAATAAAAATCCATTTTAGAGTAGTACCAAATACAAATATGGGTGATAGTGATACTACTGATTAAGCTATGTTACTAATAGCTTTTTCATTATTTGCCTTAGAAAAATAAATATTCGTTACTATATCCAGGAGGAGATTACAAACCCTTCACTGTCAATGTTTATTCTTTAATTATCTATTACCAACGAGATTACTTTAGAAACCCAAGCGTAAGAGGAGCATATTGGGTTGTAGAGGATTTTACTTAGTCTTGAGAGATGGTATCTATCACTCAGATGTTTGCCTTCACGTTAAGACAAGTTGCTAGTTTCTGTCCCAGAGATTTGTCTGCCTGAGTCCAATAAGAGACCCAAATGCTACGGATTTCATGTGTGACACGAGGCTCCGAGAGTGCTTCAAGAAAACGCTTCACGAACCGCTCTTGCCTATTGTCACCAGACAGATGACGATAAGAGGTTATGAACTTGTGAGATTGTGGATTTTTTGCAAAGAGGTTTCTGAGTTTTTACCTGTCTGAATCCCAGGACCGGTATCTCTCTCCTGGCTGCTGGAAGTTATTCTCCTTCCCAATGATGGACTGAGAGAGATATCAAGAAGTCAGGTCAAAAATATTCAAGTTTCACAAATGTTAAAACACTTGAGATCAATGTTAAAACATGGAGAGGAATCTAACCTTCTCACGGTTTCCAGAGCAGGTAATAGGAGTTGTAGGGTATTTTTCGGCATGTCGAACTGGATCCATCCTTGAAGGGAAGTAATTGACCTGGAAAGTAACAGACTCAATTCAGAAAATGCTAAAATGATATGTAAAATTTTAAGTAACTGAAACTTTCGAGAACCGAGAGAGATGATGATTACCTCTTCATCCCTGTGCATGAAGTTCATAATACCATCATGGTGATTGTTGTGGTGAGCAGATTTAGGGGCATTGACCGGTAGTTGCAGATAGTTTGGTCCAAGACGGTATCTCTGACTATCAGCGTAGGAGAAGATCCTGGTCTGGAGTAGTTTATCATCTGAGTAGTGGATGCCTGGAACAGCAAGAGCAGGACAGAAAGCAATCTGTTCGTTCTCATTAAAGAAGTTGTCGATGTTTTTGTTCAAGACCAAGCGTCCAACAGGTTGTAGAGGCAAGATATCTTCAGGCCAGATCTTTGTGACATCAAGAGGATCAAAATCGTATTGGTCTTCAGTGGCAGGATCCATCACTTGAACAAAGAGATTCCACTGTGGGAAATTCCCGGCTGCGATCGAGTCATGGAGATCTTTAGTGGCATGGCTGTGATTGGAACCTCCAACTTTGATAGCTTCCTCATCCAACAAGCATTTGACTCCACAAGTAGGCTTCCAGTGGAATTTCACATAGTGAGCTTTACCAGCTTTGCTGATTAGCAAGTAAGTGTTGACCCCAGCGCCTTCCATGTGCCTGTAGTCCTGAGGGATACCGAGGTCATCAAAGAGGAACGAAAACATGTGCAAACTCTCTGGGTGGTGGGAGAAAAAGTCCAGGATCCTCCAGTTCTCCTGAATGTGGGTTTTGGGATTCGGTTTCAGTGCATGGACCATGTCAGGGAACTTCATTCCATCACGGATGAAGAACACAGGGAAGTTGTTCCCAACAAGATCAAAGTTCCCCTGAGTTTTGCAAACAGAGGAATCAGTAGAGTAGAGTAAAGTATGATTCCCAATGAATCAAATAGAGAGATAGAGAGACAATGAAAGGATCAGAAAGGAAAGCTAACCTCTCTGGTGTAAAACTTAACAGCAAAGCCACGAGGATCTCTAAGAGTCTCAGGGCTGCCACGCTCATGGATGACAGTAGAGAAACGAACGATAACAGGAGTCTGAACACCAGGTCCACGAAGAAAATCAGCACAAGTAAGTTGTGAAATGTCATGAGTGACTTCAAAGAAACCCTTAGCACTGGCACCCCTGGCATGAACAACCCTCTCAGGAATCCGCTCCCTGTCAAAGTTGGCGAGTTTCTCAAGTAGATGATAGTCCTCCAGAAGAATTGGACCTGACAGTAAAATAAAACCATATTGCTTCACCATTTATATAACATTGGAAGAAGTATTTGGGCATAAAGTCTGAAGGAAGAAAGCTAGTTTACGCAAGTCCACGAAATTAGTGACATTTCTCATCTAAACAACCCACCGGTTCAACCTATTATAATTGTGTTGTCTGTATTCGAGAGTTTAAGAAAAAAAGTAACAGAGACAGACCTCTGGTTCCGACAGTCAAAGAGGAGTTGTTGTTAAACACAGGGGCACCCGAGTTTGTAGTGAAGAAAGGGGAATCATGAGCGCTTGAAGGAATAACCTGCACACCCAAACAATAAATTTCAAAAGAACCAAAAAAATGATGCAACATATTATGATACTAGATAGGTAACGGTATCACTAACTAAGTATGATGGAATATAACCAGATTCAACACCAACACTTCAAACACAAACTCGCGAAAAATAAGAAGCAACGTTAGCATTTCCGAACTGATACATATGATATTCACAATTTAAACACAAGTGATAAAACAACCAACAGAGAAATGAAACCTTATTAAAACGAGGATATTGAGACAGATCACCTCAGCCAGATAAACAAACAATCAAAAGAACCAAAAACATCAATAGTATATTTGTTTTTTAGTATAATCTTCAACGCATGCAAATCCCAAACTCGATCTTATGCATAATTTGATTAATCAATAAATAAATCTGATTTAAAAACGCCCCACAAAAAAAATAACCCTAGAACAAATCACCTCAATTTTGCTTCATTTTTTAACCTCGGATCATGTTACAGCAAAAAAAAAAAAGAACCAAACCAACACTATCAAACTGATTTCGATTTACAGAGATTATAACTGAAGCTACACCAAATCTAATCGAAAACGAAACGGGCTCAATCGATCAAGTAAATTACAAACAAATTCACAGATAACAGTAAGAAAGAGAGCCTAAGAGAATCGATCGATCGATGTACCCCCCCCCCCCCNNNNCCCTACCTTGTAAGGATCCATGATGTTTGATCCGGAATTTGTTAGTTTGCGATTGATTTTTAAGGTGAGAGAGACTGTTCGTAAATCGGCGTGTGTGTTCCGCACCGCACTGTTGTCGTCTTTTATAGCAGCAGATAAAGGATAAAAATACAATCTTTATTATTTATTTTTAGCTCAACTCACCGCAAGACAATGAGGAGACAATAATAAAACGCTTGGTGATCAATTCATTATCCAAATACTCCGTATGATGATTACAAACGTCAAACTAATATACTATTACGTGTGGATGTTATCGTCTTTGATTTCCCTGGATACTCTTACCATAAATAGACATATGTCTAATTCAGGACTCTCCTTTCATATAATTAATTATACAAGTCCCATTTATTTATTTTTTCTCACTAGTTGAATTAAATAATATATGTGGATGGACCAACATGAGATTACTGCTTCAAGAAAACATTGATTTATTTATCATATCAAGAGATTACAAAGACAGTGACAGTATAAGAAAACGAAGAAGAGACATGGGTTTAAAGGAGATTACAAAGCATGCAGCATATTATATATTGACATGAAACAACAACACAGGTGCGATTTATCTTTTTTAGGGATTTAAACGACCAAGCGATGATGGATCTATGAGATTGTGCGTAGTACCTCACGGAGAGACTTAACATATCTGGGGAGATTGATTGCCTCTCTAGATGCTTGGCCTCACGTTCAGACGGCTTGCTAGTTTCTGTCCAAGAGATCGATCAGCCTGAAAGAAATAGATATTAGGATTGTTAGTTTTGCTCAAAATGAGGATAAAGAAAGCAGAGATTTCACTGAGTTTTTGTTCTGACCTGAGACCAGTAAGAGATCCAGATGCTGCGGATCTCGTGGGTGAGACGTGGCTCCGACAGAATCTCAACCCATCTCTTAACAAACCGGTCCTGCCTGTCTGGTGCCCAGGATCTATACCTGTCTCCAGGCTGTTTGAAGTTGTTCTCTTTCTTGATGATGCACTGCAAGCATTAGCAAGTTTAAGGTTCTCTGTTAGCAGACAGTTTCCAAAATATTGACTCGAGGTTTCAAAGATTTAAAGGAAGCATGACAAGAATATGACCTTTGTTCGGATTCCAGTGTAGGATTTTGTAGGGATGGGAACTTTCTCGGCGCAGCGGACAGGGTCAAACTTTGAGGGGTAGTAATTGATCTGTAAATGCAAACATTCGATTAACTTCCAATTCCAAAATCTTAAAAGAGAATAACAATTGTAGCTCAAGTGGTACCAAGACTTTACCTCCTCATCTCTATGCATGAAGTTCATAAAACCTTCATGGTGATTGTTGTGGTGAGCACATTTGGGAGCATTGACCGGTAGCTGCAGATAATTCGGTCCAAGACGATGTCTCTGAGTGTCACCGTAAGCAAAGATTCTACACTGGAGCAGCTTGTCGTCTGAGTAGTAGATACCAGGAACCACAAGTCCGGGGTTAAAAGCGAGCTGCTCAGTTTCATTGAAGAAGTTGTCAATGGTCCTGTTAAGAACCAAACGACCAACAGGTTGCAGAGGCAAGATATCCTCAGGCCAGATCTTGGTCACATCAAGCGGGTCAAAATCAAACTTATCCTCATCCGCAGGATCCATGGTCTGGATGAAAAGTTTCCACTCAGGGTAGTTACCAGATGAAATGGCATCGTGAAGATCCTTGGTGGCGTGGCTGTGATTGGCTCCTCCAACAACCTTGGCCTCTTCGTCAGTCAGATTCTTGATACCACAAGTTGGTTTCCAGTGGAACTTGACAAAGAGAACTTTTCCAGATTTGGCAACAAGAGTGTAGGTGTGGACACCGAAACCTTCCATGTGCCTGTAATCTTGTGGGATACCAACATCATCAAACATCCAGCACCATGTGAGCAAACTCTCTGGCAAGTGGGACATGTAGTCCAAAATCCTCCAGTACTCTTGGATGTTAGTTTTCGGGTTTGGTTTCAGGGCATGGACAACATCCGGGAACTGAATCCCATCACGGATGAAGAACACAGGAGTGTTGTTCCCAACAAGATCAAAGTTCCCCTGAGTTTTATAAAAACACATAATGATTCTATCTAAAGAAGCTCTTTATAAAGACAAATCAAAAATGAGAAATCTTTAAAGGTAATAATACCTCTCTGGTGTAAAACTTGACAGCAAAACCACGAATATCCCTCATGGATTCAGGACTGGCACGCTCGTGGACAACAGTGGAGAAACGGACAATAACTGGAGTTTGAACACCAGGGGCTCTGAGGAAATCAGCGCAAGTGAGGTTTGAAATGTCATGGGTAACCTCAAAGAAACCTTTAGCACTGATTCCTCTAGCATGAACCACTCTCTCAGGGATCCTCTCTCTGGTGAAATTAGCAACCTTCTCGATCAAATGGTAGTCCTCAAGAAGAACAGGACCTGTACATCACACTCCATTAAACAAGATGCTCCTAACTCAAAGACTCTTTTTTTTTTCTCAGTTTTTACTCTCTTTCATAACTCCAGCAAGTATTATAATAGGGTTTTTACAGTTTCGATTCATATTGCTAGAGTATTCGAATTTCAGATTACAATATACAGTACCTCTTTCTCCGATGGTGAGGGAAGAGATGTTGTTGGAGATTGGAGCACCGCCGTTTGAGGTGTAGAACGAGGTGTTGTAAGCGCTCGAAGGACGATACTGCAAACACCATACATGATTCGATCGATTTATCAGCAAAATTCCAGGCGAAACACAACAATCGAATTGGATTCGACAAGAACACTCCACGAAATTTTTATTACAACAGATCTAATCTAACTATGAAAAAACCCCTAAAATTTTTATGACGCTAACCGAACAAATTAAAACCCGGTTTACTGGTCGGATCCGGGTCTCCGGTGCTTCATTCGGGCGCGTAAATTGACAAAGAAGGTTTTTTGTTTAATATACTTGGTGACGAAAACAGTAACATGTCGGAGATANGGTTTTTTTTTTTTTTTTTTTGTCAATAAGATAAAGGGTTTGTAGATAAATTTTATTTAATGTTTTTGGTGACTTCCGTAGTTTACTCAAGTCTTGTTCGATGGATCATGGATCATGGATCATGGATCTAATCCAAATCCAAAAAANAAAAAAAAAAAAAAAAAAATCGAGACAATTTTGTTTTTTTCGTCGGTGAGACAATTTTTTGTATGAAAAAAAAAACAATACCTAGGTCCTAGATTGGTTTGATCGACCGAAAATGAATGATTAACCGAGAGTGTTAGGAAAAAGATAATTAATCATATGTTTAGGACAATAGGACTCTAATAGAATTGATTATTTAAATTTTGATTAATCAAACGTGTAGATTTGATTACTACTCAGGTGTGTAGATCTGAAAAAATATTTAGTTGATTAATTAGTTTATCTAAGTTGGCTAATATCACTTAAAATAATATACGGTTTACACAAATTGATTAATCATTTGAACGTCCGATGTCTAAGAACACATGTGTGTTATAGAAAGACGCACGAAAAAGAAAGAAACTTCTACTTTAAAGAAAAAAAAACAACAAAAACCACATGTGGCGTGTCTTCCTCATGCAGTGGCTTATAGATCAAAAACGTTTTAAAGATAGCTAGCTAGCCAGCCAAACAAAAAAAATCAACATCACTAACTTAGGAGTTCAAGCGATCATAGAACTCATGAGCAAATCTTTCAGAGAAAAAAGTATTTTTAACACTAAGATTAAATAGCATGATCAATCCAAGTTAAAAACAGTTTTTTTGATAAATGAGCATAGTTGAACATAACCAATCTAAGATATATATACACACACACACAAAGAAAGAGAAGAAAGTAAAGAAGAATATGAAGATACCTTGTAAGGATCCATGGTGATGAAGACGCTTTGGTGATCCTCCTTGGTTTAGTGAGAGTGTTGAGAACCTCTGTGAAAGTATATATAGTGAAACAGCGTGTGCTTTGCACAATAATAATGGCTTCCCGCAGTACCAAGGGTACTTTTGTCCTTTTAATATCAATTTATCTATACAGTAAAAATGGGCCATCGTGTTTACTTTTCCTCTCGTGATAAAACAAAACAACAATAATAATGCCCCCACTTAGATATTTTTCTTTTTCCGTTTTTTGGCGCCAACTATACCAAACGAAAAAAAAAAAAAGGAAATGGTTCGGTGAATATTAATAATAGTATTGGGCGTCCAGATATCGGATCGGATCGGATTTGGTTCGAATTTTTCAGATTTCGGATTATTTGGATATTGACTCTAACATTCAAATTAAATTCGGATCAGTTTCGATTCGAATAATTCGGATTTCGGATCGGTTCGGATATGATTATTGATAACCAAAATTAAACCAAAAGTTATTGGACAATGTTTTATTCGAATATTTTTTAATTTTATTGTACCCAAATAACCATACAAATGGAATACTAAAAAAAAAAAAAAAATTAAGTATATGACAAGGTTCCCATAGAACCATACAAATATATAAAAAATATGAGATATATATATCGGAATATCAAACTATTTCTTATATGTTCAGATATATTCGGATATCTACTGGATATCGATTCACATCGGATAATATCCGATATCTAAAATAATGGAAGCCAAGAACCGATCAGTTATTTTCTTAATATCAGTTCGATTTTAATCCATTTATTTCGGTTTGGATACGGCTCGGATTTTCGCATTCGAAATTTATGGCCAGGCCTAATTAATAATGGCTGATCCCGACAAGTCAGCATTGCTCGTTGTTGTTGTTCTGTTCTTCTCAAGAGAGAAAAAGATACAATATCTTTTTAATAACAATTATTGCCAGTGATAGCAAAAAAAAAAAAAAAAACATCGTCAATCTAAAAACACCACTGTAATAAAATATTTGCTCTAAAAAAGTATATAAAATCAGATTCATATTCGGGTTTCCAGAAGTATATAAAATCTCTTGATTTCACATAGTAAATTGAAACTAGTTTAAACCGAACCCAAAGTCCGTTCAATTTCCACTTTGTTTATTTCCCGATTTGGATCTTACGATATAAGTTGATCTATAGAAAAGTCTCCTGATGATATACATGCATGTTTGATCTTATCGTATAGAAACTCGTGTCAGACACAAGTTGGAACTTGGGAACTGTAGATCTGAGGTTTCTTCGAACGTTATAATTTATGTTTTTTTCGCAAGTATATAGTTTCCAATTTTATTAACATGTGTTACAGGTTACAGCAGAGGCTATATTTATTTGTAATTACAAAAATGCGTAAAACATGAACCTAATTATATGATCCGAGAATATAAACAGTTTGGAGTTGTTGAGAATAAATTTTTACCGGAGCTAATTTACTTAACGGGTGTTATAAATTTTAGCCTTATCCGATTTAAGTTTACGTACGGCTTTAAAGTTTAAAATAGATAAACATTTATAAAACTATTTAATGAATTATTTATAGACGAAAATAAAATTTTAAATTATGGGTTGAATTTTAAAATTAAATCTTTATAACAAATACAAGAAAAGAAAGAAAGATGGTGAATTGACATTATTGAGTGGGTATGGTGGGCAGTCGATGTGGTGGGATCATATGGCGATAATTAACACGTTACTTCGATGATGAACTGATCCACATTTTTTGATTGAGGGGATTACTTGGGTCCATTTAGTTTGAACAAGTTGCTCTTGTAACTTAGTTTGATATTATCACGACGACTAGGTACAACAATATCCACAGTAACATACTATTCTCAAAAACTCGCAATCATTAGAAGACAATCTTCATCTATCTCGTCTAACAAATTAATTTCGTATTATTATTTATAAATTTTTAAGACTGATCGTCTTTTCTTCTTCTTTTTGTCAACATATTGACTAATCGCTTTATCCGGTTAAAACTCAAATTTTACTTGTTTTTATTTTTGGTTTTCAAAAGTTTTTCTGTCAGCAACTTGTTTTTATTTATATCATTAATAATCCAGGTTTATTGAACGGCATGCTGATTACTGAAATGTATGTTTAGATTATTTGTGTTACAATGTATCCACATGGACCGTGGACCACATAACCAAATGTGGTCTTACTGTCACTTGTTAAAACGTGTTGTTTTAAAGTTGTTGGATCCAAGTTCCATTTTAACTATGTGTTTGATAAAGAGGTAATTTTAAAAAATTATAGAATGGATATACGTACGTGTTATTAAGTGTTGAGATAACTACATATTAGAGAATATATATGTTATCAAAAGTTAATCATAAACCTAACTACATATTAATCTATAATTGACCCCCAAAAAATGAAGTTTGTAGGCTTGTAGCTATCTAAAAATATCATATAGTCAGTCCCTTATCAGATAAAGTTGTAGAAATCTACTTACCCCACACAGTCAAGTCTCTTCGTTTGGTGACGAGAAAAAGTCAATAATGCCAGCAACATAGACGAAGTAGTAGCCTAGCTAAATTGTAACTAATGTAATCATATGATTAAATTGGTATAGTCGTGTAATAATATTCGCAAGATTCGTCATGGTGCATGCGAACAGTGCCGGCGATGACCCAGTGCACAAAGTGCATTTGCACCATGTCACAATATTTTGAAAAAAATTATAAGGTTTTTAGGCTCTTCAATATTTCATATTTTGACAAAAAAACCCCAAAATATTGAAAATCTAAAAATAAGACCTGTAAATTAGGAGAAAAAAAAAAATTTGGCACAAGGTGCAAGAAAAGTTTGAGCCGGCCCTGCATGCGAACAACAGTTAATTGTCAGTTGTCTTGTAGCGAAGAATTCAGCGTTTATAAGCCTTCGATACTCGGGTATATCCGATATTTAACGACCAAATTTCTTCATTAGTTATAAACCAAAATTTCTTAACTAGTTCAATGATCTGGTTTCAAATATTGTTTTCGAGATGAAGTTTGAGTCATTCTTCCCAAATTCGAATCCCCTATTTGGAAAATAGTATCGAATGGATACATACTACTAATATACTATCAATACTAGTCGCAAACCGAAAGAATTCATGAATCAATGAAGAAGATGACCTGACTTTTTACTTTTTATTAACAAGAAAAAACTAAGACTAATATTTATTATATTAAAAAAAAGGATTTAAGATTTACCTAGTTTAAGATACTGCAGGATATCCAAGTATCTAACATGGTCGAATTGTGATCAGTGCACGAATATATATATATATATTTTTTTTAATTGGATTTTTCCTTTGAAGACTACTACTGCATGTTACATTTTGTCACAAACGATTATATGCTTATTGCATAATGCTATGATCTGGCATGTATTTACTCAGTTACGTATATCTTATAGTAATATAGTACTAACATATAGCTAAAAAAGCATAGGTCCATGCGAAAAACTACTTCTTGATACGAATAAATATTTCTTGATGTGTATAAAACACTATAACGCAACATTCTAAAAAATAGTTATTTTTGGTAAAGAATTTTAGCTTGGTATAATCAATCATGTATCTGTACGTCACTTTAAAACACCGTAAATTTCCGTTTATGCATTTTTAAAACTAAAAAGTTAAGTAGCTAGATAGATAATGAACGTTGACGATGATGTTTAAGTAAGCAAATTACTTGACAAGCCTAAATTCTTAGATCATAAACGAAGGCAACTCAACTGGGGACCCAACTTGCAGGGATATGGCCACGTCCAAATCTTACCATTGCTTAGTTAACTTTTTTGGTGTTAAGCCCAACCAATGAAAAGTCGTTTTGGTGGTTCAACACGACAAAATACAGGATTACACCTTATCCTTTCGTGTTTCTTTCTTTTCTTCTGAAAATTTTGTCAATGGAATTGAAAAATCAAAAGGAATTAAAGACAAATAATTTTGGCAAGCGAATCTTTACGTACCCCCCGTTTTCTACTCAGATGGGGACCTTACTAAAAGTATATAACTTACTACTATTATGATAGCTTTAAGTTCATTTTCATCGTTTTTAGTTATTCTATAGGGGCATTTTCAAAAATGCCCCTTTTTCCATATCTCTTTTTAAAAATACCCCTTCATGTTGATCATTTTTAAAACTACCCCTCTTTATATACAAAATGACCAAATTACCCTTTTTGAGTGACAGCAAGAATGTACAGTCATCAAAATCGAAAATATTTTCCCGCCAAAAAAATTTCCCGCCAAAATTTTTTTTCCCGCTAAAATCGAAAATTTTTCCGGAAAAAATTATTTTTCCCCGCCAAAATAAAAATTTCCCCGCCAAAATCGAAAAATTTTCCCGCCAAAAAATTGAAATTTATACCTTTTAAAAACCTTGTAAACGCTTTTAAAA
>NC_025701.1:9520198-9545302 GCF_000633955.1 Camelina sativa | reverse complement strand
TTTTTGGCGGGAAAATATGTCGGAAATTTTTTGGCGGGAAAATTTTGTTTTTCTTTTTATTGAATAAAATAATTTTCATCTAAGGGTAAAATGGTCATTAAAAATTAAAAGAGGGCATAAATAAAAATGGCCAGAAAAGAGGGTATTTTTGAAAAGGGGTATATCAAAAGGGGTATATAGATATACTTTTTAAAATTAAATAACGATGTTAGTTATGTTATTTACCAAATTTTCCTATGAATGTCGTATAGTAGTTATATGATTTAAATTAACAAATTTCTTCCATTTTTTGTTTTATAATTATGAGCTGGATTCACCCAAGATTACTTGAATAAAAGTATAACCAACTACTGAGGTACAATTTTCCAATCATATCATATGATATTGAATTTGAATGTACGAGTTTAAGGTTTTTTGTCTTTTTGTTTTTCTCTTTTTATTAAAGTTTCATTTCATCAATCAAATCAAAATTATTAATCATCTAAAATAATGCAGTTTCATTAAAAATTGCATAAGTCCAGTACAGTTGTGTGTGGCACACAGTCCCCACAAGCCTAATACATCTAAAAATACTAAATGGGCTCTAGTCTGATGGTTAGTGTTGGGCCGAGTTGCTGCAGATTTTGAATTCATTAATTATGTACACAAAAAAAAAAAACTGGTGAAAAAATTGGAAATTCAAAAAGATCAGATCCAATGTCTGCGCCGATGTAAAGCTCCATTTCGCTCCTACAAGGCTACAAGCAAGCAGCATCACCTTCTTCTGTGATCTCTTTCTCCAATTACGACGATTCATCTCATCAACTCAGGTTCGTATTTTCTGAAAATCAAGTTTGCTTCTTCGTTACTGTTTCTCGATGTATTTGTTGGAATTTTTTTTTTTGCTTTATTAGTCGTCAATATGAATCGTTTCTGATTACCAGTTTACAGTCACAGTGTATATAGCTGGGCTATTGCGTATCTTGTGAGTATGTCTATAGATCTTGTCTAACATCAATCACGTGGTTATGACTATCGGGTTAAACACTTGGGGTCTTGTGCTTTACAATAACCTACAAAGCCCTTCTATTTTTCCCACTTGAGTTGCTCATAATGGAACAGTTTCAGAAACTAAGGCATGGCATAATTGATCAGCCTGATTGGTACAGTTTATCAGTGGATTTTTTTCTTGTTTATTCGGTGAAGCCATCTCTTTCTTCAGTTTTTCGTGTTGCAGGGGGATTTATGCCACCGGTTGGTTTTACGGTTCTTGGCATTGTGAATAATTTGATTAATATGGGATAACCATTCAATCTTCTTTGGAACTCTTCATTTGTATGTTTGGTGGAGTCATGTATCAGCAGTCTACGGGCAATAAATCGAAAGCTACACAAGAAGTCAAGAAGATAAACCGCAAGAACAAGACAAGGGACAATAGAAACTGCACGATACCGAGGAAGCTCAGATACTATGATCATATATATACACGAAGCAACCTAGAAGATATAATATACATCTTTTTTCAAATGCCGGTTGGTTATAGCACAATTTCAAACCCAAAAGGCTAAGACTAAAAAAGCACAACATGTTAATTCAATGTTAAATATAAACAAACAAGGTGTTATTACATTATTGGTTCTTTTATAAAGAAACACAATATTCCTACTTTGACAAAAAATGGCATGATTGATTTTAAATGTGATCGGTGATACTAGTGTAGTAGTTTGAGCGAAAAGATGGAGTGGATCAAAGCCATTATTATGTAAACATTAGTATATATCTTTATTCCCATAAAAATATAGTATGATATTATAAATGATACACTTCAAGATCTGAACTTTGTATGTGGTGTGTGTGTTCTGCTAAAAACAAATAGGATATAATATATTTTGAGAAATGTATTTCAAACGAGTCTGTCTTTTGTGGTCAAAGGAGACGAACATCATTCTTTAAAATATATCAGATTAAGGTATTTTTAATTTGTGTTTATAGAAATGTATATTTTTTTTTTTCTAACAAATGAGTTGTCTTCCCCAAAATAGAAAAACAAATAATTTTGAATTAGTAGTGTACACACACATGGAGGAAAAAAAACTATAATAGCCGTTAAGTAGAGAGATGCAGAGTAGAAGCCTAGAAGGCAACTTTTAATTCGGTACACGTGGCTTTAACGAACGGCTGAGATGAACTAGCCGTTAATGTTAAAGAAAATAAAAAAAAATAAAAAATTTACGGACAATTTATCCGCTCTTCTCGTCTTCAAATTTCTCTATTACTCTTCAGCCCTTTTTTTTTTTTTTTAATCTTCTTTCTTCTTTCTTTGCCCCTTATATGAGAGAGAGAAGATAGAGAGAAACAGAGAGAGAGAGAGAGAGAGTGAGGGATCTTCAATATCGAAGGAAGCCATTAGAGTAGAGAGAAAGAGAGCGTTGGGGCTTTTGCTTAAAAAGATCTCTCTTTCTCTCCTTTTGTTTGATCAACTTTGGATCCAACGGGAACAAGAACTATTAGGGTTTATGAGAGATTTACACTGGGTTTGCTTTGTGAAGAATTTGTGATCAAGGGTTGACTTAATTTTGCGGTGGTTCTTTTGAATTGACTGTTAAAAAGGTGAACTTTTTTTGAAAAAAACCGTGGCTTTTTTCTTCTTATCTGGGTTTAGGTCTTTGTTCTTGATTGGGTCTTTGATTGAGATTATTATTATATTAAACCGGACCTGTAGGTTTTTGATTGTCAAGACTCGTCTTTTAATTTTTGATTTTTGAAAACACAAAATTAAAAAACCCTGCTTTTAAGGTTGGGGGATGTTTCGATTTTTGAAATTTGATTTTCGAGAAGAGGGGATTTAATGAAATTAATAACCTCCGCAGATATACGAAGAAGAAGACATGGGTAGATCAGATGAGAACAGCCTTGGATTAATCGGATCAATGAATCTCCAAGGTACCCCTTTTAATCGAACGAACGATTTTGTTGTTATTAAAAATCCAAACTTTATCTTTCGATTTTAACCCCAAATTGACTTTGGTGCAGGCGGAGGAGGAGGAGGAAAGATCAAGACCACGGGGACGACAGGACCGACCAGAAGAGCACTAAGTACTATTAACAAGAACATCATTGAAGCGCCGTCTTACCCTTATGCTGTTAACAAAAGATCACTCTCTGAGTATGTTCACTTCAATCAATCCTCAGATTCAAGATTAGTTTTTTTCTTTTCTCCCTTTTGATTAGATTCTTAGGAACCCAATTTGTTTACTCTGACATCGCAGGAGGGATGGCATCTGTAATAAACCACCTGCGCATCGACCAATTACTAGGTAAAGTATAGATTTTTACTCTTGTCTACTTGTAGTGTCTCACATTGTCTGATTAACGAGTCAATTAACAAAGCTTTTACTACTCTCTGTTGATTCAGGAAGTTTGCTGCTCAGTTAGCAGATCATAAGCCACAAATCCATGAAGAGGTACTCTATACTGTCACTATTCAATGTGTGTTTCATTTAGAACAGTGATGACATAGACTGGATATTAATTTCTCATCTTTTAACTCTTAGGAAACTAAGAAACCAGACTCGGTTTCAAGTGAAGAGCCTGAGAGGATTGTCATTGATGTGGATGATTGTGATGAGGAAGAAGGAGGCGACTTTCATGAACCAATGTTTGTACAACACACTGAAGCAATGCTGGAGGAGATTGACATGGTATACATATTTTCTCGACCTCTTTTTTGTTTACGGAAGTGTCTATAAGAGTTATACTCATATTGCTTCTATCTTTCAAAAGGAGCAGAAGGAGATTGAAATGGAAGATGCAGATGAAGAAGAAGAGCGTGTGATGGATATTGACGCCTCTGATGAGAAGAATCCTTTAGCCGTGGTTGAATATGTCAATGATATGCATACTTTCTACAGGAAATCTGAGGTAACTTGGTGTTGTTTAACACACATTTTTTTTTGCTTTTCTATTTTTTAATCATTAAGGTGCTTCTAGTTTCAAGGACTTGTACTTATGTTTGATTCATTCTTATGATTCTGCAGAATCTTAGTTGCGTGCCTCCTAACTATATGGACAATCAACAAGATCTTAATGAGAGAATGAGGGGAATCCTCATTGACTGGTTAATTGAGGTAGACAGAACCAGACAAAGCTATTCTCTAATGTCATTTGTTGTTATTTTAATGTGCCTGAAGATAAATTAACATGGAAACTTATTTTGAGCAGGTGCACTACAAGTTTGAGCTGATGGAGGAAACCCTTTATCTCACAATCAATGTCATCGACAGATTCCTTGCAGTTCATCAGATCGTGAGGAAAAAGCTTCAGCTAGTTGGAGTTACTGCTCTGTTGCTTGCTTGCAAATACGAAGAAGTGTCAGTTCCAGTAGTGGATGACCTCATCTTGATCTCTGACAAAGCTTATACTAGAAGAGAAGTGCTAGATATGGTAAATACAACTTTCTATTGATCATCAATTACCATAGAATGATGCTTCACAGTTTAATTAACCTGTTTTGGTTTCTATTGCAGGAGAAGCTAATGGCCAACACCTTGCAATTCAATTTCTCTCTACCAACTCCATATGTTTTCATGAAACGATTTCTCAAAGCAGCTCAGTCTGACAAAAAGGTATATATCTTCATAATAAAAAAGCTTGAATCTTTATGTTCGAAAACCATCAGGCCTAATATCTAAATCTGTGTGGTATGCAATTGTGGTTTCAGCTTGAGGTTTTGTCGTTCTTTATGATCGAACTTTGCCTTGTGGAGTATGAGATGCTGGAGTATCTTCCATCTAAGCTAGCGGCGTCAGCAGTATACACTGCTCAGTGTACACTTAAGGGATATGAAGAATGGAGCAAAACCTGTGAGTTTCACACAGGCTACACGGAAGAACAGCTACTGTAAGATTCAGAACATCCCATGGTTTTCAAATCTCTTTAAAAATACCATATGAGTTATTTGAATTCTGAAAATGGGTTTTGGTTTTCTTATCTCAGGGCATGTGCAAGAAAGATGGTTGCTTTTCATCACAAGGCAGGAACAGGGAAGCTCACAGGTGTTCACAGGAAGTACAACACATCTAAGTTCTATCATGCTGCAAGGACTGAACCAGCTGGGTTTCTGCTTTAATGAAGACTAAAAACTATAATAAGAATCTAATATGACTTAACTCGAGTTTGTTCTTTTTGAAACTAAAAGAGTGAGGGAGAAAAAAGAGATAGAGCAACTGAAGTTGCCCAAATGGGGAGATGTACAATTGTTGTTTCGGTTCTTCTCTTTTAAAGGTCTTTTGATCTTTCTTCACTTAAGAGAGAAATAAAAAGATGCAATCAATCTTTTCGATATCATGTTTTTCTATATTCAACTTGTGAAGCAATCACCCATATAATTACATGTATAGTTTTGTTGTGAAATTTACTCAAGGATATTCTATGACCAACACATCACTTGTTCTCTTTTTACATTGTTTCCCAAATATCCAAAATCCAAATTGTTAGTCAGCTATTGTAAGATTATAGTCCTCCTTACTTAGTCAATCAATGGTTTATCTTCATCTACTGCTAGTGTTCAGTATCTTGTTCCTTCAATTTAGCCGAGAGCTTTGTCTTATTAAGACCATTTTGAAAATCAGTGTGTGCTTTGCTTTATTCACTACTACCAGAGATGGAGAATGGGCAAATCAAAAAGATCATAATGAAAACTTGTCAATTGATTCAAACATGGTACCCCAAAATACAGAACTACTAGTGCATCTGGGAGATATCTCTCGTTCTCTCTTGTTTGGTTTTACAATGTACCCTAAAGCATAAATGCCAGACACAAGAAAGGCGGCTTTCACCTGACCTGGATATTGCAGAAAGACTGTCTCAGAATCAAAGCTTACAAGTTGGACATAAAATCAATCATCTCCTCACAGGTGGTACTGCTCCCCTTCCTCCAGTTCCACGCCCAGCAACCGGCTATAAGAGAACATCACAAAGATTCAAGAATCAAACAATTGTTAGTGACAAAGAAGAAACAAACATTAAGGGCTAACAAGGATTTCAATATGCTGCAAAACTCCCATAAAACTTCGAAACATTGATTTCATAGGGAGAGTGAACTTACTTTTCCTCGCATTGCAGCTCTACCTCTACCAACACCCAGCGATGAGCTCTTTCCCTACATTGATTAACCAAGTAAAGTATTAAGTTTAATGCGGATACACATAAAGACTCTACTATCATTCTGCATCCAGGGTTCAGAAAGTAAATACCTTGATTCTAGCATCTAAACGCTTGAACATAGGAGCATGCTTGAGAATGTCTGGTATGACCATAAACCTGTCAAGATCTCTCCATATGTCAAATTACTAATCAACCAGCATAAAACAGGAACCAAGCACAAGTCAAAAGAAGTGTTTACAGCACCTGACTTTGCTGCCTCGAATGAAGACATGCTCAAGCTGTGATACTTTACCATCCTGTAAGACAACATTGGAAAATCCGAAACAAAAGTCAAGTGAGAATTAACAAGAAAACCCATTATACTGTATCTGAAGATAAACATGTCGAAGGATTATCTATGTAGAATGTGAAATAACTCTGAACTGGAAACTCCAGGTTAATTCAAAACCCATACAGCACACAAATCGTAAAAAAGAGGAAGCTTTAAGACTTGCAAACTTCAGGTAATTCACATTATTTGACCCCTGTATTTCTAAAGAGCAACTTAGGCTTTGCATAAAACTTTATTATGCTTAACCAATCTAGGGATTACTATACAGGATCACCAATTCTAGGGTTTTATAACAATAAGAACTCCAAAGATACATAATCATACTTACAAATCTAAATAAGAATCAATCTAAAATTTCCAAGCAACTATACCCAGCTCACTAAATCTAGGGTTTTTACAGCACCAACAAAAATTGAAAACGAAACCTATAATTCAAAAAAAAAAATCTCAAAATAAAACGAATCGAGATAATCAAAGTAACAGTTAGTTACCTTGGCGGTGTAAGTAATATCCTCGAGCTGGCAGTTCCAGTTATCCTCACACTCAATCATACTTCCTCTGTAGAGCTCACCGCTCTTTAGCTCCACCGTCACTATATGACCCGATGCCTCGTGTAGAAGCTTCACCGGTATTCCCAAACTTCGGCTCATCTCTCCTTCTCTTTCTCTCTCTAGACAAAACCCTAATTATAAACCTTCCCCTTAACTCTGCAACCTAGAAAATAAAAAAAAAAATGGCGGAAGCAAAGAGAGAGAGAGCGACCGATTCAGATGCTATTATGGACGATTTTTACCTGTTTTTAAAAAGTTTTCTCTCATTTAATTTCGGGCTTTTAAGTTAGGCCCGTTTATTATATTAGGCCCAATTTGAAAATTTTACTTTTTTAGTCCCTATATTTTGACATTAACTGTTTTTTTAATCCGTATTTTTTTTACAGACGACGACTGATTTTCACGGGTGTAGTAGAGACGAAGAAGGCTGCAAAACTCGCCGGGAGATATGGCGGACGAGAAGGAGAACATAGGAGAGAAGAAGTATAAGTATAGCATAATCATTCCTACCTTCAACGAGCGCCTCAACATAGCTATCATTGTCTACCTTATTTTTAAGCATCTCCGGTTAGTGAATATATATATATATATATATCTTTGATCCTTTTTCACGTTCCTTGTTCAATTCCAGAATCGGGGGTGTTACTGTTTGGAAAATATTGCTTAAAATTCGAATCTGATCGCCAATTTCCCTTAAGGATCTCGGAAATTTTCCGATCATGGTTTTACATTGTAGCCAGCTTGCAGATCCAAATTCGTGATTGTTGTTTTTTTTTTTTGCACATGAGCTAGTAAAGGCTAATTTTAGTGATCCCTCAAACTGTATATAAAAGCTAATTTCATGTTGTTTATGAATGTTGTGGTTTAATGATCGGTGAATGATCAGAAGCTTAGATGTGCTAATTTCAGATCTTTATAAGAAATTAATAGAATTGCAGTTTTTAAGTTGGCTCTTCTCTGTGATAAGTTACTGAGAAATATGGCCGCTTGTGTGTATGATGATATAGGGATGTTGATTTTGAGATAATTGTTGTGGATGATGGGAGTCCTGATGGCACACAAGATATTGTCAAGCAACTACAGCAGTTGTATGGTGAAGACCGTATTGTGAGTACAATGACTGAGTTAGGACCTGAGTATTTTTAAATTATTGTGCTCTCTTCTGTTTAGTTGAACTCTGTGTTTGTCTTTTATAATGATACAGCTTTTAAGAGCTAGAGCCAAGAAGCTTGGTCTAGGTATGTAATTTTGTATCTTCATCTTTTTCTTGTTTTGGTTAACAAGAAGTGGAATTAATCTTCTTGACATGATCAATCTCAGGAACTGCATATATTCACGGTTTGAAGTATGCTACGGGTGATTTCGTTGTAATCATGGATGCTGATCTTTCACATCATGTAAGAGCCATCAATTTAGTTTTCTTATTTACTTGTGTAACTGTTGAGTTAACCCAGCCACTTTTCTCTTCTGCAGCCAAAATACTTGCCGAGTTTCATCAAGTAAGAAAAAGAAGAGTCTCTTGTTCTCTTTATAATTTCACATGCTATAGTGATTTCAACTGACTGGTGATTTTTTTTATAATCATAAAGGAAACAACTAGAGACTAATGCAAGTATAGTAACTGGTACACGATATGTAAAAGATGGTGGTGTACACGGGTGGAATCTTATGCGGAAACTCACTAGTAGAGGAGCAAACGTGCTAGCTCAAACACTTTTATGGCCTGGTGTATCTGATTTAACCGGGTCATTCCGGTAAAAATCAACTATTTGTGTGCATCTTTTTTACTGACATCATTTGATAGTTTCATGACTGACCTCCAGACCTTATTTTTGAAAGGCTATACAAGAAATGTGTGCTTGAAGATGTGATTAGCTCATGTGTGAGTAAAGGGTACGTTTTTCAGATGGAAATGATCGTTCGTGCTTCCAGAAAAGGATACCAGATTGAAGAGGTCACTCTTTATACATCAGTTCACTTGTGGTTACGATTGCTTTTAAACTAGATATCATTCATAATCCTGATTCTCTGGTGTGCATCTTCATCTGCAGGTACCGATCACATTTGTCGACAGAGTCTTTGGAACTTCAAAGCTCGGAGGATCTGAAATAGTGGAATATCTAAAAGGCCTCGTCTATCTCCTGCTCACGACTTAAGAGACACCAAGCAACTTAACAACACATGAGTCCCTCTTTTGTTATCTTCTACAGTTATATTGCATCATAGCTTCCATTAACACTTGAACTCTGATCATGTCTTCTAGAAACTTCACTTTAGATTTTGACTTCAGAGAGCTGCATCTTTTGAGACGCAAAAGTTCATATTATAGACGTTGTTCCTTTTGAATACTGCTGAGTTGAGATTTTTTTTCATTTGATAAAAATCCTTAACCAACCAAAAAAGGTTTGCTATCTAGAAACAATTGACTAAAAATTCTTATTTTCAACAATTTTCTGTAGTATTTATTTCTTATTAGTCAGCTGAATTGAATCTATATTGTAACTGTCTAATTAAGTATAAGAATGTGGGGGTTACTGTCATTCCAAGCCAACAATTCCAATAGGGTTATAGAGATGCTTTGAATGAGACTATATATAGTATTTTTATGAGTTTTTCCTATCCGTTTTAAGCGTAAACTAATTAAAGAAAAGACCAAAAGACTAATTAAAAAAAAAAGCTCTCGGACACTCTACCTTAGGATGGAATCAAAATAGGAGATCCTTTCAGAATTTATTAGGTGAAACGATGGAATCTCGGAGAATATTTCTGTTCAAGTGGAACACTTTAAGTTAAGTTATCAGTCCATACTTTATAAACCTACTAAAATATGTGACTAGCTGTTTATTAATGATGATTATTTTTTTACGTTAGTTAGTGAATTTAGAGTTTTGATAATATTGGCTAACATTCGAGGTGTTATCTTTCATCCTCGATAGCGTTCAAGATACAGCCACTTCTAACGTTATCAACTAGCAAAGTTAGAGTTGGAAATATATATAGCCACTTCTAATGATTTTTAAAACATTTTGCCCACCAATAGTATTTGAAACGTTAAAACATTATCATCTGTCGAAGCTCTATATACACACGTTGTCTGTCTCACACCACAATAAAACGTGGAGCGATAAGACCAAGTGGAATTAGAAAGACAACATAGTTACACAAGAAGATGGGGCAATGCTAAGAAGTGTTTTAGTAAACCTATAAAAAGGTTAAAATGAGTATAGGGGAATAAAAAATAGAAGAAATGTTTCCTATGCAAAGAACAAGAAGAAGGTTGTCTACATAGGGAGGGTGAATTGGGCTACATTGGTAATAAAAGCCATAACTTACTTGTGTTTCTTATTTCAATCATCAATTGGCACATTGCTCCATATCTCAGACATCATCATCTCATTAACTTCTTTATTCTCGATACAAATATATATATATATAAACAAATAAATGTGCGTATATATCTATTGGTGTACCCATAACATTTCCATGGGTTTCATTTAGCTATATTAGTGGGTTATTCTTGTTTTAGTTATTTTTGGNAATTGGGCTACATTGGTAATAAAAGCCATAACTTACTTGTGTTTCTTATTTCAATCATCAATTGGCACATTGCTCCATATCTCAGACATCATCATCTCATTAACTTCTTTATTCTCGATACATATATATATATATAAACAAATAAATGTGCGTATATATATCTATTGGTGTACCCATAACATTTCCATGGGTTTCATTTAGCTATATTAGTGGGTTATTCTTGTCTTAGTTATTTTTGGTTTTTTTCCTTTTTCTTTATTTTGTTTGCATGAGTATCAGTAAATAACGTTTGTACCCATCTTACTATGTCCAGATATAAGCTGTCCAATATTGTTTCCCCCAAATTATTGTATTGAAAATGGATTATTTTTCCTGTTCTTGATCAAGGGAATAAAAGTGAGGGAACTTTATCACTGATCAATCAATTTTAAAATCGAAAATGTCTCTTTTGTTTCATTGAGAGCTCTCTTAAAGAAAAATAGCAAGAGGGCTTTACTATATACATGCATAAAAGAACATTACAGCATAGATAACATTGTTACGAGCATATTAGAGAAGTAAATATACACGAGACTATACCATTTTTCATGTCTTTGTTCTTATTCATTTGGACATATTTTTAGAAAGAACTTAAATCTGAGTGATGGTGAAATTGATGAACATGTGATGTGATCGATAAAAACAATAACTAGTACTAGTTGCGTGACTGCGTCTATTATTTTACCAATGCTAGCTAGCTTCGACTATAAATATGTGTACCAATACCACAATATCGTGCTCTAGCGCTCATTGTAAATATATATATATATATATATATATATATATATATATATTACGGTTTACAAACGAACAAACGATATAACATAAACATTTTTATTCTTATCATTTAAAATTTGATGAAAAGGTAAGTTGGTGTATATATCAAAGCAATTGTGATAATTAGATATAAGATCTTATACTCACACATGTACATACCCTATAATGAATCTTCACCAAGCATAGGGTCTTTCTTATATATAGCCAGTTTAGGAAAACATTCCTATATTACATTGCTGCTATACTGTAATCATTCATGAAGTAGTCGTATAATAAAACTAGTGTTATATTTAGATGTATAAGATCTTACACGCAATATTGTATCGTTTCTTGGAACATTAAATCGTAATAGTGTACACGCGAATGTTTATCCCACCTGATGACCACATCAAAATTAAGCCTCAACGTTCAAATTAGAAGTAATATATTTGAATAATAAGGACTTAATTTCACAAAGTCTCCATGTTGGCTGCTGCGATTCGATAATGTACTAATACAGTAATACCAAGAGTGATCAGCGTGCCTCTTCTAGTTGTCTACAAGCCTACTATGAATCAAGCTTATGTGTTACAACTACTGTAAAACAAAGGATTACATATTCACATATCTTTTGCTCTCTTCTTCAAAAATAGTCGGGGTTCGTGTGACTCCGTCTCCGACTATGTAATATGGGNGATGAAAAGGTAAGTTGGTGTATATATCAAAGCAATTGTGATAATTAGAAATAAGATCTTATACTCACNGATGAAAAGGTAAGTTGGTGTATATATCAAAGCAATTGTGATAATTAGATATAAGATCTTATACTCACACATGTACATACCCTATAATGAATCTTCACCAAGCATAGGGTCTTTCTTATATATAGCCAGTTTAGGAAAACATTCCTATATTACATTGCTGCTATACTGTAATCATTCATGAAGTAGTCGTATAATAAAACTAGTGTTATATTTAGATGTATAAGATCTTACACGCAATATTGTATCGTTTCTTGGAACATTAAATCGTAATAGTGTACACGCGAATGTTTATCCCACCTGATGACCACATCAAAATTAAGCCTCAACGTTCAAATTAGAAGTAATATATTTGAATAATAAGGACTTAATTTCACAAAGTCTCCATGTTGGCTGCTGCGATTCGATAATGTACTAATACAGTAATACCAAGAGTGATCAGCGTGCCTCTTCTAGTTGTCTACAAGCCTACTATGAATCAAGCTTATGTGTTACAACTACTGTAAAACAAAGGATTACATAATCACATATCTTTTGCTCTCTTCTTCAAAAATAGTCGGGGTTCGTGTGACTCCGTCTCCGACTATGTAATATGGATATCGTGAGTTCAAGTGTTTCCTGTCAGCACTACATACATCAACTTGCCTAGCCCATAACCCATAAGGTCCATAACCAAAGTTTTTTCTTCCGACCAACAAAGGTTTATGGTAGTAGCTAACATTGTTATGCGTTTATTTTGTTAATAAGCAAAATAAAACTTAACACAGAGTTAATACTCTTTGTTATATGAGATGATAGTACATGTATAATTTGGTAATTACAAATAACTGCGATGGCCTTTATTGGGCTAAATGGAGAAGTACCATTTAGGCCCATTAGATACCTTTTTCATATGATCTCGCTCGCACTCTCTCACTCACTCTTTCTCTCTTTTTTCCTCAAATTCATCTATAGCAAGCTTCTTCGATTTTCCCTCTTTAGAGTCAAATTGTGGTATGGAAAATCAAAATTTATAGTAGCTGAACCCAGCTATGGAGTCGTTTCTCTCGTCGTTGCTTCGAGTTGATCGCGCTGGGTTAGAAAACCCAATTCCGGGAGCGATGTGCAGTCGCAGAGTTTGGACACACCACTCAGAACTAGTAGCCCCTCTCTCAGTGAGCGTGAATGAATTGGATCTGGTGAGAGGTGTCTTACAAGCATTGCAAGGTTTCTCTAGTCCCTTTATTATCTGGCACCAAAAGGAACAAACTTTTCGCCCTAAAAGTGCGATACGAGTTTCTCATTTGTCTCAGTCAAGCCTTCATCTTCTTCTCTCTGGGTTTTTGTATGCTGCAACATGTTTGAAGCTTGTTGAGTCTATTGTTTCTGGAATTAATACCTCTCCTAGATCTCCTCCTACTTTAATGGCGTTTTCTAACTCTATTTCTGCTTGGCTTGAGGCAAGTTATCCCCTTTTTTTCTTTAATATCTGTTCTTGAACATTTGTTATGTGGAGACTGATATGCAATTGGTATTGGAACAGAGACTCAGAGATATTGCTTTGAACGAGGAAGTGAAGATCAGCAATTCTAATGTTACTGTCACTCCAACCTTATTGGGATTAACTAGTTCTTTATCTAGGTGTGTAGCCTAGATACTTTTATCTATTGGATGCTCTTTCTCGGTTCAAGAGATAGATTTTATAGCAGTGTTCATCTTTTATTTTTGTTTCTATTTTCTAGTATGTGTTCAGGTGCTGAATATCTCTTACAAGTTGTACGAGGTGCACTCCCTCATGCGTATTTTGAGTCAAGTTCAACTATTTCGGCAGCTGAAATTGCTGTTCACGTTCTTGATTACCTTTACAAGAGGCTAGATGAAGTATGCCTTGTACAAGGTGGTGAGGTTGTGACCTTTTTCCTGAGTTTTTTTTTGTGTGTTTCTCCCTTTTTGTTGCTCATTTTTATAACTGGTATAATGATAATATTTGGACCAGGTGGAAGGATTTCATATGCTGCTACAAATCTTTGCTGGAAGTTTATTGCCATACGTAGAGGGTTTGGATTCATGGTTGTTTGAGGGAACTCTTGATGATCCTTTTGAAGAGGTAGGTGTTCTTGGAATTGTATTTATGTTCCATGGGTGTTCAACGATTTTCTTGTAGCAGTTTATTTTTCCACATCAAGTATTTTATTTACAAGGCTAGCACATTGAAAGTTCGTTATCTTTGGTTGATGTGAAGATTAACTTTTGTTCTTCGCAGTTGTTTTTTACAGCCAACCAATCAGTCTCCGTTGACGATGCAGAGTTTTGGGAGAAAAGCTATCTGTTGACGAGGGTGTCGGGTCCAAAATCAAATGTAACTAAGCTAAATCAAAAGAAAGGAGTGAACGTGAATGACTCCACTTCAGTTTCTGACAAAGAGAAAGACCAGAATAATCGGGTGTTATGCCCAATATTCATAAAAGACATCTGTAAGTCGATTGTTTCTGCTGGAAAGTCACTGCAGCTGATTCAGCATATTCCTTCCACGTGTTCAGAAATTTTTGGAAAGATTCAGCACCGTGGGCGAAATGGTTTTGGGAATTTGGACACTGCAATACCCCTGGCTGAAAAGAACAGCTTTAGAAGCACTGCAGATTTATCCTTGTCTGAAATCTTTTGTCTATCACTTGCTGGCCTTATAGGCCATGGTGATCATGTATCTAGATATCTGTGGAAAGATGAGGTGGATGAGTGGGAGATTTCTCCAACTTTAGCATCATATATAAGTGGAGAGCTGGTGAATGGCATGGGTGATAAAGATCTTCCGGTTCTCACCTACTCAGATCGAATGTGGTATAAGTTGTTGGTTGGTGCTGTGCAAGAGAAAAGATCTAGGGAGGCCAAACTGGAACACCCGAGTGCAAGTTATGTTACTTGTGTTGGGAACGAAAAAACTGGTCTAGCTGCCGAGAAGGCATTGCAAGGGTTATTCTGTCATGAAAACGTTGTTGTTTCAGTATCTAAAATAGATCTTCAGAGGAATAAAAAGGCGTGGAATGCCTTGAACTTATCACAAAACTATTATTTACCCCCTTTAAATGATGAGAGTTTGTTGAGTGCTGTTTTTGAGGGATCTGGATTGGCAGATGCTGGATTGAGCGGAACGGACTACAGATTTGGATTTCAATTTGGTACATCTGAGTTTCTTTCTTCTCAGGATGACTTGAAAATTCTAGAAACGTTATTTCCCTTTCCCACGTTGCTTCCGTCGTTCCAGGTACTTGATAGTGATGATTCTATGATTCATTTTATGTCCCATCCTTCACTTTTCTCCCGTGTGATTCTCCCGTGTGCAATAGTTTCTGATAGCTTATTTTGAAATCTTTGTGATCAACAAAACAAAAAAAGCCGAAGCTCCACATGTCAGAATTCTTACCTTTCCAAAAGAATAGTACACTTCCTTCAAGAGTTCTCAGCTGGATGCTTAAGGAAGAGCCAAGTGATACTCCACTTCCTGTTGTAATACTGCAAGAATGCTTCACAATCTACATCAGGAGGCAGGTACGGTGATGGAAGCTTTGCATTGCTATTATTTGCTACAGCTTTCATACTTCTGTTACCTTATGAAAGTTGTGTGTGTTGTAGACGGACTACATTGGCAAAGTGATTTTGTCAAGACTAATGAATGATTGGAAATTGATGCACGAACTTGCAGTGTTGCGTGCCATTTACTTGTTAGGTTCAGGTATGTTTTTTCTTTTCAAATCAAAGTTCAGGTATGTTTTATGTGCTTCAACTTCTTTGGTAATAGGTTCGTATCTGGAATCTTAATGAATCCTTCAAAAATTCAGGGGACCTTCTGCAACACTTTCTGACTGTCATATTCGATAGACTGGGCAAGGGAGAGTCATCAAATGATGATTTTGAGTTGAACATAATCCTTCAGGTAACCACTCTTGGTGCGTTCTAGCGACACTGCTCTCATCTTAGTTATCACTTATAGAAAGATTCTGGTTGTTAATCGTGTTCATACAGACAAACTAAATTCCAAATTGTAATGATTGTCCACAGGAATCAATTAGAAATTCAGCTGATGCCATGTTGTTAAGCAGTCCTGATTCATTGGTGGTATCTATTTCCAGAGAAGATTCTTTAGACAGAGACAAAGATGTCAAGGGTGACGTAATACCACTTACTTCAACTCGTAAAAGCCGTGTTAACAACTTTGGGATAGATTGTCTTGAGTCTCTCAAATTCACATACAAGGTATCGAGAAACACATATAGTCTTCCACCTAAATGCTGCGTGCATATTACATGGGCTACATAGATGTGTATTTAAAGGTCTAAACCATTTTCCTTTTTAAGGTGCCATGGCCGCTTGAGCTTATTGCCAATAGTGAGGCCATTAAGAAGTATAACCAGGTAACCCTTTCTTATCCAGCTTTTTTTGTTGGGGAAACATTTCGATGTTCTGTGTTTGACTGTTTTAATGAATACAGGTGATGGGATTTTTGTTGAAGGTCAAGCGAGCAAAATATGTGCTTGATAAAGCACGAAGGTGGATGTGGAAGGTCTTTGATATCTCTCAAACTGATTTCTTTCATTTTAAACTGTTTCATGTAACACTTAAATTCAATTTTAAAGAGCCTAATCAATTTTTTCATATATCAATAAGGATTAATATAAAGAGGAATCATAATAATGTGGTTTAGTTTGATAAACTTAGTGACTTTGGTGTTTATGTATTATAGGGTAAAGGCTCTGCAACAAAAATCCGCAAGCACCACTGGTTACTGGAACAAAAGCTCCTCAATTTTGTGGATGCTTTTCATCAATACGTAATGGACAGGGTATTGTCTGATACTGAATAGTTAGTTACAGTTACCGCCGTTTGCTGCTTGAATAAGATGAAAAGCTTGTCAGGCTTAACTGGATTTTGTAAACAGGTATATCACACCGCGTGGCGTGAACTGTGTGAATCTATGGTAAAAGCAGGTTCTCTAGATGAGGTCATATATGTACATGAGACCTACTTGTTATCGATTCAGAGGCAATGCTTTGTGGTACAAGAAAAACTGGTAATGGGCCATTCTTAAATGCATAACAAAATTTTTGAATCTGTAACTATAACTCCCATGTGTTTGGTGGTTTTTGTATAGTGGGCAATCATCGCAAGTCGGATCAACATGATTCTCGGTTTAGCTCTAGAATTCTACTCAATACAACAGACTCTGAGCAGCGGAGGAGCAGTTTCAGCGATGAAGGCGAGATGCGAAATGGAGATAGACAGGATTGAGAAACAATTTGAGGACTGTATTGCTTTCCTCCTTAGAGTAAGGCCACTTATATCTAAAACTCTTGAGTACTTCTGAAACCTCCTTAATTGATTTTAATATGAGTATGGGAAATTGAACTTGCAGGTATTGTCTTCGAAGCTGAATGTGGGACACTTCCCTCACTTGGCTGATTTAGTGACCAGAATCAATTACAATTATCACTACATGTCTGACACTGGAAGCTTGATGACTGTTGCTGGAGCAGAGACAAAATCTTCCAGGGCCTGAACTGCCAGCCAGATCTGATGTCCACACGAATGCTGCATCGCCATTCTTCAAATCTCAGGCTTTTTTTGAGCTATTTCATAGGTACCTTTACGAAGCCACTGTTTTTAACTAATTACTGTAAGGATGTGTGAATTTATTTTAAGCTCTAGATATTTTCAGTTTGTAAAAAAATTATGTACTGTACTTGAAAATGAAAAACATGTAAAAGGTGTTT
Organism: Camelina sativa; assembly: GCF_000633955.1. Lineage (NCBI taxonomy): Eukaryota > Viridiplantae > Streptophyta > Magnoliopsida > Brassicales > Brassicaceae > Camelina > Camelina sativa. The sequence continues at coordinate 9,527,439 of NC_025701.1, read as the reverse complement.
TTTGCAAGAAAAGAGAAAAGAAAAAAGTTAATACGACACTGAATATGTGGTGTAGACCACTTCGTACTAGAACTACACTGAGATAGCAAAAACCAAATAGATGTATGCTTAATACATAATACGACAAAAATCCAAAGGCTAGATTTGCGTTTTAAGAGAAGAGGAACAGTTAAAGTCATAGTAGTATACTATAGTATATTACTTTTCCGGCGGACAAAGCAAAGAAGATGGAGGGAACTATCAAGTCTCCGGCCAACTACGTTCCTCTCACTCCGATCAGTTTCCTCGATCGATCTGCCGTAGTCTACGCTGACAGGATCTCCGTAGTTTATGGCTCCGTCAAGTACACGTGGCGCCAGACTCGTGACCGCTGCGTCAGACTCGCCTCTGCTCTCTCTCAGCTCGGGATCTCCACCGGCGATGTGGTCAGAACTTTTTTTTTCTTTTTTCTTTTAGCTTGATTTTTACTTCTTTTTATTGCACGCCTCTGTGTCGCTGTTTTGGAGATTTCTTTTTTAAAAGTCTCATCCCTAAGAAAGTTTTCAAGTTCTGATTCTGATTCTTGAAGTTGTCAGGTTTCAGTGTTGGCCCCAAACATTCCAGCTATGGTTGAGTTGCATTTTGGTGTTCCTATGGTTGGAGGTTTGCTATGTACACTCAACATTCGTCATGACTCAGCACTTGTAGCTGTCTTACTGCGACATTCAGGGACAAAAGTGATTTTTGCTGATCATCAGTTTCTTCAAATAGCTCAAGGAGCTTTAGAGATCCTCTCTAAGAACGGTGACAAGGTCCCGCTTTTGGTCTTGATCCCGGAGCCTTTTGTTCGATCTGTTTCAGGGAAAAAGAATGCGATGGAATACGAAGATGTTGTGGCCATGGGGAAATCCGATTTCGAGGTTAAACGACCAAACGATGAGTGTGATCCTATATCTGTCAATTACACATCAGGTACCACTTCCAGCCCCAAAGGTGTTGTTTATAGTCACAGAGGTGCTTATTTGAATTCTCTGGCTGCGGTTTTGCTCAACGAAATGCACTCATCGCCTACATTTCTATGGACTAATCCAATGTTTCATTGCAATGGCTGGTGCTTATTGTGGGGCGTTACTGCTCTTGGTGGGACTAATATATGTTTGAGGAACGTAACTGCCAAGGGTATATTCGATAATATTTCCAAGCACAAGGTGACTCACTTGGCAGGTGCACCAACAATATTGAATATGATCATCAACGCGCCTGAGTCCGAGCAGAAACCGCTTCCGGGGAAGGTATCCTTTATAACCGGTGCTGCACCACCACCAGCTCATGTGATTTACAAGATGGAAGAGTTGGGGTTCTCTATGTTTCATTCCTATGGGTTAACTGAAACCTATGGACCTGGCACGATCTGTACATGGAAACCTGAGTGGGACTCTTTGCCTAGAGAAGAACAGGCGAAAATGAAAGCCCGACAAGGCGTTAATCATTTGGGGATCGAGGAAATACAAGTTAAAGATCCTGTAACCTTGAGAACTTTGCCAGCTGATGGTGTGACTATGGGTGAAGTTGTCTTCAGGGGAAACACAGTGATGAATGGTTACTTAAAGAACCCTGAGGCAACCAAGGAAGCTTTTAAAGGAGGATGGTTTTGGAGTGGTGACTTAGGTGTTAAACACCCCGACGGATACATTGAGCTCAAAGATCGATCGAAAGACATTATAATCTCTGGAGGAGAAAACATTAGCTCTATCGAAGTTGAGTCTACTCTGTTCACCCATCCTAGTGTTCTTGAAGCAGCTGTGGTTGCGAGGCCAGATGAGTATTGGGGTGAGACTGCTTGTGCATTTGTGAAGCTCAAAGACGGGGTAAAAGTCAGTGCGGAGGAGCTTATAAGTTATTGCAGGGACAGGCTTCCGCATTACATGGCTCCAAGGAGTATCGTGTTTGAGGATCTTCCTAAAACATCGACTGGAAAAGTTCAGAAGTTTGTTCTGAGGACCAAGGCTAAGGCATTGGGAAGCTTATCAAAGAAAGCCGTAAGCAAGTTATGAATTGGTAAGCTTATTTTTATTACTTTCACTCTCTTCGAAATGTGTGTTATAAAATTACTACTGTCGTATGAGATCATGTTGTGTGTGAATAAAAAAACTTAAACCAAGTTTGTATGGTTTTCTAAAATAAATAAGAGCGGGATGATGAAATTGAATTCCGGAAAATTAGATCTCTAGCATTCTGATTTCTGACTTGGGAGAGAGTTGAATCTGATGTCAAGTGGATATATCTTATCTTAAGGGAATCAATCCTTGGATCATTGTCTCTTAATAATCTATTTTTACGTTGTTCTTTACTGCAATTTGTTTAATTAGAATTCGATTTTTTTAAGAAAACTAAATAAAGTACTACTACTGTAGTTCTTAGGAAGTCGTGATCAACACATACGTGACATTGTACAATTGACAACTCACAAGTGTATGTAATTATGTAGTATTATATTAAACGAAAGAGATTATATATAATATTTATAGGGATTACTCTTAACTAAAGTAAAATTAATCACAAAATTTATTATCACTAAACGAATCCTGTTACAAAACAGAAATGAAATTTTGATTATCGTGATGAAATCTTTTGTAATCGATTACAATGTATCCTATATTTCGTATTCACGAAAAAGTAGACGTTAACATTGCAACGAAATGAGTGAACTTTATTATAAATCTCAAGTATATGGTTGACACACTTAATAAAACACTACGTTTAATTCACATGGTGAAACTTGTAAGCTATACCAAGAAAAAAGAGAATCATCATCTTTAATGATTCGATGAAGGCGTAAAGATAAACAAAAACGATTAATCTACCATGATAATCAATCTACAATTTGCGTGTGAGTTATCTTTTTTTTTTCCGTCTCAATCAATGTACACTACACGATTGCGTAACTAGACCGGACCTCTTACTCGGGTTAGACTTAGACCATAGGTAAAGATGATCTCAAAACCGTTAATTATTTTCCCGAATTTGGTATGGAGTACGAATCCAAAATTCTACAAACCGGCTCACACCATTTATGTTGAGCGGATTGTGACAAGACTAGCGCTGGGTATTCGGGTTACCCGTTTGGGTTCGGGTATTACCCGTTCGGGTTCGGGTTAATGGGTAATGGAAAATAGAACCCATTCGGGTATTTTATCATGTTTGGGTTCGGTTCGGTTCGGGTAGTACCGGGTTCGGGTCGGTTTGGATTACAATTTTCAGAACCCAATTAGTACCCGAACTACCGGGTACCCGAAAAAATATAACTAAAATTAATTAAATTTAAATAAATTTAATTAAAGTTTGACTTATGTGACAATATATTTTAGATATTTTGATTATTTTTGATATTTAGGTATAAAACTAAATGAAATATTCAAAATTATAATCATAACTTTAGGGTAATTGCATTATATTAATGATAAATATTATAAATATGTTTATATGTTCGGGTTTATTGGGTACCCAAACGGGTACCGGGTATTACCCGACCCTAACCCGAACCTACGGGTATTAAAAAATAGAACCCAATAAGGTTTTATAGGCAAACCCGAACCCAACCCGAACCCGGTTTTTCGGGTCGGGTTCCGGATTGGCTATTCGGATACGGTTTTTATGCCCAGACCTAGACAAGACCAAGCAAACAGAAACAGTGTAAAAAGACAAAGACAAAAAGAGTATACTTTCCTTGGCAGTTCACGCTATTTGTTCACTTACACTCTTTAGCAAAAGTTAATAACCGAAATAGTTAAATTTTCAAATATTCTTCTTTTTCTATAATAAAGAAGAAAATTCATAAGGACGAATGATATAACAAATGCTAAAAAGCAAAGAGTAATATTTACACCATTATGGAAATTGAGACAGTAATGGTTCTAAAGTTCTAAAGTGATTTTAACAAAAACAAAAGCTTGCAACTGGCTCTATTATGAAAAGATGGTTAAAGAGTTTACAGAAACGCTAATCTTATCTCTTAAATTATGATTTTGATAAAAATCAATTATTAGGAAACAAATAATGTTCTGATAAGTGTAATTAAGCAAAACAGGAAAACTAAACAATCAAAATCAACAAAAAATAGAATAACTTGCATTTGCAAGATTCTCAATCCAGCTCATCATAGTGATTAAATATTTTATCATTAAAACTCAAATTAAATTTCATAATTCAATTCAAGTTCCCTTAATTCAATAATAAAATTAATGAAATTAAAAAAAAAAAAAAAATAAAGCTGTTAGAAGGAAGGAAGTGCTGGAGGCGGTGCCTCATTTCTTTCAGAGCCCAGAAATCTATAAGAACTGTCCCAACACAAAAACAAAAACAAACAAAATAACATTTCTCAATAGTATTATATATAAATTAAAAAAATTCAACCTTTCTCTCTCCCTCTCTCTCTCTCTCTGATAAATATAAAAATTCAATCTTTGATTGAAACGAGAGAGAGAGAGAAGAGAATCTGGTAATGATTGTAATGGTGGTGATGGAGATGTCGTGAAAAAACCAGAGGGATTTACAACTCTCTTTTGTCTCTCCTCTCTTTAAAGACGAAGACTTTTGTGTGTTTCTGTCTCCATTGGAGCCGCGTGTTCTGTTTCGAGGCGAAGGTAAAAAAAGGCGCCGCGTGTAGCCTTCAATGGCTTTTCAGCGGCGGCGCTACAGTTATTACAACCGTCTCCGTCGTCTCCTTCCTTTAATATGCGCTGTCTCTGGAGCTCTCCTCATCCTCTTCGCTCTTCTCTCCATTCTTTCACCTCCTCCTGATGATTCCGATCGCCGCATCTCCGTACACGCTCTCTCTCTCTCTTTTATTAAGACTTTACATATTTTTGTTTATGATCTCTCTCTCTGTTTCTTAACGCCATTGTTTTATGTTTTGATTGCAGAAGCGGATTATCTCTGGAGTCGATGATGAGAAGAACATACCAGTCGTTTTCACAGTTCCGGTTAGGGTTCTTAATTTTGATATACTCAAAATGGGTTTTTGTAATGTTTCTTTTGTTGCAAAGTGTGCCTTTTTGTTGTAAAGTGTGGATATTTTTTTTGTTGCATTCTACCTTATTGGCTCTTTTGGGGTTTGTGTGTTTGTTTTGAACGGAAGCAGAGAAATGGAGGGAGATCAGATCGTGATATCTGGCGTTCTTGGAATGCTGAATTCTTTTATGGTTGCTGTAATGCAAGCACCAAGTTCCCAAGTACGTAAAGTTTTTCACTTTTGGTGTTTAGAGATATGAAATTTAGAGAAAGTTCAATTTAGAATGCTTGGATGTTTCTGCAATTTGGGAATATAGTTTAGCTATCTAGAATCAGCCAATAGTAGTTTTGGAATTTCATGAGGTTTGTTAGTTACACACTACATTTGATTTTCTTACTGCAGATGCTAAAGCAATTACTAGGAATGATCGATACTTGGCAATCGCCACTAGCGGTGGTTTAAACCAACAACGAACTGGAGTAAGTTCCTTTTGCTTTCTCTGATTTTAAGGTTAATTTTTTTTGGTACTGAAGTTTTGTTCTGAGTTTCACCATGTAATTGTTCTGATGTTCAGATTGTAGATGCTGTTGTTGCTGCTCGGATTCTAAATGCTACACTTGTTATTCCAAAGCTAGATCAGAAATCTTACTGGAAAGATGCCAGGTTCTTGCTCAGATTTGCTTTTGCTTTGGTAAAAATCAAAAGTGTTGTGCGTCATAGTAACATCTAGTTTTGTGTTTTTTTTATGCAGTGACTTCTCGAATATTTTTGATGTTGATTGGTTTATGTCATTTCTCTCAAAAGATGTCAAAATCATAGAGACACTTCCACAAAAAGGAGGAAAAACATGGAGTCCTAGTAGAATGCGTGTACCGAGAAAATGCAATGAGAGATGTTATATCAATCGGGTATTACCTGTTCTTCAGAAAAGGCATGTAAGTTTTCATGCTTTTCTCTCTCAATCCTTTAGCTTCATGATTTCATCTTTCATCTCTAAAGGCTTCATGATTTCATCTTTCTTTATGATGCTTATATATGATTTTTTGGTCTTCCAAACTCTTTTGTTTCAGGCAGTTCAGTTGAATAAATTTGATTACAGACTTTCAAACAAGTTGAGAGATGATTTGCAGAAGCTGAGGTGTAGAGTAAACTATCATGCACTTAAGTTCACTGATCCAATTATTGAAATGGGTAATGAATTGGTCAGAAGAATGAGGAAAAAGAGCAAACACTTCATTGCTTTACATCTTAGGTTTGAACCTGATATGCTTGCCTTCTCGGGATGTTACTATGGAGGTGGTGACAAGGAGAAAAAAGAGTTGGGAACAATCAGAAGGAGATGGAAAACTTTACATGTAGGGATACAAAATCTTATTGTGCATGACTTCTTCTTTTTTTCTTGTTTCGTGTTGGATTTAACGAGTTAAACTTCCATGGCAGGTAAATAACCCGGAGAAGCAAAGACGACAAGGAAGATGTCCGCTTACACCAGAAGAAGTTGGATTAATGCTTAGAGCTTTGGGATATGGGAGCGATGTTCATATATACGTTGCATCAGGTGAAGTTTACGGAGGAGAGAAATCATTAGCTCCTTTGAAAGCATTATTCCCTCATTTCTATTCAAAAGACACCATAGCAACAAAAATGGAGTTGAAACCATTTTCTTCTTATTCTTCACGGATGGCTGCACTCGATTTCGTTGTGTGTGATGAAAGTGATGTCTTCGTTACCAACAATAACGGGAATATGGCAAGAATATTAGCCGGTCGAAGGTAGTTTTGATCAAACCAAAGCTTCTTTCTTTCTTCTTCATTTATGTTTTTTTTTAAGCGTTGTGTTGAATGATTTCTTGGTGTTATGTAGGAGATATTTTGGACATAAACCGACAATTAGACCGAATGCGAAAAAGCTATACAAGTTGTTTATGAGCAAAGAGAATACTACTTGGGAGGAGTTTGCTTCAAGAGTCAGAACATTTCAGAAAGGATTCATGGGAGAGCCAAAGGAAGTACGAGCTGGTAGAGGTGAGTTTCATGAGAATCCATCAACTTGTATATGCGAAGATACTAAATTAAAGGCGGGAAATATGGATTCGAGAAAACTTTGGAAGAAAAACAAAAAAGATGTTGGAGTAAGCAATGATGAACAGAACGAAGATGAAGATGCAGAGTCGTCAACAGGGACAGATTATGAGGAAGACCAAACTGATTTACAGGACAGAGGATTGTATAATGGTACGAGGTTAGATTAT
>NC_025701.1:9495840-9518872 GCF_000633955.1 Camelina sativa | reverse complement strand
AGTAAGCAATGATGAACAGAACGAAGATGAAGATGCAGAGTCGTCAACAGGGACAGATTATGAGGAAGACCAAACTGATTTACAGGACAGAGGATTGTATAATGGTACGAGGTTAGATTATGATGATGCATCATCTATTTCGGATGAGCCTGAGCTAGAAGAAATGCTATCAGATTGATTCAGTTATAGAAAGATTCAAAGTGGTTTTTTCAACCTTTTTATTGTGGTCATATGCCTCTCAACATGTCTTATGTACATATAAATCCAATCTGAGGAGGAATGATCCTTTTTTTTTTTTTCAATTCATTTTCTTACTTTTTCCGACAAAAATTAGTTGTTGAGTCTGTTTAGATCAGAGCAATTGACTATTGGTACCGAAAGAATCTAGTCTACTAATAATAGATAGATACATCAAGATCCACAAAGATTGTCTCAAAAGTACATTATTTTAAATACAATAGTGCCAACTTCTTTTCCAAGATGGGTCGTGTGGGTCAGAGCAAAGAGATGCTGAGTTTTTTAACTATATTCTCGGAAGGAAAGGCTTGACGGATTCGATGACGACCTATACAAGCAATAGACATTAATCAGATGATCCCCCAAAGCCCTGTATATAAAGTGTAGGTTGATCTTGTGATTATATGGGGTCTTATACAGTATAAAGTTTAGGTTAATCTTGTGATTATATGGGGTCTTTACATAAAGTTTAGGTTGATCTTGTGATTACAGAGAAAATTTACTTACTCTTCCGTCATATGATAGTGATGCAAAAACCCAAGGCTCACGTGAACTCCAAGCAAGGCCTGTGTTGACAATTAGACAGTATTAAATATTGTTTGGTTCACAAGATAAATGGTAATCGTAAGGTGTAAGACATTTTACCATATACACTGTCTTCATAGTCAGTGTATGAGTTGAGCAAAGGGTTCACACGCTGACGTATGGATTCCACAGGGCTGAGAAAGATGGTAACTATAGAATCAAAACAATGTTGGAAAAAAAATAATGAAAATCATGGGTGCGAGGGAGACTTGACACAACCTTTGTGAGGGTTTTTCATCACTGGATGATGCTGAAGCATACCACAGGTTGACAGCCGAATCTGTTCCAGCGCTCTGTGTTTTCGATTGAAGGGATCAGAATTGACATAATTATTATAGTGTGAGCAAAGTTAAAGAATAGGCTTTGTTATCTAAACTAAAACAAAGCATGTACCAAACATAAAACTGCACATTTCAGCTAGCATACATAACTACTAATAAGAAGAACGATTTGATTGTGTCAAGAAAAGTAAAGGAGAAAGAGGTTAGAGTACCAGAATCAGTCCATCATACTCAGGATTACACTTGACAGCCCATGTCCTTCAAAAAACAACAAACTGTCAGTAAGAATTTCATCTTTCGACCAAAAACAAATTTTACAGAAACATACAAAGGCACAAATTCAAGGATCTTGGTAACTTTAAGAAAAAAAGTTTGCAAAAAGGAAACGGAAGCAAACATACCAGTGTGTATGACCAGGAAGCTCTTGGACAGGAACCTTGGCCTTCCGGAGATCCCAGACATGTATGCCAGATTCATCCTCTGCAGTTATCTGCACAACTGAATGTTTAATCCATCACAGCTAAGATATGATAATATTTTTATACCAAGTCAAAAGGTTGAGTTCTACAACGATTTTATTCAGCTCTATGCACGGACGATGTAAAGAACAGTCTAAACAAATATGCACATCATATTTTTCAAAAAGCCATTATTTCCAGAGTATTATTGCGCAGTGCTTTTGGAGATACAAGAGAGAAGTCTTACAAGTATATGTTCTCTCTTGGGATTGTAATCAACACCGCGTACATGAGCATGTTCAATTGAGTTGACCTTCCTTCGTTGGACAAACAACAGGGAGAAAGTCAACATAGATACATGGGTTGATGTGAAAGGGTAAAACCAAAAGCAACTAACACTAAATTGACATAAATAAATAAATAAACCCCATGAGAGCATGTAATAACGTGGGTGAGTAATATCAATACGTAAAACCCCTAACAGTATGCAGGAACAGAGGAGATCAACAGTGATACCATACTTCATAGTACGCAGGTCCCAGAACTGGACAGATGATTCCCCAGTTGCTGCAACAGCATTTACATCATGTGGATTCCATGCTCCACCAGATAAAGAATGCAACATCCCAGCTGAATCCTTAGATATAACCTATATAAACCGAAACCTGTTAACGGAAATACCTTACAAAAAAATCTAAAAACCCGGGAGGCAAAAAAGAAAGAGTTCGTCTCTATATCCTTATAGCTAAATCACCTCAGCAGACTTTTTAGAACAGTCTAAGTTCCACAAGAAAATATTTTGTTCATCCATGCTGATTAACTTGTCACATCTTCCAGAAGGCCACCAAAGAACACTGTTTCCACCAGTGAGAGGAGAATCAGCTTCTATAAGATGAGGAAATAAGTTCTCAAACTTCTGCATCACTGCAGCAGTAGACAGCTGAGACGATACTCACCAATTAATCTTACCAACAAGAGCATCAAGAGATGCAACACGCTCCAATTGTGGGGAATTCAATTGACCATATAACTCAGGAATTTGCCATATCGCTGCACCAAATGATTCACCTTAACAAAATTTAAAATCATTATGAGTCTTTTTGACACATTCAAGCTTCCCAGCCAATACAAAACTTATGATTCAACCAGAACTCCAAATTCTAGCAACTAATCAACTCAAAGATAAAGCATAACTAACCAGTTGAGAAAACAGTAGAGAAAATGCGTTGATCGAAAGGGCAAGAAGCAAGGTCCCATATCTCATTAGGATGAGAGAACAAACCCTCACATATCAGCTCAGATCCACCAGATGACAAACGAAGAAGATGAACCTTTAAAGTATCTCAAATGGTGGAAAAGAACAAAACTTTCAGTATCTTCCCAATTCAATAGAAGACGAAACCTACAATCAAAAACATGGGTTCACCTCATTTTCTTCTTTCAGACTTAGAGTTCCTGTTAGAAAGCTTGTGTAATCCGTATCGGCTTTCACATCCGATATACATCGAGCCTGAAAACAAATAAAAAATTTCGTCTTTAAAGAATCTTCTAATAAAAATTTGTAATGAAGATCCGAAGAGGAAGAAGATGATGAATCACCTGATACTTCAAACCGTATCCAATACCCGACGATCCTCCTTGCATTGTCGCCTGAGCCGACGCAGTGATTCAGGTAGACTCACTTAGCTGAATGAAGCAGAGATGCACGGCCAATTTGGATTTCTCTGGTTTCGTGTTAGTGATGATTCTAATGGGCCTATCTTCATATTCAGGCCCAATTAGTAAATTGAGGCTCTGTGGCGACAGTTAATAACGTTGTTTTTATCACTTGGAAAAAAAGAGCATAAAATCATAAATTCATCCTCAGAAGAAAGAGGGGATGTTATCATTACGTTTGTTACAAAGTCTTTGCAAAGCCACAATGACAATGCGCGAGAGATTCTTTCATGATCTTATGTCCGTTAACCAAAAAAAGTGTGATGTCTATTTGAGTGATTCTTGTGAAGCCCATATGTTAAAAAAAAGTACGATATTATGCCAATGTTTTGAAGGAAGTATGCTCTTTGACAAATTGTTTAAAAATGACTACATTACAGCATACTATCAAAATAAATCTTATAACCCAAAAGAAAACATTAAACAACGACTATGTACGGTAAAATGTCTTTTGTCTATTGATTTTGTATAAACCCCAAAGCCTGTGTGTTTGCGTTCATGCAAGACACTATAACATTGTCGTCTTTTCAGTAATACCGGTTATTTGTGAATGAAATAATGTTTTAAGTTGAATATAATACGCATGGGAATATCCTAGTAAAAAAGTTGTGATAAAATGACAAAATTTGAGGAGGTGGATCTCCACCATCCCCAAAAAAGAAACATTCCTTTACCTTTCCACTGTTTCGCGAAAAAAATTATAAAGGAAATTTCTCTTTTAAACAGATGGGCTCGTTTAGGGAAACCTAGAGATCCTCGTGCATTGTTTATACGTATATTATAGTTTTGCCTTTCTTTCTTTTTTACTTTGTCCTATCTTCTCAAAAGCCTCAAAACCAGAAGTCCAACTATCACTCTTAAGTTGACGACTACTTCAAAGTTAAGACGTGCGCATACAGATGCTCGTTGATGCATACCTTTTTTTTTTATATAAATGTAAACTTTCAGATGAATGGATAAACTTAAAGAGTAATTGACAATAATTTAATGGTTTCTTTCTAGGGTCCATTCCCATCATCATCATCCCATGTATATGCACTTATACTTCATCATTTTTTTGGACTATTTGATCCCAACCCTTAATCTAACTTGAGAGAGGAGATTTCCGACCAACCCTTTATTGAAAACTATATTCATCGTAATCTGTAAAAATGCTACAAGTCTACAACTAGTAGAAAAAAATAAAAAAATGTAAATATTAGGACCAAATAAGTGTAGATAAAGGAACTTGTCACATATATATGCTGACAATGAGTTACTTACAAGTGTGTATATACTAATATACATGAAGACTAGAATGAGAGGGTGTAATGAGTAAATTGGAGATCGGATGATGTCGGAGATGACCAGTGAGGTGATATAGAGAGATTTATACCTTCACAAAAACTTCATTGTATTTGTATATCTGTACTTTTTGTTTGAAGCTAAAATCGTGAAGTTTGAGTTGAAAAAAAAAAAAGAGATTAAAATATGAAGCCGGTAGGCCTAAACATGTGCATGTTATTGCGAGGATATACTTTTAGAGCATGATTTCATTATACAATACTTAAAGTTAACTTTGAATCTCAAACCTTTATAATTTTTTAACTTTTCACCTTTCACTTTTTAGCTTTAACTTTTGTAAACAAACGTCTTTTTCCACTTTCTATGCTTCAATGATTCCCAAGTTGAATATTACATTGCATGGTTCGTTTCATTGCACAAAGACCACACCAAATCAATGTAACCTTTTTTTTCCTTATGATTACTATTTTTCCAAATTGAAGTTTGGTTGCAATGTCCCTTCATCTACAAGAAAACAACGGCTCTTATTTTGCATTGTAATCATTTTATTTACCTGAACGAAAATAAAAAGCCATTTATATATATGCAGAAGTGTCACTAACTCACTCCCCTTCTCTATTTAAATTTTTCGTTTTAAACATGTAATGCGGTTTTACTATCACAATGAACCTTTTTGTCAATTTTTAAAAATTAGATCCAATATCAATTGCTGCGTAGACATTTCCAAAAATTCAACATATCAAAATCAAGTGATTTTGGTTAAAAACAATTTAAAAAAAAAAGGAAAAAGTGATCTTGGTCAAATAGTTAAGGGAAATTTGATTTAAAAGAACATTTTTTCTTGAATTTGTTCCACTATGCCTTCTACGCGAAATTTGCCATTATGCCTAAAATACCCTTTAAAAAAATGAAACTAACTTTTAAGCAATTATAAAATTTCAATTCTCTAAAAATAAATTCTAGAAATAAGAAAGAGGTTGTCATAAGGTGTTTTTGATGAAAATACGATGTTTTAACATTGAAAAAAAATTATTCTTCAACATTTAGAATACATTTTCTACTAATTGTGTATATTCTGAAGATATTAGATTATAAATTTTACATACTATACATGTTCTAAATAATGTAGATTACAAATTCTTCGCACTCTATTTGTTCTGAAAACTTTAGAATAAATATATCTTCTAAAACTTTTAGAAGTTGGATTTTGTATGTGTTCTACAGAAACTAGAATATCTACACATAACTCTATATTCTACAAATTTTAGAATTTGTTTTCTTCACTTTATACATATTCTACTGAAGTCAGAATATGAAATCTACATTTTATCATGTGTCCTACGAAAATTAGAACACTAATTCTACATTTTACTCTATGTTCTTCATAATTTAGAAAGTATATTCTACAATTATGTTAAACAAGGAAACTGAATCCGAAATTTAAGGAAACAAAATATTTACGTAATCCCGAAATTATGCAAATCATATATATTCTTAAGATTACGTCGAGAAAAAAAATTGAAGTCGCCAGTGAGTGAAGCAACCAGAGAATGAAGTCGCCGGTGATGAAGCTACCGACCGATTAATCGGAGAGAGTAAAAATTTTGGGGAAAATTGTGTCGAGATCGAGAGAGAGAGAGATTGAGAGAGTTATGTCTTGAGAGAGTAAAAAGAATTGTGAGATTTATTTTAGGAAATGTCTTTTGTTATATAATTTAGAAAGTATAAAAAATGGAAGGTAAGAAAAAGGGAATTTTGATATTTTTCCCTATAGTTATGCAATTAAGGGTATAATCGAGTTTTTCTGTATAGTTAATCCTACTATNAATCCTACTATAAAAAAAAAAAAAAAAAAAACATATTGGGACAAACTCAAGAAAAAATGTCCTTTTAAATCAAATTTCCCAAAAATTAAACTAAGCAAGAAAATTAGTCTCTCTAATACAATTTATATATATTTAATTATTACTTGTCTCAAATCCGCGAATAGTGTCCTTGTCAAATTAATTACACCTAACCTTAATCACGTAATTAGTGTCGTGATTTATTTAGTTTTCAAAAAACACATACACACACAAACAAACCTTTCCTCCGGGACGACCGTTATGGGATGCTCTCCCTCAAAGCTCGACGGTTTACCAGCCGTCGCTCTATGCCGTGACCGCTGCAACTCACTTGAGGAAACGCTCCGCCGTAGCTACGCCTTAGCCGACGCTCACTCAGCTTACCTCCTCTCTCTTAACACCATTGGTCCAGCTCTTCATAGATTCTTCGATCAAGCCGTCGAGTCTCCCCCCGATGCTGATTCCGAACCCGACGAATCGTCTTCGCAGGAATCATCTTCCCCAACTCACTCTGTTACCAGTTCAGATTCCGATTTGCCTCCAAAATACGACTCTGATTGCGAAGAAGAAGAAGATGAAGAAGGTACGAGTTTATTCGGATGTCCAGAACTCGAATCCCTAAGTACCAATCATCATGACTCGTTCTACTCCCGGAGGAGTTACGTTTCTGGAACCGTAACGCCGCCTCCGCCACCGCCGCCTCCGAGTAACTACGCTTGGGATTTTATCAATTTCTTCGAGAGCTATGAGGTTCCGTACTCTACGAATCCCAAAGACAGAGTGACCACTCGTTGTCTTGATGAAGAAGACACTTTCACAAAGAAGAAGAAGAAGATTCCTATGAGCCGAAACGACGAGAAGATTAAAGCTGAAGAAGCGAAACCAAATCTGAAAAACGCAGAGAAGAAACCAAATAAAAAGAGTGTTAAGAAGGAACCAAAGGATCAGAAAGTGTCATCAGATATCTCCGAAGTCACGAAGCAATTGGAGGAGATGTTCAAGAAAGCTTCGGAATCAGGGAACGAGGTTTCGAAGATGTTCGACACTTCAAGATTCAGATACTACCAGAAAAGCTCTGTTTATCAAGGTATAGTGTAATGTTCGATTTTTTTCCTTACATTATTATTGATGTCACGATCTCTATATGTTTTTGAGTCTGTTTAGCTTTATCAGCTTCTTCAAACATTCTCTACGCTAAGAAGATGATGATGACTTCATTGGATCCCAAACCAGTTGAAGATTTTGGATCTAATCTTTCGTCGACTCTAAAGAAACTATTCATGTGGGAGAAGAAACTGTACCAAGAAGTCAAGGTATAATATAATCAAAATGCTTTCAATAGTTTTAGCATAACATATATACAAGTGTTTTTGATTGTTTATGTATCACAGGCTGAGGAGAAACTCCGAACAGCTCACATGAAGAACTACAAACAATTGAGGAGACTAGAAGCGAAAAATGCAGAGCCAAGCAAAATCGAAGCCGTTCGTTCCTCCATTCAGTGTTTGTCTACGAGAATGAGAGTCTCTATCCATAAGATAAACAACATATGTCTGATGATAAACAAGTTACGCGATGAAGAGCTCTGGTCTCAGATGAAAAAACTGATCCACAGGTACGAAGACAACTATTGTTACCATTAAGTTTGTTTGAGAAACCTCATTGAGTTGACTCAGCTTCTTGTGTGTCTCAATATTTAGGTTGTTTGATATGTGGAGCTCTATGTTAGAATGTCACAGTAGACAATCTCGCGTAATCTCAGAGGCTAAGAAGCTTGATAAGATGACATTAAAGGAAAATCTAGATATATCTCAGCTTGAGCTTGCTATGGAATTGAAACTGGAACTGAGGAACTGGAGCCAAAACCTATCGAACTGGATTGATGCTCAGGCTCAGTATGTTAAGGCCTTGAACAGTTGGCTAATGCGGTGTTTGAAGCAAGAACCTCAAGAACCAACACCTGATCTCTCAGAAGAACCACCACTGTTTGGTGCTATTAACAGTTGGTCACAAACCCTTGAGAGATCAGATGGAGAGAAGGAGTTTACGGAAGCGGTTTACTCGATTTTGATGCACGTAACCCGTCAGGTGGAGAAACAGAGGATGGAACTGGAAGAGCAGAGGAAGGTTAATGGCGGGGCCAAAGATATAGAGAGGAAACTTGTGATGTTAGAGAAAGAAGAGCTTAAGATGCAGAGGAAGATGAAGACACTACCATCAGTTGAATTAATGGGGGCTTTAAATCTGAAGTCTAGCATGGAAAAGATATTCAAATCTATGGAGAAATTAGCTATAAACTCGAAGCAGACTTACGAGGAACTTGACTTGATGTGCACGTAATGTACCAGTTTGTATTAGTTCTTATAAATTCGTCTATCTTTGTTTCACTCGTGTTCTTGGAAGAGTTTTAAGTTTTTCATTAGAATTTTTGATTATGGACATTGCCGTATACTGCCTTTGATGGCTTTGATGATAAGAGAGTACATTCCAGTCATGAACATTTAGGTTAGTTCCAAGTCTAACCCTCATGGGTTTTCTTGCGTGACAAGAAGTCTTTCGTTGGTGCACAATTCTCATTTTGGTGATACCGATTCAACTGATACCATTGGGGAAGCTCCATGGTTTTTTTTTCATATAAGAAACCTAATAATTGGAAACGAATGAGAAAGAAACTCATGAAGCAGATAACGAATGTTGGTCTCTCAAATCTCAATATATATGACGGCGCCGTGTTAAGAGAATGATGGATTTGATAAATTATTAAAACCGACACGGACAAATTAGACAATGCAAATGAAAACTCTGGAACATCCTCATATATATAAACAAATATATTGTTGTCTCCATTTTGATTCCTTACAATTCAGATAATTACAAATTTACACTGCCTGGCTTGGTTCATGCATGATTTCTCTGATAGAGGTACCCGATTAGTTTAAACTAAATAATTTGAACCTTTTGTTTTGTTTTGTAGACAACAATATCCGATCAAATCCATAATGTAACATAATCCTAAGCAACTTACACAAACGGAAGTTTCCTAAATACCACTAACTTCAACTAGTTTGAATTTATAACCTAAATGACCTGTTTCCAACACAATTGTCTTCACGTACGTACAAACAAAAAAACACCTCAAGGGTTCACTTTCATTGTACTTTCCTCATTCAAATCAAAACATTCCCTATTTATGGACTCTCCCAAAAAATTCACTAAAGCCTAATCACAACAAATCACTCATTACAATCCCATCTTTCCTTCGAATTTCTACTTTCTGAAATCAAGCAAATAGTCTTTGGAAGTTTTAATCAAATGGCGCTAGTGGACTTGGAAGGTTTACGACAACTACAAGACTCTGCAAACTATCTTCTTGATCACTGTCCAGAAGCAAGAGAGTCTCTGTTTCAACAAGGGAAAGAGAAATGGATCGAGCAAGTCTCCGAAGCTTCACTAATAATGTTAGATGTATGTAACGTCTCAAAAGACGTCATGACGCTAGTGAGACATAGCCTTCGAGATCTTCAGCGGACTCTGCGCTGTAACGGAGCAAACCTCAGTGAGAAGATCGCAGCTTATAATCGGTACAGGAACAAGCTGAAGAAGGAAACGCTCAAGTGTTTGAATAGTCTAAAGAGTATTGAAGGAGGAGGAGGAGGAGGAGGAAGAGGGACGATGGAGATGCAGAGCATAGAGCAGAACCTTCTGTTTGTCGCGGAGGTTTTGCAGGAAGTGAGAAGAGCCATTGTGACTATGGTTGAGTCTCTGTTCTCGCTCGTGTGTCTTCCTTGTCTCGAGAGAAAACCAAGTAAAGGGTCTTTTTCTTCGATATTTACGATGCGGTTTTGCTGCTTTGATGACGTGTGGGACGAAGTCGCGTTGCAGAGCGCGGGTACAAGGTTGGAGGCTGCACAGATCGCAGTTGAGGAGCTTGAGATCGAGTTGGGGTGTATTTTCAGGCGACTGATTCAGACCAGAGTTTCACTTCTTAATATTCTTACAGCTAAGACATCTCCGGTTTGATTCCACTTTCTGGAAGACATAAAACATAAATATACCTGTAAAAAATTAGAATTATAAGCAAATACAAAAATATTTATCATCTTACAAAGTCATTTACACATAAACTGATCACGTTTTAGCAAATACAATAAGGACATGAGAAACAAACTTAGGGTTCAGCCAATCAGTTTCTCCTCATCCATAAAAACAGTGTTTTCTTCTATTGCTCAGCAAACGAATGTTACAAAACAAGAAGACAACACAACAGTGTAAATACAGACATTACCTAGTGATAATTAAGCCAAGAAGAAGGAAGAAACAGAAATCAAAATCCTCAAATAAAGAAACAGAGAAACAAAAACAAACTCAACAGAGTCCTCTCTGTTCCTCTGGATTAACAATCCTACATTCGGGTATATGGGCCTTCAGAAAAGGCCTAAGCCCATAATATTCAAAAGGACTTTCACGTCTTATTCAAAGACTCTCTCTTTTTGGTCAAACAACTAAACAAAGATAAATGCATGATTTCCACGTGGTACTAAAAACGACCTGGAAATATCTCGGAACAAGACAACACGAACGTGTTCATACTTCATCGGTCGGCGGCTTTAAGACTTGTCTATAAAGAAAGTCAAACTTGTTCTCAACCAAGTACAGTAATAATAAGTTATTCTACAGTTAGTTGTATCAAAAAAATTCAAAAAAAAAAACAGAGAAACAAACAGATAAGATTCCCAAAACCAAAAATGGCTTCAGTGAATTCACGAAGTGGTTTCTGCAACTCAAACTCAACATTCTACAGCAAACGAACACCAATCCCACTTCCTCCGAATCCATCCCTCGACGTCACCACTTTCATATCTTCACAAGCTCATCGCGGTCGTATCGCTTTCATCGACGCTTCCACTGGTAACAACCTCACTTTCTCCGAGCTATGGCGCGCCGTGGAGTGCGTCGCCGACTGTCTCTACGAGATGGGGATTCGAAAAGGACACGTCGTCCTTCTCCTCTCCCCGAACTCGATTCTGTTCCCCGTCGTTTGTCTCTCAGTGATGTCGCTCGGCGCTATCATCACCACCACGAATCCTCTCAACACTTCCGGAGAGATCGCTAAACAGATTAAAGATTCCAATCCTGTCCTCGCCTTCACCACGTCTCAGCTCCTCCCTAAAATCGCCTCCGCCGCCGAGAAGCTCCCGATCGTGCTCATGGACGAGGAGCGAGTTGACTCAGTTGGAAAAGTGAGGAGATTGGCGGAGATGATGAAGAAGGAGCCGAGTGGGAACCGAGTTATGGAGCGAGTTGACCAGGACGACACGGCGACTTTGCTTTACTCTTCAGGAACAACGGGGATGAGCAAAGGAGTGATCTCGTCTCATCGTAACTTAATCGCGATGGTTCAAACCGTCGTGAACCGGTTCGGATCTGATGATGGAACACAGGGAGAGCAGCGGTTCATCTGCACCGTTCCTATGTTTCACGTCTACGGCTTAGCAGCGTTCGCCACTGGTCTTCTCGCTTACGGATCCACGATCATCGTTCTCTCCAAGTTCGAGATGCACGAGATGATGTCTGCGATTGGGAAGTATAAAGCCACGTTTCTGCCTCTCGTGCCTCCGATTCTCGTGGCCATGGTCAACGGCGCAGATCAGATCAAAGCTAAGTACGATTTGAGCTCTCTTCACACTGTTTTGTGCGGTGGAGCTCCGTTGAGTAAGGAGGTGACTGAAGGGTTCGCGGAGAAGTATCCGACGGTTAAGATTATGCAAGGTTATGGGTTGACTGAGTCAACGGGTATTGGAGCTTCTACGGATACTGTTGAGGAAAGCCGGAGGTACGGCACTGCCGGGAGATTGTCGGCGAGTATGGAGGGGAGGATTGTGGATCCGGTTACTGGTAAGATTCTTGGACCGAACCAAACCGGTGAGCTTTTGCTCAAGGGTCCTTCCATAATGAAAGGTACAATTTTGTAAAGGATTCTGAATTCTAAGTTTTTGAGATCATCAAAGCACCAAGATTGATGTTTTATTTGTTGGGTGTTGTTTGTTTCGTTGTAGGTTATTTTAGCAATGAGGAAGCTACGAGCTCGACTCTTGATTCTGAAGGATGGTTAAGAACTGGTGATCTCTGTTATATTGATGAAGATGGTTTCATTTTCGTGGTTGACCGGTTAAAGGAACTGATCAAGTACAAGGGCTACCAGGTAAAATAGACAATACGCATTTAACCACAGTTGATATTTGATGCTATAGACTATAGTTCCCTTATTCAGCATTAGGGAGTAGTACTGATGCCATAGACTATAGTTCCATTGAACCAACAAGTAATTTCTGAGCCTGGAAGTATGATTGTGTGTTGAGCAAGGAGGTGACCGAACATTACTCTTTCATAGCAAAAGAGATGAAAATTGTGCTAAACTTCATTTGGTGATTATTGAATAGGTTGCTCCAGCTGAGCTAGAGGCTTTGCTGCTCACTCATCCTGAAATCCCTGATGCTGCTGTTATCCCGTAAGTGTCACAACGACAACTCTCGTCTTTCTTCTTTTAACCAGAAACAACAGTCTTGAGTTTATAATGGTTTGGCGATTTACAGGTTTCCGGACAAAGCAGTGGGGCAATTCCCGATGGCATATGTTGTAAGGAAAACTGGGAGCAGCTTATCAGAGAAGTCGATAATGGAGTTTGTAGCCAAACAGGTAGCACCGTATAAGAGGATACGAAAGGTGGCTTTTGTAACTTCCATACCAAAGAACCCTTCAGGCAAGATTTTGCGAAAGGATCTCATCAAGATCGCAACATCTAACTCTAAGCTTTGATTTTTTCTTATGAGGATAATAATGAGAGGCTATAAGTTTTGTTATTGTTTGGACTGTAGTAATTCTGTTACGTTTGTGGAAAAGAAACATTAGTGTCTATTTTCAAAAATGTTTATGATCAAATAATATCTAACCATGGCCACAGGTCCACAGACAAATGAATTTACCAGCCAAAGCTAAAGGAACTTGGATACTACCTTACACCTAGCTTCTCTTGCACCATTTTAACAAATGTCCTATGCAAAGATGTACCTGAAATAGTTTGAGGTAATACGAGGATTTTTTTCTGGCATCATTTACTAAATCGGCATGGGGTTTAATTTAATACATTTCCTGTAGAAAAACAATCAACGTCATCTCATATAGTCTCTCCTTTTCTTTTTTTTTTTGATATTAAAGCGCAGAGATTTCCCACTCATCACGATCGATTCGATTCTCATTGTTTTGTGTCGGCCAACGTCATAACCTTTATATTTATATCAACCAAAATCGTGAATCACGCTCAACTCCTCCTGCATTTGACAAAATATATATAAACGTTTACCAAGTCATTCGATATATATATATATATATCGATCTGGTTGGTTAATGCATGGACAAATATATAAAACGCTACTCTGCTTCACTAGTTTAGGTATCTCTCTTTACTACTAGTTTTTAACTACATAAGCCACTCTCGAAACTGCGCTTGTATAGTTCACAACTTCACAGCCTACGTACGCTTTGAGAAAATGGCATATCCTCAAAGATCTCTCAGTGTTGATCCAAGAAGTGGTTTCTGCAAATCAAACTCTACATTCTATAGTAAACGCAACCCATTGAGTCTCCCACCAAATCCTTCCCTCGACGTCACAACTTTCATCTCCTCTCAAACGCACGGCGGCACCACCGCCTTCATCGATGCCGCCACGGGACACCGTTTAAGCTTCACTGATCTCTGGAGAGCCGTGGATCGCGTCGCCGACTGTCTTTATCATGAAGTCGGGATACGAAGAGGTGACGTCGTCCTCATCCTCTCTCCAAACTCGATCTATATTCCCGTCGTCTGCCTCTCCGTCATGTCTCTAGGCGCCGTCGTCACCACCGCCAACACTCTCAACACCGCCGGTGAAATCTCTAAACAGATCGCCGACTGCAACCCAACTCTGGCGTTCACCACGCGCCAGCTGGCTCTCAAACTCGCAGCCGCCGCTATCTCCGTTGTACTCACCGAGGACGAAGACGGAGAGTGTTGGAAATAGATCTGGAAGCTGCCCCTTTTAACAGTTTTACTTCTTACTTCCTTAAAAGTGTTCTTACAGCCACACAAAACATATTTATACTACACTTACCTTAACCTACTTATCCTCCTCCATCAACCTAAAAACGAGACCCATAATACATTGGGGCCTTAATTAAGTTTATGGCCCAATGGCCTTCTTACTTGTCTACTTATTACAAAACACAGAGTTTAACTTATTTCTCTGTCTCGACTCTTCTTCTTCTTCTCTTCTTTTTCTACGACTCCATCGCCTTCTCTTCTTCACCAGCTTCTACATCTTCTGAATCTCTCTGTTCCTAATCACCTCAGCCTCTTCTTCCTTCACTGTCTCTTGTTCCTTATTGAGCAAAGGATCAACTTCCAACAGAGAGGAACCAGCTCGCGGATTAAGAGTCGTTGGGATATTAAGCGAGATGATGAAGAAAGAACCGAGTGGTAAACGAGTCAGGGACCGAGTCAACAAGGAAGACACGGCGATGATGCTTTACTCGTCGGGAACCACAGGACCGAGCAAAGGAGTGATCTCGTCTCACGGTAACTTAACCGCTCACGCGGCGAGATACCTCTCGGATAAGTCGAAACGAGACGAGATAATCCTATGCACCGTTCCAATGTCCCACACTTTTGGATTACTAGGCTACGTCATGAGTACCGTAGCTTTGGGGAAGACGGTGGTGGTTCTTCGGAGATTCGAGCTTCACGATATGTTAGATGCAGTGGACAAGTACAAAGCCACGACTCTAGTAATGGCGCCGCCGGTTTTAGTAGCTATGCTCAACGGTGCGGATCTGATCAAGGACAAGTACGATCTGAGCTCACTGAGGACGGTGACGTGTGGTGGAGCGCCGTTGAGCAAGGAGGTTACGGTAGGGCTTTTAGAGAAATATCCATCGGTTGATATACATCAGGGGTATGCGTTGACGGAATCGAACGGCGGAGGGGCTAACACGGTTTTTGTAGTTGTAGAGGAGAGTACTCGGAGATACGGCACGGCCGGGACGTTGACATCTGATGTGGAAGCGAGGATCGTTGATCCTAATACGGGTAGGGTCATGGGAGTTAATCAAACGGGCGAGCTCTGGCTCAAGGGCCCTTCAATTTCCAAAGGTTAAAACACGTTATGCTATATTATAATATTTTTGGATTTAAAAAATGAGTAATTGAGTTTGAATAACTCGTATACATGCATCGTTAATGATTAATATTTGTGAAGTGGACACCTGAAAATGTTAGGTAGCAAAAGATTATTGGTATATATAATATGGTATTGGTGGTTTGAGTATGTCGTATATACAAAATTTGTAGCAATGAAAGTTAATTATGAGAGAATTGAATAATTGACAAACCCTATAGATATTTGCAGATTAAGATTACATAAGTATTTAAATATTTTTTTAACACGCATGGCAATGACGTATATATATTATTTTCTATTTTTATCTGTTTTTTTTAAAGGTTATTTTAGAAACGAAGAAGCTACAAATGAAACTATCAACGTAGAAGGATGGCTAAAAACTGGAGATCTCTGCTATATTGATGAAGATGGTTTTCTTTTTGTTGTCGATCGACTGAAAGAACTGATCAAATACAAAGGCTATCAGGTTAAAGTGCTATCATTGTCGCTTGTATCAATGCCTCAATAATATAAAATTTTATAATTAAAAGCTAATGTTACGTCTGTTTAACATAATGATAAACAGGTGCCTCCAGCTGAACTAGAAGCTCTTTTGATCACTCACCCAGACATTCTCGATGCTGCCGTCATTCCGTAATATATTTCATATAACCTTATCTTTTCTCTACTTCAATCATGAATTTTTGCCTTTGAAACATCAAAGCAACATGTCTTTTGTGTATCGCTAAAGGTTTCCGGACAAAGAAGCGGGACAGTATCCGATGGCTTACGTGGTGCGAATGTCCGAGAGCAATCTATCCGAGCAACAAATTATTGACTTCATCTCTAAACAGGTGCTCCTATAATTACAAAACAAACACCTTTATTATTATTATTTTTTAATTGTTTTTTCTTACACTATTTTGGGTGGTAAATAATTTGATGAGCAGGTGGCACCGTATAAAAAAATAAGAAAGGTTGCATTTATAAATTCCATACCAAAAACCGTGTCCGGCAAAACACTTCGCAAAGACCTAATTAAACTGGCAACTTCGAAACTTTGAAAGTATCTATTTGCTACATTCTTAATAATATATACTAGGTACTAACCCGCAAAAAATCGCGGGCTGAACTTTTTTTTAATAAAAATTTGTAATAATTTATTTTATTATTATGTTATTTATAATAGTTTGTGATTAAAAATTTGGTTTGATTATATTCTAATTTTTGTATTTTAAAAATGTTTATTGAAAAATGTTGTGAATAAAATTGTTTAAACCTTTGTCAACTAAACACAATCCTTACTAACATATAAAAAATAACAACTAAATATAGCTAGTAAAAGTTATAAAAAGCCTCTTGAAAACAAAATTCATTGTTTTTCTGTAGTTTTTTCTCTTGTCTGTAATAATTTTAACATGTGGTGAAATTTTTTTTTGATAAAATTTGTAGCTGTATATTTTATTCGATTTGGTTTTTAAAATGTTACCTATTAACTTTTTTTAAGTACGAATTATTTTTGATTCTAATATATTTTTTTTACTTTTCTACAATTTATTTTATTTGATGTGTCCCAAATTTTCATTTTTACTTAATTTTATTTATTTAATTAATTAATTAATCTTAATTAAGTTTTTTTAATGGTAATTGAATGTAATGTTTACACATTTTAAGGTTAGTTTTATATTTGTACTTCCCATAGTAGGATAAAATTTGTAGTTTTAGATTTTATTTGATTAGATTTTTAAAATCTTAGCTGTTAAATTTTTTTTAGTACAGATTAGTTTTGATTCTAATAGATTCTTTTTTTTTTACTTTTCTACAATTTATTTTATTTAATGTGTCCCCTGATTTTCGTTTTTTAATTAATTATATTTATTTAATTAATTTATTAATCTTGATTAAGTTTTTCTAATGGCAATTAAATATAATTTTTACACATTTAAGATTAGTTTCATATTTGTACTTCCCAATTAATATAATAGAATACATATATTTTATATTGAATCATTTGAAATATAAATCAAAATGTTGAGACATTTCGCTAATTGGTGTTTCCTTTTGATGGTTTGATTTAGATTTTTTCGGATATAGAAGTTTTAGTTCGTCTCTTCTTTCATTCGGTATAATTTTGATTCAGTTTTTCAAATTCAGGTGTTTTGCTTAAACCTATCAACTACGATTTATACCAAACAAGATTATTGAGTCGGATTTCACTAGTCATTATCCGTCACAGTTAGCATTTGATTAATCATTAATCATCATACACTTGCCTAATTCTGAGTAGAATATAAAATACTACTTTTAAGCAATCATTAGTCATTTACTCATTACCAATTGAAAATGAAAAAAAAAAAAAATAGAAAGTAGTTCGTTTTAGAAATTAATTTAGTCGAAATTGATTTTATATATCCGCCACAAAGCAATAATTTTGATGAGGCCCAAAGCCTTTAATGGGTCAAAGACTGAGAATAAAGTGGGCTTTTGCTTTTACCCAAAATATAAATTTAGAATTCCCACGTCATTGAAACTTTGAAACCAGAAAGACGACAAAGTTACCTACCAGTCTCTAATAACCAAATCACCGAGGGGAATGGGATTTCGATACAACCAAGGTCCCCTTGACATGGCGGCTTGGCACGGCGGCAAAATCGGATCCAGAACTCNNNNATAGATCGCAAAAGCGGTTTCTGCGACTCCACATCGACTTTCTACAGCAAGCGTGAGCCAATGGCTTTCCCGCCAAACCAATTTCTCGACGTCACGACTTTCAATTCATCGCAGCCTCATAGCGGTAAAACCGTATTCGTCGACGCCGTCACCGGTCGTCGCCTTAGCTTCTCCGAGCTCTGGCTCGGTGTCGAAAGAGTCTACGTAAGGATCTCATGAAGCTTGTGATCACTTCCACTAACTCCAAGCTTTAAAATTGTTTCAAGGATTTAAATAAAGAATCCAATCTTAATTAGTGTAATAAATTATTGGGTAATTACTGTCACCTTCGTGGCTTCGTGAAAATATCAGTACTATAAATTATATACAGTATAGCAAGTGCCTTTGGGCAACTGGATACGAAAAGTTGCTTTTGTATCTTCCATACTAGGTGTGAGCGTATGTGTATTATTATTGTTTTGACTGTAGTTAGTATGTTGTTACATTTGTCGAAAAGCAAAACTCATATTTATTGTTCTATCCATGTCGAAAACCATAACTTCAGCTGAATGGCCTACACTACAGATACTTTCCAAGAACTATATACAGTTACAATTTAGCGATTAGTAGATAAATAATATTTCTTCCGTTTCAAAATATAGGATGTTTTAAGCAAAGCACGCAGATTAAAAAGTCTTTTAATCAATCAGAAACAATACTGCATAATATAAAATACTAAACTAATCT
This sequence comes from Camelina sativa, assembly GCF_000633955.1. Lineage (NCBI taxonomy): Eukaryota > Viridiplantae > Streptophyta > Magnoliopsida > Brassicales > Brassicaceae > Camelina > Camelina sativa. The sequence continues at coordinate 9,499,880 of NC_025701.1, read as the reverse complement.
AAAAGTTGCATTTAAATTTGAAAACATCATATATTATGAAACAAAAAACTTCTCCAAAACATCTTATATTCAATTCAACAGTTTCTTGCACTTTCGCTACAATGTTTTAGTTATCATTAAGAAAACAGACACATAAAAAACTTTGTTTATTTTCTTGAATCTAATTTAACATTAAGAAAAATACGTTTCTTAATGTTTTAGTTATCATTAAAATCTAATTTAATTAACATTATATTCAAAAAAAGAAAACAGACACATCTCAACGTTATCAGATATTTAAACTTGTATTTGGTTGCTTCCTCACCATGGTAGAGAAGACGTGAGAGACTCCCTCTCTGGAAGGAAATACACATACATACATTGCTGTTGAAAGGACAAAGATATATTAACCGTAGCTGGTGTTGGTGAGAGAGAGATTCCACTGGAATAGACTTCTCTGAAAATTTCTTTAAAATAAATCTATGAAGTCCATTTTTGCCATTGATACCGATATTTTTTTTATTTGCAAAATCATCAATTAATTGCAATAACACTCTACATAGTAAAGAGTTTAACTAGCTATGAGTATGTATACTATAGGTGTCAATAACTCATTTACTAAATCGGCATGGGGATTAATTTGATACATTTCCTGTAGAAAAACAATGTAAGTCATCTCATATATTCTCTCTTTCTTTTTTTTTCTTACATTAAGCGCAGAGATTTCCCACTCATCACGATCGATTCTCATTGTTTTTTGTCGGCCAACGGCATAATCTTTATATTTATATCATACCAAAATCGTGAATCACGCTCAACTCCTCCTGCATGTGACAAAATATATATTCATAAAAGTTTACTAAGTCATTCGTCATATCATAGTAATCGCTATATATATATATATCGATCTGGTTGGTTAATGCATGGAAAAATATATAAAACGCTACTCTGCTTCACTAGTTTAGGTATCTCATTCGTCATATCATATCATATCATAAGCTACTCTCGAAACTGCGCTTGTATAGTTCACAACTTCACAGCCTACGTACGCTTTGAGAAAATGGCATATCCTCAAAGATCTCTCAGTGTTGATCCAAGAAGTGGTTTCTGCAAATCAAACTCTACATTCTATAGCAAACGCAACCCATTGAGTCTCCCACCACATCCTTCCCTCGACGTCACAACTTTCATCTCCTCTCAACCGCACCACGGCACCACCGCCTTCATCGATGCCGCCACGGGACACCGTTTAAGCTTCACTGATCTCTGGAGAGCCGTGGATCGCGTCGCCGACTGTCTTTATCATGAAGTCGGAATACGAAGAGGTGACGTCGTCCTCATCCTCTCTCCAACCTCAATCTATATTCCCGTCGTCTGCCTCTCCGTCATGTCTCTTGGCGCCGTCGTCACCACCGCCAACACTCTCAACACCGCCGGTGAAATCTCTAAACAGATCGCCGACTGCAACCCAACTCTGGCGTTCACCACGCGCCAGCTGGCTCTCAAACTCGCCGACGCTATCTCCGTTGTACTCACCGAGGACGAAGACGGAGAGGAACCAGCTAGCGGATTAAGAGTCGTTGGGATATTAAGCGAGATGATGAAGAAAGAACCTAGCGGTAAACGAGTCAGAGACCGAGTCAACAAGGACGACACGGCGATGATGCTTTACTCGTCGGGAACCACAGGACCGAGCAAAGGAGTGATCTCGTCTCACGGTAACTTAACCGCTCACGTGGCGAGACACCTCTCGGATAAACTGAAACGTGACGAGATATTCCTATGCACCGTTCCAATGACCCACACTTTTGGATTACTAGGCTACGTCATGAGGACCGTAGCTATGGGAATGACGGTGGTTGTTCTCCTGAGATTCGAGCTTCACGATATGTTAGACGCAGTGGACAAGTACAAAGCCACGACTCTAGTAATGGCGCCGCCGGTTTTAGTAGCTATGCTCAACGGTGCAGATCTGATCAAGGCCAAGTACAATCTGAGCTCACTGAGGACGGTGAGGTGTGGTGGAGCGCCGTTGAGCAAGGAGGTTACGGTAGGGTTTTTAGAGAAATTTCCATCGGTTGATATACATCAGGGGTATGCGTTGACGGAATCGAACGGGGGAGGGGCTTACACGGGTTTTGTAGAGGAGAGTACTCGGAGATACGGCACGGCCGGGACGTTGACGTCTGATGTGGAAGCGAGGATCGTGGATCCTAATACAGGTAGGGTCATGGGAGTTAATCAAACGGGTGAGCTCTGGCTCAAGGGCCCTTCAATTTCCAAAGGTAAAACAGTACGTTATGGTTTAGTAGTATAATATTACTTGGATTTAAAAATGAGTCATTGAGGTTTCAGGTTTGTAAAATGATTAATATCCGTGACGTGGACACCTGAAAATGTTAGGTAGCAAAAGACTTTTAGACTCTAGTACTGTAATAATGGACCCAATAATTAATATGGTGTTTTGTATGCTATATAGAAAATTTGTAGCAATGAAATTTGTCGAATTGAATAAATGACATGGCAATGACGTCAAATATTTTCTATTTTTATCTGTTTTTTTTTAAAGGTTATTTTAAAAACCAAGAAGCAACAAATGAAACTATCAACGTAGAAGGATGGCTAAAAACTGGAGATCTCTGCTATATTGATGACGATGGTTTTCTTTTTGTTGTGGATCGACTGAAAGAACTTATCAAATACAAAGGCTATCAGGTTTAAAAGATCTATCATTACTATTACCGTATTACGTATCAATGGTATACAATTTTAAAATAAAAAGCCAACGTTTGTTTAACATATATGATAATTAAACAGGTGCCTCCAGCTGAACTAGAAGCTCTTTTGATCACTCATCCAGACATTCTCGATGCCGCCGTCATTCCGTAAAAATATTTCATAACCTTTAATTTTCTCAATTTCAACCATAATAATTTTTGCCTTTTTGAAACATCCATGCAACATGTCTTTTGTGCATCGCAAAAGGTTTCCGGACAAAGAAGCAGGACAATATCCGATGGCTTACGTGGTGCGAATGTCCGAGAGCAATCTATCCGAGAAACAAATTATTGATTTCATCTCTAAACAGGTGCTTCTTATTAAAAATCACAAAACAACACCATTCTTTTTTCTATCTTTTATTTCTTTCGATTGTTTAACTTTGCACTATTTTGGGTGGTAAATAATTTGATGATCAGGTGGCACCATATAAAAAGATAAGAAAGGTTGCGTTTATAAATTCCATACCAAAGACCGTATCCGGCAAAACACTACGCAAAGACCTAATCAAACTGGCAACTTCTAAACTTTGAAAGTATCTATTTGCTACTTTCGTAATTTTATTGATGGTATTGTTTACTTCTTCTAATATTCATTTAGTTTGTGTTTTTTTTTGTCACTTCTCATTCAATTGCATGCATATATACAATTATGTATTGTAAAGTAAAAACATTAATTACTTATTTGGTTTTGAAAATAAAAATGCATTAAATATATACTAAACAAAATCATCCTTTGTCATATAAGAAAAAAATCATAAAACATCATCTTTTGTGATAAGATTATTGAGTCGGATTTCACCATTCACGATCCGTCACAACATTTGATTAATAATTAATCATCATACACTTGCCTAAATATGAGTAAAAATATGAAATACTTTTTAAGCAATCATTATTCATTAGTTAATGTAGCTTAAAATGAAAAAAAAAATAACATTAAAATACAAAGTAATGTAGTGAGTTTTTAGAAAATAGTTTAATCGAAATTGAATTTATATATCCGCTACAAAGCACTAATTTTGATCAGGCCCAAATTCTTAATGGGTCAAATACTAAGACTAAAGTGAGCTTTTGCTTTTACCCAAAATATGAATTTAGAATTCCCACGTCATTGAAACTTTGAAACTAGAAAGACGACAAAGTTACCTACCAGTCTCCAATAACAACCAAATCACCCGAGGGGATTTCGATTTTCGATACAACCAAGGTCCCCTTGACATGGCGACTAAGCACGGCGGCGATATCGGATCCAGAACGCTAATTCTAGATCGGAAAAGCGGT
>NC_025701.1:9491993-9495603 GCF_000633955.1 Camelina sativa | reverse complement strand
ATCGGAAAAGCGGTTTCTGCGACTCCACATCGACTTTCTACAGCAAACGTGAGCCAATGGCTTTCCCGCCAAACCAATTTCTCGACGTCACGACTTTCATTTCATCCCAGCCTCATAGCGGTAAAACCGTATTCGTCGACGCCGTCACCGGTCGTCGCCTTAGCTTCTCCGACCTCTGGCTCGGCGTCGAAAGAGTCGCGGGTAGTCTCTACGCATTAGGTGTACGCAAGGGAGATGTCGTCATAATACTCTCTCCCAACTCAATCCTCTTCCCAATCGTCACACTCTCCGTTATGTCACTCGGCGCGATCATCACCACAGCTAATCCGATCAACACTCCCGGCGAAATCTCCAAACAGATCGACAACTCGCGCCCTGTTCTCGCCTTCACCACTTGTCAACTCGTCTCCAAACTCGCCTCCGCCGCGTCTAATTCGAACCTCCCGGTGGTTCTCATGGACAGAAACTACGTTCCTCGCGACGAGCAAGTCAAAATAGTCGGGAGGTTAGAGACGATGATCGAAACGGAACCGAGTGAGCAACGAGTGAAGCAACGAGTCAACCAGGACGATACGGCGGCTCTGTTATACTCATCAGGTACGACGGGGACGAGCAAAGGAGTAATGCTGACTCACCGTAACCTAATCGCGTTGGTACAAGCGTACCGGATCCGGTTCGATTTAGAGCAACGAACCGTCTGCACAATCCCGATGTGCCACGTCTACGGATTCGGTAGTTTCGCGACGGGGCTAATCGCGTTAGGATGGACGATCGTGGTTCTTCCCAGATTCGAGATGGCTCAGCTTCTCTCGGCGGTTGAGGTTCATCGATCGTCGTATCTTTCCCTTGTGCCGCCGATTCTGGTAGCTATGGTTAACGGAGCGAAGGAGATCAATTCCAAGTACGATCTGAGCTCGTTGCACACCGTTGTGGCTGGAGGAGCTCCGTTGAGTAGAGAGATGATTGAGAAGTTCGTTGAGAGTTATCCGACGGTTAAGGTTTTACAAGGTTATGGTTTGACTGAGTCAACGGCCGTAGCTGCTTCTATGTATACTAAAGAGGAGACTGAGAGGTATGGAGCTTCTGGTTTGCTGGCTCCAAATGTGGAAGCTAAGATTGTGGATCCGGATACGGGTCGGGTCTTGGGTGTGAATCAAACGGGCGAGATGTGGATTCGAAGTCCTACTGTTATGAAAGGTGGTGTTTGACTCTTTGATCTTTTTGCAAAAAGGTGTTTTTTGTTTTTGTTTTTTGGTGTTGTCTGAAGCTTCTCTTGAGTTGTGTAAAGGTTATTTCAAGAACGAAGAAGCTACTGCTGCTACTATTGATTCAGAAGGATGGTTGAAAACAGGAGATTTGTGTTACATTGATAGTGAAGGGTTTGTTTTTGTTGTTGATAGATTAAAGGAGCTCATCAAATGCAATGGTTATCAGGTAAAGGAACTACATATAATCATTCAATTTTAGTTGATCTGAATAGTAAAGTTGGTGGTTTTGGTAAATTGGTTAAATGTTTATTTATTAGGTTGCTCCAGCTGAACTAGAGGCACTGTTGCTTGCTCATCCAGAGATTGCTGATGCAGCAGTAGTACCGTAAGTTCTGTTTTTAACATGAACCATCATCAAAAAATTTCTCTTTAATGATTCTTTTTATGCTCAACTTTGACTTTCCTTTCTTATGTGGTTTTGGAAGCATCCCTGACATGAAAGCTGGGCAATATCCAATGGCATATATAGTAAGAAAAGCTGGAAGTAACTTATCGGAAAGCGAAATCATGGGATTCGTCGCAAAACAGGTTTTTTCAACAATGCATATCCTGCTTTGTCACTAATGTTATCATGTTCCTTTAGATTCTAAGGGGAGTTTTTTTTGTTTGGATTGCATAGGTAGCACCATACAAGAGGATTCGCAAAGTCGCATTTTTGGCTTCGATCCCCAAAAATCCCTCTGGCAAGATTTTAAGAAGAGAACTTATAAAGCTCAGAACCTCAAAACTCTAGCAGGATGCTCTGTCACCATCCTTAATTATCTCGCGTTTCATAATTAATTAACCCGTTTTGTTTGATTTAAATGTTAAATTACTTCTTCTACAGATATCTCTGTCAAAACTGAACAATGATATACAAACTAAAAGCTTATATAGAATCTCTTTTTTTTTCTATATATACAAAAACAGAAAAAGACCTTTGTATGTAAAAGCGCTCTACACAACGCGTAAACTGTTAACAAACTAGAGACTGGAGCTTGCTCTGATCATGGGTTGTGCAACGGAAGAGAGGGAAGAAATATGAAACCGATGAAGCTCCCTTGCACGAAGTGGTCATGGAGGACACATCATGGTTCATCGTCCTCTTCTTCAAACCATCATCACCACCATCATCATCATGGTCAGACAAACTTCTGTTTCTCAACAAAGTGAGGATGTGATCCATCAAACCTCCATCGCAAGGTACCTGTAAAGGACCACAAATGGTGGAACCAAACTCTTCCTCTGCCATCTCCAACAAGACCTGAAAGATTGGATGTTTCAGATAATCCAACGGCAAAACGAACCTCCTGCCTTCCCTGGTGTACACAGCAAAGTGCCCTTTCTTGCATTTCCTCCACTTCTCCATCAAATCGGTGAGACTAAGCCTCGAGCAAGATCTTTTCATCAGAGACATACATGGAACTTTGATCTGTTACCAAAATATAATACCGTTGTGTATACTGTTAGTATGTTACTGTCTGAACTATACTTTCCTCTCTCTCCACATATATATACTACAAAATGTGATTAGTGTTTGTGGTAGTTGTCATGCGGCCCAAAAAGAGGATTAGGAATGTGTGGAAGGAGTAAGGTAGCCGTGTGATTTTTCATTGTTTGAGTTAAAATTAGTTACCATATGTGATTAGTGTGATTGTATTATGGTCTTGCATCTCTAGCATAAACAATAATTTTTTGGCAACAAAAAAAAAAAGAAAAAGAGAAACATACTACTATATGATAAGATTAAGCTAGTATTATGAAAACCAAACTGTAAAATTTTAAAAGAAATTATTTATCGTCAGTCAAAATCTTTTAAAAAACAGATGAAATAAAAGATCTTTTTACATAAAACTATATATGAATATATACGAAAATATGTTTTTAATTTGATAGTTGCAATAAAAAAAATTCAAATATAAGTTATTAATATGAATAAACAAGAGAAACAGGGCATTAATAAAATATTAATTGTGAATGGTAAACAACAGTTACATATGATTGAGGCCACAAAGTATAAGTTTGTGAGAGGGTAAAAGGAGATGTGGTGGTGACAACAGAGCATGTGAGATGTGACCGTTTAAGTGCAAATTGCTGCTGCTTTTCTTAGTTATATTCACGTCCTCAACTTCTCTATTCTTACTTTCTTGTGTATCTATCTCCCTTGTTTTAATTTCTTCTTGTCTTTTTCTTCCCGAGTCACATGAAATCCTACAAACCCTCACTTTTCAACTATGTATGTGTAGCCCCGAGTAGTACACCGTTATAATTTCTATTTGCTTGCTGCATCTCCATCTTTGTGGTATTGTACTTAGATGACGTCTGAACCGTAAATTGAACCAAAATTTTGTAGAAAAAGATTG
>NC_025701.1:9484262-9491429 GCF_000633955.1 Camelina sativa | reverse complement strand
TCTTCTTCAAACCGTCATCACCACCATCATCATCATGGTCAGACAAACTTCTGTTTCTCAACAAAGTGAGGATGTGATCCATCAAACCTCCATCGCAAGGTACCTGTAAAGGACCACAAATGGTGGAACCAAACTCTTCCTCTGCCATCTCCAACAAGACCTGAAAGATTGGATGTTTCAGATAATCCAACGGCAAAACGAACCTCCTGCCTTCCCTGGTGTACACAGCAAAGTGCCCTTTCTTGCATTTCCTCCACTTCTCCATCAAATCGGTGAGACTAAGCCTCGAGCAAGATCTTTTCATCAGAGACATACATGGAACTTTGATCTGTTACCAAAATATAATACCGTTGTGTATACTGTTAGTATGTTACTGTCTGAACTATACTTTCCTCTCTCTCCACATATATATACTACAAAATGTGATTAGTGTTTGTGGTAGTTGTCATGCGGCCCAAAAAGAGGATTAGGAATGTGTGGAAGGAGTAAGGTAGCCGTGTGATTTTTCATTGTTTGAGTTAAAATTAGTTACCATATGTGATTAGTGTGATTGTATTATGGTCTTGCATCTCTAGCATAAACAATAATTTTTTGGCAACAAAAAAAAAAAGAAAAAGAGAAACATACTACTATATGATAAGATTAAGCTAGTATTATGAAAACCAAACTGTAAAATTTTAAAAGAAATTATTTATCGTCAGTCAAAATCTTTTAAAAAACAGATGAAATAAAAGATCTTTTTACATAAAACTATATATGAATATATACGAAAATATGTTTTTAATTTGATAGTTGCAATAAAAAAAATTCAAATATAAGTTATTAATATGAATAAACAAGAGAAACAGGGCATTAATAAAATATTAATTGTGAATGGTAAACAACAGTTACATATGATTGAGGCCACAAAGTATAAGTTTGTGAGAGGGTAAAAGGAGATGTGGTGGTGACAACAGAGCATGTGAGATGTGACCGTTTAAGTGCAAATTGCTGCTGCTTTTCTTAGTTATATTCACGTCCTCAACTTCTCTATTCTTACTTTCTTGTGTATCTATCTCCCTTGTTTTAATTTCTTCTTGTCTTTTTCTTCCCGAGTCACATGAAATCCTACAAACCCTCACTTTTCAACTATGTATGTGTAGCCCCGAGTAGTACACCGTTATAATTTCTATTTGCTTGCTGCATCTCCATCTTTGTGGTATTGTACTTAGATGACGTCTGAACCGTAAATTGAACCAAAATTTTGTAGAAAAAGATTGGTTTTGTTGTTGTTTTATAAACCAAAGTAGAAAACCAGATAAATTATCTCACAGAGAGGCATTCTAAAAAGTAATGCAAACTTGGATATTATTTTCCTCATTCGTTTAGGCTTAAACCGTCTAAATTTCACAATCACAATTACACATGAAAGCAACTCTTTCGAACACACATTTTTCTCTGAACAAAACCAGATTGCAGCCAAACGCTAATCAAAAAAATTATCGTCCGACTCTAAAACCCTAAACCCTGAAATTTTCCAGCTCAGCCACCCTGACGTGACTCAAACCTCTAAACCCCGTGCGGTGAGCATGTCTGTCATCTTCATCCATTAAACAAGCAAACAGAGTAGCACGGTGAACCAGGAGGTGAGTTTGGTGGCTAAGTAAGAGAAAACGGTTGCAAATTTTCATATGGATGAAGATGATGTTGCAACTTTACATGGATAGCGGAAGAAGCATCCTTCGCTTCTTCTTCCTGGCTAACCTTACTTGCTTTGTGACCTTCATGCAAATTAGTAGCAGCAAAGTGACACATACCAAGATGAATGCGAGTTGTAACCGCTTGAAGTACAAGGAAACCGCTGAGAACACTAAGAATGCTAAGATGACTAGCTCCCAGATGACGAAGACTACAACATCCACCCTGGATCAAACCACATAGAAGCTTATTAATAAATGTTTTAACTCATGAAGATCTGTACATGTTAGTGAAGCTTAATCAGTAAAACTTAAACAACAAAGGACTCGAGCAATGATTTTAAGAGATAAGAGGGAAGAAAATTTCGACCATTTTAACATCACATAACCGGGATTGAATCTTGAAATGAGATTTAAATCGAAGAACTACTTTCCTGATCTACTAAAAAAAGAGTTTGCTCTACGTAATTTTATGACAGAAAAATGTGGGACTTGTATTCAATTTGATAGTAATTAGCTGCTTTTTAGCTAGAATATAGGATGAATCACATCGTAGATGCGTGAGAAGGCGATTTGAAGGGGAACTACCGAACTAGGTGAAAGGAACCAAGAAGTACATGGGTGCATTACTACTCTCTATCTTATCTGTCTACATATCAAAAAAGCATACAAGCACACAGTGATAATCAAGAACTGCTGCCGATCCTATCATGAAACTAAAATTACTACACCAGAATATCAAACATAATCATATCAAGCATCAAGACAAATACACTTTTCAATTTAGAATCGAGTAAACCAAAAACAAAAATAGTAGTGAAACTGAATACTCTAACAAACACACTAGCACACTACACTGGAATTGCTAATTTACATACAGAGCTAACTTTCAACTTGCCTGAACAGACAATGACAAAAGTCTCATTAAGGTCACACAGCAGCAGCTAGCTTGACTTAACATATATAATTACGATAGAGACAGAAGATCAAATCACACTCCTCTGGCTTTGGGATGCATATTTTCCTTACTTATATGTGCAACGAACTTAAAATATATATCTTAAAAGAGTTCATGCTTTACTCAAAATCATCCATAGCCAGACTGAAATAAACATCGCCAGGTATACTTTGGACGGCTAAACACAGACCAACATCGATCATACTTTTGTGCAGATTTAACAAAGAGGTGGTTTCTAATTCTGTTAATCAGAACTCTAGGTCACAACTCCGACTCAAAACGAATTTGATAAGTTTCTATTCACCGATTCGTTAATAACCTTTAGATCTCCCAAACCCTAACTTCCAAATGTAAAATTTCACGCAAAACTAAATCCAATTTCTCCAAACATTACGCAACCAGAGCTAGAATCCAGCAAAGAAACACAACTGTACGATAATTGAAAAACCAAATTCCATAGATCTCGAATTAATACTCACCTAGAAGAAGAAAAACTCGAGGTGGAAGAGAAGAAAGAAACAGAAGCCCAATCATGCTTCGATCGAATCTGATATTCCCTCAGCTGCTCTGCTAGATTCGACCTTGTTATCATCTCTTTCCCCTATTTCGCAGCCTTCTCCGATTTCACCACCCCCAACAAAACAAAGAAAAAATTATTCTCTTCTCTTCTCTTCTCTCAGTCGACTGATATAGCCAGAGAATCGCCGGAGAAACACGAGACTGAAGATCAATTCTACGTCATCCAATACGAAATCGAAGAATCCAACAACGGGAAACAACTCTGGAGATTCAAACAATTGTTTTCGATTCGTCGAATCAACAAATGGCGTAGACTCTTCCTTCCTCCTTTCCATCCTCTGTCTCGGTGTCAAATATCCCGGGTCGGGTTATAACTTTCCGGGTACTAACCCCGATTCGACTTTAGAAGCCCATGTTAAGTTAATGATGATGTATTACACACAGTTGGGCCTTTCGAGATCTTAATTATTTTTAAAACAATTTTTTTTTTTTTTCTGAGTTTCGTTAATGGGAAAGCTTGCCGTTACGTGTACGCATTGTAATTGAATGGAGTTTAGATCATTTTTGTGTGTTTGATCGATAAAATTGTTTTATCTTTGGGGTACAAATCTCTCATTATACTCAAAAGTATTGGTTTTAGAGAGGATAATTGCGTGCGATGTTTCACGTCTGGTTCCGGTTTGTTTTTATTTATTTTGGGAAATATTTTAAGAAAATGATAAATAGAGAAACTAAAAAATTGGATTATTCACGATACCGAATTTACATATATTATCATTTTTAGTTAGTTCTAATTTCTCATGAGGTTTATCCTAATTGAACGGTTGGACTAGGTGCACAAAATAATTGTGTAGGAACGAAACGATTGCTTTGTTTGGTATGTGTCCGGTACAGTGCTGTCCCAATGCCTAAAATAAAAAGATTTGTTTACGTTACAAGTAGCGTGTGTTATGAAACGTCTCAGTTGATTATGTGGCATTGTCGACTTTGAATCTTTCAACCCAACACGATTCATTTTGATCATCTAAATAATAAATGTATAAGCAAAATCCAAAATGGTGCGTTCTCAAAATGCCCCGTCTGTTCAATCTTATTCTACTATAATGACAAACCTAACGTCCATTCGTAATCTTATACAGCCGAAAAACAAAAACCACATACATTACATATACATAATTTAATTCTCTTAACTATTTCAATTCAAATATATACAAGCTTCACGTACATCTTACTTTGCTGCATGCTTTTTTTTTTTCTTGTTGTAACGTCTTAAAAAGGTAATTTATTAGAGGAGTAATCTATGTATAGTAATATAATTAACCCGGAAAAAAAAATCTGAAATTTAGCTTTTGCCGACGTGGCTACAGAGATTTAATGGGTCCACATGACCGACATCTATGCTTAGAGCCTATCAAAACCGACCATTGAGTTCCATTTGTGGGCTCCTGTAACGTTCGTCTGACACGTGCCGATCAAGCATTGGCTTAACTGATGCATGTCCACATTATTTGAATTTTCTTCTACACTACTAATGTTTCCATATACTGACAGGTAGGTAACAATTTTTTTTTTCTTATCAATTTTATCTATTGCCGCGTGGCGTGATGGCTATGGCTCTGTCATATTATATCTACTACTCTCTCTCTCTCTCTCTTCTTGTTTTTCATAATTCATTGTTTACAAGGTATTGCAATTTAGCCCGCTACTTTTATTTTCTTATAAAATAACCTTAAAGTCTTAAAATCTTATTGAAAATACCAAAAAGGCAAAAATAAAATAAAATAGCCGAATATTTTAAATGAAAGTTAATATTCAAAAAATTAGTGTAAGAATTTCTGCTTCCATTGAAATTATATTTTTATTTATGTAAGTTTTCATTATATATTACTAGATGAGTACCCGTCCGATGTGCAGGTTTAAAATTTTATAAATTAAATTAAATTTAACAAAAATATATTAGAATTTGTTGTACGTATTTATAAATTTGATTTTTGTTATACTACACTGATTTATATCTATTTACAAATTTTTTATGTATGTTACTGTTAAAAGTGTATTTTTTTACATCAAAATATACTTTATGTTACAAATATATTCTTTATCACCACCTAGAAAATATCTATATGAACACATTAAGCCAACTATTTTACTTTCACTTCTCCATAGTTTTTTAATTACTAAAATTATTGACTCAAAAACATTTTGAATAAAAAACATATTACATAATATACTAATCAATGATGTATCATCACAATAATGTATGACCACCATGGAGAAACCTCGGCTCCATCCTCATCCCTTATGGAAAGAACCTGAGAGAACCTTGGCTCCACCTTCTTCCCTTGGGGAGATAATCTTGCGTCCAACCTCCTCTACCTTCTTCCCTTAGAGAGATAACCTTGTGTCCAACCTTCTCCACCATAGAAAGAACCTCAGCTGTGTCCTCTTCCTGTATGGAGAGAACTTGTTCACGTTTTTTTGCTATCTTAAAATAGCTTGCTCCGACAACCTAATTTTATATAATAAGATGTCAACGATTTAAATTCATACAATACCTAATGGAAACATATATTAAAGAATTTAGTTATATCCTAATGCATAATGATAACAACAACTAGTTCAAAGTTCAAACCACTATATTATGTACTATATGACTATATCCTAATGCATTCAAATTATTTAATAATACATTATATATATCTTCTTATCTATCTAATCTCATTTTTATAATATACAAACAAATAATAAATTTAAAGGATGTTATGTCGACCATGTAACCAAACCTTCCCCATACATCTCCCGTGAACTAAAAAAGTACATGACTATGCGAATATCTCTAATACTATTAGTTTAACTCTCTCATCCACCGACGTCAAAGAAAAAAGGGGTCCATTCTGCAATTTTAGAAATAGTATCCGTCCTTTTGTATTATTATCTTTAAAACGAAATAATTAAAATCTTTAACAGCGTGACCTCCGCGTTGGCCTAGACCCTTCTCTTCACACTATATAAAACCCCACTCACCACATTAATTCTCTCATCACACGCACAGCTCTTGAAAACACATCATAAAGCAAGTTAAACCACAAATAGAATTTCGAAACTTCTGTTTATTATTTACGTTAACCTTTCAAGACTAACTATGGCGGAAGAGTACAAGAACAACGTCGCGACAGAAGAGCCATCAACGACGACGACGCCAGAGATTAAGGAACGGGGAATGTTCGATTTCTTGAAGAAAAAGGAGGAAGTGAAACCTCAAGAGACGACTACTCTCGCGTCTGACTTCGAGCACAAGACTCAGATCTCTGAACCTGAACCGTTCGTGGCGAAACACCAAGAAGAGCAAGAGAAGGAGCACAAGCCTACTCTCCTCGAGCAGCTTCATCAGAAGCACGAGGAAGAAGAAGAGAACAAGCCGAACCTTATCGAAAAACTCCACCGATCCAACAGCTCTTCTTCTTCTGTAAGTACACAAGTTTTAATAATTAGCTTATAGTTATTTGGTTACTAAGTAGACAAACAAACTCATCGTTTGATTTTGAACAGTCGAGCGATGAAGAAGGTGAAGACGGTGAGAAGAGGAAGAAGAAGAAGGACAAGAAAAAGATCCTTGAAGGAGATGCGAAAACAGAGGAAGAGAACCAAGGAGTGATGGATAAGATCAAGGAGAAGTTTCCACACGGCGTGAAAACAGAAGGTCATGATGTACCAGTCGTCACAAACATGCCAGCACCACATCCAGTAGAGCATCAAAAACCAGAGGAAGAAGAGAAGAAAGGGCTAATGGATAAGATCAAGGAGAAGCTTCCTGGCCACAGCAAGAAACCAGAGGATTCACAGGTCGTCAACACCACACCGTTGGTTGAAACAGCAACACCGATCGCTGAGCATCCGGAGGAGAAGAAGGGATTCATGGAAAAGATCAAAGAGAAGCTTCCAGGTTACCACGCCAAGACAGAGGAAGAGAAGAAAGAAAAAGAGTCTGCTTAAGAAAATGATAAGAACAAATGA
>NC_025701.1:9479805-9482510 GCF_000633955.1 Camelina sativa | reverse complement strand
CGAAATTGTGCGCTTCTCAAATGCTGTCATCCCATCTGTTAAAATCTTGTTTTAAAATATTAGTAACAAATTTATTTTGGTAACGTCTTTTAGTTTTATTATAGAAGTAATGTCATATTTTAGTAATTTTAACCCTTAAAATATCTGCAATCAGTGGGCCTACATGACCGACATCCATGGTTTAAGCCAATCAAAGCCGACCAATGAGTTCCATGCGTGGGCCCTATTTTAACACGCGTTCGCCATGTATTGGATTAAAATTCATGTCTTTCCACATTATTATTCTTCTTCTTCTTCTTTGTTCTAACTTCTCTTTGTACATTAGTCTTTCCCATTTACTGACCGTCAGTTTTTTTTCTTCCCTATCAATGATGTGTTGCCACTAGTCGTGAATCTTATGGCTTGTTAAAAAGCTGTTAATAGTTCGGTTTATTGTTTCATGGTAATGATAACGTTTTTAAGAAAGATACTGTAATTTTACCCCTTTATTTTTTATTATCTTACAAAGATAACCAGAAAGTCTTAAAAGAGTTGGAAACATCCGTTTTTTAAGTTTGATGATATATTTTTCTTGTAAGCCTATCTCTCAAAACTTCCCAATTTGCCTAGTTGTTATCTTTTTTTAGTTGAATACATATAGAAATGTTTAAATATTGTAAGAGTTCTACTTCTAATCAAATTAGTTAGTTTTTTTTTTTTTTTTTACAAAAAGGTTTGAATAATGATGGTGACATAACATATCAAATTCAAATTCAAATTCCAAACCACTACTACATTTTATTCCTATAAGTCTATTCAGACTCTTTGACTTATCCATCTGTTATCTATCTAAATTAATTAAATAAAATGCAATTAGATTATAAAATAACTAGGATGCACATCGACCACGAAAACCATAGTTCGGTCGATAAAAAGTACATGACTATGCGATATCTAATATTAGTTTAAACTCTTCATCTAATATATATTAATAACATTGTAATCATTTAAATTAATAAAAAGTGGTGATATTTCATCTACCGACTTAAGCGAAAGGGGTCATCCTGCAATTTTAAAAATAAAATATCCATACTTTTGCTTTATTAGAAAAANAAAGAAAAAGAGTCTGCTTAAGAAAATGATAAGAACAAATGAATAATGTGATGTGGGAGTGGGACATTTGTGTTTTTGTTATCATACTCTCTTTTCTTTAATTTTAAGCTTTTCTCAAAATTTTATGTATTATTTGTGTTTTAATCTAAAAAATTGGCTTTTTAATCTATAAATCATTCTCTCTTTTCTACATAAATGAACGAAGTGATTCTATTGATACTAGTGAAAACTGTGGAACTTTTTTTGTATGGAGACTGGAGTGTATAGTTGTGTCAGTATCATTATCGTTGTCCCAATCGGGGTTCAAACACATCACAATACATCGAAGGAGAAGATAAAATAGACTCATATTTTTGAACCTGTGCTTGTTTATAATGAGGCCATGCCTGCATCGTGTGCTTGTTAATCAAAACAGTAGGGCTTTGATCCGTTTTGGTAAACCTTATTTGTAAACTATTGGCACAACATATGGCCGTGCTTCATGGTTTGGTGCCCATGTATATTTGATATGGTTTTGGTTTTCAGTTGACATAAAATAAATAAAACCCGGTTTACTAAACTTTAGATTCGATTCAATATTGTTTCCTCGATCAGTTACATCTCCTACGTCGATATAGTATATGATTCTTTGAGGGATACGATTTGAATTTTAATTTTTTTTTGGATGAGGGTTTAAATGTGAGTTAAATCAGTTTTGGCAACGAAAACGATTGCTTTGTTTGGTATGTGTCGGTAGAGTGACCACCCCAATGCCTAAGTTTGTTTTTTTTAAATTTGGCCTGTTAATTACGGGTCGCGTGTTCATGAAACGTCTCAATTTATTAATATGTGGCACGACGTCTTAAATCTTTCAACTAAACACGATTCATAATAANTTTAAAAAAAAAAAAAAAAAAAAAAAAGATTAAAAACGAAATTGTGCGCTTCTCAAATGCTGTCATCCCATCTGTTAAAATCTTGTTTTAAAATATTAGTAACAAATTTATTTTGGTAACGTCTTTTAGTTTTATTATAGAAGTAATGTCATATTTTAGTAATTTTAACCCTTAAAATATCTGCAATCAGTGGGCCTACATGACCGACATCCATGGTTTAAGCCAATCAAAGCCGACCAATGAGTTCCATGCGTGGGCCCTATTTTAACACGCGTTCGCCATGTATTGGATTAAAATTCATGTCTTTCCACATTATTATTCTTCTTCTTCTTCTTTGTTCTAACTTCTCTTTGTACATTAGTCTTTCCCATTTACTGACCGTCAGTTTTTTTTCTTCCCTATCAATGATGTGTTGCCACTAGTCGTGAATCTTATGGCTTGTTAAAAAGCTGTTAATAGTTCGGTTTATTGTTTCATGGTAATGATAACGTTTTTAAGAAAGATACTGTAATTTTACCCCTTTATTTTTTATTATCTTACAAAGATAACCAGAAAGTCTTAAAAGAGTTGGAAACATCCGTTTTTTAAGTTTGATGATATATTTTTCTTGTAAGCCTATCTCTCAAAACTTCCCAATTTGCCTAGTTGTTATCTTTTTTTAGTTGAATACATATAGAAATGTTTAAATATTGTAAGAGTTCTACTTCTAATCAAATTAGTTAGTTTTTTTTTTTTTTT
>NC_025701.1:9475974-9477214 GCF_000633955.1 Camelina sativa | reverse complement strand
TGTGCGAGGATCTTGCCAATTCAAGGATGTTTGATTCCATGTGATTTCCTCTACCAGCTTATTAATCTCTCCACCCTACATAGGGAATTCAGATTCTGTACACTTACAGTCCGCGTATCTGGCCACAAATAAATCACATGTGGTTGGCTCAAGATACTTTATAATAGTGGGAGACTCTTATCAACGTATATTCCCATTTTCCTTTGAGATCCCATCTTAATGGATGCAATATAAACGGCACATCCGAATATTGATTTAGATGGGGTATGTCTGGCTAATGACCCGTTGGGAATATATATTCTCACTAGATGGCCTGATGCGTATAAGTTCTGATGCATGTAAGACCGTGTGTCCCCAAGCNAATATTATATTAAACATTCGAACATAAGTCCAAGCCAGGATACAAGCCTCTTAAGAGATTACAGAAAAATAAGGCCCAAACATGAGCCCAAGAAGGTAACGCCGACTCCGCCGTTTGAGCACCGATTCCGGTGAGAGAATCATCGTCGAAACCAGTCGAACTGTGATTACTTTGGTAACCACCGAAACTAATTCATCGAAGCTCCATGAAAAGAATTCTCTGAGAGAATTTAACAGCAAAAGGAAATCCAAATAAGCGTCGGAAAATTCTTCGTTCCTTCAACCAAGGACGCCATCTCTAAACGATTTCTGTAACTCGAGATCTTGAAAAGATCGCATGTGGAAGTCGATTTGCCTGACGGCGAAACCGGACATCTCTGTTAAAGGAGCCAGAAGATTCCGGGCAAGGAACCGACCAACCACTGCATAAGAAGCCAGTGGATGTCGGGCTGAAGCCGGTTACAACTAACCGGACGGCGAAACCGGACATCTCTGCTAGAGGAGCCAAAAGATTCCGGGCAAGGAACCGATCAACCACTGCCTAAGAAGCCAGTGGATGTCGGGCTGAAACCGGTTACACCTAACCGGATGGCTTTGCCGGAGAATTCCAGACTGCGGAAGAACGATCGGAAATCATCTCCCTCTCTCTAAAAAATATCAAGGTGAGAAGAGAGAGGAAAAGATTTTAAACCTCTTTTGTTTTAATTTTCTTTTTGAGGTCATTTTGATTCAGTATAGTTATTAATTACCATGATTTTACAAAAATGCATCTTTGACTACAACACCACTCTATTTGGTAATGAACTAGATTAGTGGAGACCAAAAATCATTTTGGTTAGTTAATAGCTAGTAGCTACTTTAAAAGCAACACATTAATCAT
>NC_025701.1:9474612-9474901 GCF_000633955.1 Camelina sativa | reverse complement strand
TCTATACCATAATTATTATTACAAGTGGACTTGGTCTTATGTTGCGGGTTTAGATAACCCGCGGCCTCTACACCAACCAAGGCCGAAGCCTAATCGGTGTCTATGGCCTTGACCACCATAATTATTTCCTTGGTAAGTCCACACGACCTGAACCAACATGTCCACGGCCTCCTCGGCTAGCCTGGCCTACTCGACCACCACGTCCTCTGCCACCACGGCCGCGGCCGTAGTGTCTTTCTCTGTGGACGTAGTTGGTCTCATTAGGCTCTTTAGGCTCTTGAGGATTTTT
>NC_025701.1:9473258-9474116 GCF_000633955.1 Camelina sativa | reverse complement strand
CGGATCACGTACTGCTCTCGTCCGGATCACGTACTGCTCTCGTCCCGTTCTCGGATGCTTCCCGGAACCGCGAACAGATTCTCTCGATCAGCTTCTCGCGAACTCACCCCCGAACCGCGAACCAACGAACCTCGATCGGGTTTTGAATAGAACTTGATCACGAGCTAAGTATGCTCGTGAATCAACAAGAGATTTCCGAGACAAAGAAGATGAGTCTCGAAGAAGGAAGAAGATCAAAGGCGGTTTTAGGGTTTTGTGGGCGGCGGCTTTAGGGTTTTGTGGTTAGGGTTTTCTCAGCTGGCCTTAGAGGCTATCGTGCTGATAACGTGTTATAAACTAGAGGATTTAGGGACGAAATCTCTTGTCTTATTAATGATCAAACTCGAGGTTACAACATATATATAGAGTCCCATAAGAGACTAAGTACAAACCGACATAACTAAGGACATGGCCGAATGGGCCTTAGTACAATGGGCCGTAACTATAGAGCTAATAGACGGGCCGGTCAGATAGAGTCCACTAAGTGTTTTACAACAAAAAATAATTTAATCTTTCCAGCGTTACCTCCGCGTTGGCCTGGACCCTTCTCTTCACCTTATATAAAACCCTCCCCACTCTCTCTTCTCTCATCTCAAACAACAACGATACTCATCACACACACATACCTCTTCAAAACCATCTTAAAGCAAACTTAAAAGTTTTTAAAGTTTCTGTTTATTAAACCGTTTCAATCCATTACTATGGCTGAAGAGTACAAGAACACCGTTCCCGAGCACGAGACCCCAAAGGTCGTCGCAACAGATGAATCATCAACGACTACTACTACACCAGAAGTTACCGATCGTGGAATGTTCGATT
>NC_025701.1:9462085-9466136 GCF_000633955.1 Camelina sativa | reverse complement strand
CTAAAGATTATTACATTGTGGTCTCTAGTAGATTTACCCCACAGACCCTCATCACCGGCGGTGTTCTCCATTATAGTAACTCTGCTGGAGCTGTTTCTGGTCCTCTTCCCGATGTACCTGATTCGATGAGCTGGTCTCTTAACCAGGCTCGATCTATCAGGTTTTGTCTATTCCTTTGATTCTGTGACAACTCTTTAGCTTCTTTACTAATATTAGCTTCTTTTCGTTGTGTGTTGTATAGGACCAACCTTACAGCGAGCGGACCAAGACCAAACCCACAAGGTTCATATCACTATGGTATGATAAACGTCACCAGAAGTATCAGACTTGTTACTTCTGCTGGACAGATTGGAGGCAAGCAACGATACGCTGTGAACAGGGCATCATTTTACCCATCAGACACCCCTTTAAAACTGNTTTGCCGGAGAATTCCAGACTGCGGAAGAACGATCGGAAATCATCTCCCTCTCTCTAAAAAATATCAAGGTGAGAAGAGAGAGGAAAAGATTTTAAACCTCTTTTGTTTTAATTTTCTTTTTGAGGTCATTTTGATTCAGTATAGTTATTAATTACCATGATTTTACAAAAATGCATCTTTGACTACAACACCACTCTATTTGGTAATGAACTAGATTAGTGGAGACCAAAAATCATTTTGGTTAGTTAATAGCTAGTAGCTACTTTAAAAGCAACACATTAATCATGTTTAGCAAAAAGAAACATTAATATTGTTGGTTAAAGTAATTACTAATTACCATGTTGTTTAGCTCTGGGCTGACTATATCTGATGGGGAAGACACTCTTCAAGTCATAGTTAAATCCCCACAAGAAACTTTGACCCAATTTTTTCTTGCTACATTCATTTCCATAAAAACATTTTCTCTACACTACACTATTTATACTTCTACTTTTCAATCAATTTTTGTCACACTCTCTTCATCTATAGAATCAAAAAGTATTTTCCTCCTTGAACACTATAATTAATGGCGGTCAAAGAGNAGATTACTCTCCTCGAGGAGCTTCAAGAGAAGACCGAAGAGGATAAGGTGAACAAGCCTAGTGTCATCGAAAAGCTTCACCGATCCAACAGCTCTGCTTCTTCTGTAAGTTCATTAATTTCGTTCGTACGTATAATAAGTTTTGATCGAAATGGTTGAGAAAGAGATCGTGTTGGATCTGAGTGATAGTAAATTACGATGGATCTTGATTGAACTAAACTAATAAATACACTCATGGTTTTGAATATCTTAACAGTCGGACGATGAAGAAGGTGAGGAGAAGAAAGGAGTAATGGAGAAGATCAAAGGGAAGCTTCCAGGCCACCACGACAAAGAAACAGAGGATCAAGATGTACAAAACGTCACAACCCTCAAGGTACCAATTCCAGAGAGTGCGGTGGAGCATCACCAAACCGAGAGTGGAGAGAATAAAGGAGTAATGGACAAGATCAAGGAGAAGCTTCCAGGCCACGAAGACAAGGAGACAGAGGATTCACCTGTCCCAACCAGCACGCCAGTAACTGTAACGGAGCACCCGGTGGGACATTCGGAGGAGCATCCGGTTGAGAAGAAGGGGATTCTTGAAAAGATTAAAGAGAAGCTTCCAGGTTATCACGCCAAGACAGAGGAAGAGAAGAAAGAAAAAGAGTCTTCTGATTAAGAAAGAAAAAAATGATGAAAGGATGAAATAATGATACGGGAGTGGGACATTTGTTGTGTTTATGTATCATTATCTTTCTCTTTGTTTTATTTTCTTTTTCTTTCTTTAAGTTGTTCTTGTGGCTTTCATTTGATCCTTTATTTTGTAATTTCATTTTATCTTTGTTTGCATATGGTTTCTTATAGTTAATGTTTTAAAGTTTATTTGATAATTTCTGTGTAAAGTTTCAATTGGCCATTCCATCTACTCCTCGCATATTATACGTGTATGGTGATTACGTTATTTACATGATCACCTCGAATTGATAAAAAGAAGTTTCAAATCATGACATGTATCAAGAAGAAATGTGGACAAATACTACTACTAACTAAATTCTTACATCATTGAGAAGATACTATTCTTATACTATAATAATAATACGAATATCGAACTAGCTCCAATATTTTGCCATCTGCCTTCTTACATTATCAATTCAACAACCACTGATGAGGATCACAGAGCAACTTTATTTAAAATAAAAATAATAAAAACAAAAACAAATGGGAGTGACGAAAATATATATTTTAATGCTATAAAATCACTTAAACGATAGGCCTTTTATAATTGGGCCTACATTGATGACATTAAAAGCCCAAATATTTCAAGAACCCTTTTTGTTGTCTCTCTCTTTCTCCAGGGTACGGGATTAGTCACACACCCCTCTTCTGTTCATCGGAAACTCAAAATGGCTTCATCGGCGCCACAAGGATCTGTTGATCCACTCACCGGGAAAGATCCGGCGAAGGCGTTAACTGCTGTAGCGTCTGGATTCTTTGATAACGTGAAGAAAAACAGACAAAGCTTCTTCCAGTTCTTCGCCATGACTGGAATCTTGCTTCTGAGCTTCCGATCTGTAAGTCAAAAGTACCGAATCCACGATCTGGAGGAAGACACAGATGTTCTCAAGAAGGAGAAAGATAGTTTGACGGATCGTATGAGTAAAATCAAGAGCGATCTTCTTCACCAAGCTTCGATTGACTCTACTGGCGTCTTTGCTTCTCGTCTCCGTCTACTCTTCGGTGACGATAAGAAGTGATTCGGAGATTTTTGATTGAGTTAAAAGGTCAACGAGGTTACAAATTTCTTTACTTACTTTTGCGATGTTATTTGTAGTTCCAAAGAGATGTCTCTCTGCTTTGTAATTGGCCGTCTTTAGATTGAGAGAATATTAGCGATTGAATGAGTTAAGAGTTTTTAGTGGTGATATGATTCAGAACAATGGTGTCTCGTTTGCGAAACCTGGTTCGTGGAATAATTTTACGTTGTTGTGGCTAAGGAATTGTAGGTTTCCTTTGAGGCATTTCATCGAACACTTTCTCTGCGTTTTCAAAATTTCTTTTGTTTGAAGAATTTTTTGTGTTATAATAAAGGTTAAACTCAATAAGCATATTTCAATTCATGAACCATTGTGTTGTTGGTGAGTATGATTTGCAACAAGAATGTCTCGAGGTGAAACAACAAACACTCGGGAACATTCTTTGGTTGTTTCCATTCCCAACAATCTGGAGACTTTTCTCTTTTACCTAGAGTCTGAGATTCAATGAGAGCTAACAGATCGATGAACATCAATTGCTTACATCAATGAGTGTGAGAGCTTGCAATTTAGGAGAAGTATCAATCATGAGAACAAAGTAGATGCCTCCAAGCTCCTTCATGTGTGATGTGTATGTAGCTTCAAAAATACCAGATGATGGAAGATGTTATTGTTACCAGTGCGTAATGTTGTAGTCTGTGCATGAAACCGTATTAATTAGCACGTACGTAAACAATATATACTTTCAGCTAATTAAATTGAAACCTGAAAACATACCGTCAAGGGTGGAACTTTCAAGGAAAGACGTTTAATTAACTGAAGCTATAGATCTCATAAGCTTCTTGTTGATTGTCTCAGAGCAAGACATGAGACCTGGCATCACCATCATAATCTCACGTTCAATCAGCCAACACCCAATGAGTTTTGCCTCCACCAGCTTAGTCACATTCTCAATCAGACAAAACCCAAAAACGAGCAAAATTAATCTTCAAGTATTTCAAACAAGGAGCATTTATCACATAGCCCGCACCATATGTGTTATTAGAAAGTGTTGGTCTCTCTACGGATGGCACCGTACGTAATAGTTAATTTAATCAGACTGCTTGATAGTTTTTGGGTTTAAATGGGCAAGATTTTGGATCATTTACTTAGTTAGTTAGTAAATGGATTGCTGCTGAATCATCTAGTTAGATGGATATGAAGGAAATTTCATAGGAAATGTTATGCTAATCTCACAAAAATTTAAATCATCTAGTTTAAATACTTTTTTCAATATCTGCTCTGTTAATCAAATAGGTCATTTTGATTCTTTTTTTTTTT
>NC_025701.1:9457713-9458914 GCF_000633955.1 Camelina sativa | reverse complement strand
GCATCATTTTACCCATCAGACACCCCTTTAAAACTGGCTGACTACTTCAAAATTGACGGTGTATACAAGCCTGGTAGCATATCTGACCAGCCCACTAGTGGAACAATATTCCCAATGACATCTGTCTTGCAGGCTGATTACAAAGCCTTTGTGGAGATTGTTTTCCAGAATTGGGATAATATTGTCCAGAGCTGGCATTTTGACGGTTACTCTTTCTTCGTTGTTGGGTTAGTGTTATTTTTCCTAAACTGTTCTCTCATCCCTTCTCTAATTTCTCCTAAATTTTTCTGTTTGCATCAACAAATCCACACAGTAAGCGCAGTGTAGCATTTTCTAACCAAGAAAGAGCCCTTAGAACTATAAATTTCTGAGCATCATTTTGATCGTTATATCAGGATGGAGTTTGGGAAATGGACTAGTGCCAGTAGGAAAATCTACAATCTACACGATGCAGTCTCACGCTGCACTGTTCAGGTGAGACGACTTCTCTAATTTTTTATAAGAAAATTATCTTAAACACAGTTAGCAAAAGCTAAGTCTAGCTTTNCATGTTTAGCAAAAAGAAACATTAATATTGTTGGTTAAAGTAATTACTAATTACCATGTTGTTTAGCTCTGGGCTGACTATATCTGATGGGGAAGACACTCTTCAAGTCATAGTTAAATCCCCACAAGAAACTTTGACCCAATTTTTTCTTGCTACATTCATTTCCATAAAAACATTTTCTCTACACTACACTATTTATACTTCTACTTTTCAATCAATTTTTGTCACACTCTCTTCATCTATAGAATCAAAAAGTATTTTCCTCCTTGAACACTATAATTAATGGCGGTCAAAGAGAAATACAATGCTGCATTGGTAATCGTTTTATCGATTCTAATTGTCGGCATGGCGGAAAACCCATACAGATACTTCCAATGGCACATAACCTATGGCGACATTTATCCTATGGGTGTTAAACAACAGGTTCTTGATCTTTAAATCTTCTAAACTCTTAGACACAAATTATCCTATCGAATATATCTAGTTTAGCTAACTAGATCTTTGTTGATTTCATCTTCGTCTTCCGATATTTATAGGGTATATTGATCAACAAAATGTTTCCGGGTCCGGAAATTCGCTGTGTTACCAATGACAATCTCATCATTAACGTATTCAACCATTTGGATGAACCTTTCCTTATCTCATGGTACAGTT
>NC_025701.1:9456278-9457370 GCF_000633955.1 Camelina sativa | reverse complement strand
TTTTTTTTTTTTTTTTGATTGAAAACACAAAAGGGCGGGGATTCAAAATAGAAAGAACTCGTTCCAAGACGGAGTGTACGGAACGACGTGCCCAATCCCGCCAGGGAAGAACTACACCTACGCTCTACAGGTTAAAGATCAGATCGGAAGTTTCTATTACTTCCCGTCACTCGGGTTTCACAAAGCAGCCGGCGGATTCGGAGCTATCCGTATCTCCAGCCGCCCAAAGATCCCCGTCCCTTTCCCTCCTCCCGCCGATGATTACACTGTTCTCATAGGCGACTGGTACAAGACCAACCACAAGGTAATTTAAAACAGACTATTCTAATTTACCCTTAATGTTTGTTACTTTGCTTTGATTTTTATGATTGATGTTTATGAGAGATCTGATCTCTGTGTAGGCCTTGAGAGCACAGCTCGATAATGGCGGAAAGCTTCCTTTACCTGATGTAATTCTCATCAATGGCCGCGCCAGTGGTGCAAAACTCAACGTTCAACCAGGTTTGGCTCTTCGTTTCGGTTGTGATTGATTCATTTGTTTCAAATTTTGTGTTGATGAAATAAAGTTACGGTTGTTGATTTTGACTNTTTTTTCCAAGTGAAATATTATATTAAACATTCGAACATAAGTCCAAGCCAGGATACAAGCCTCTTAAGAGATTACAGAAAAATAAGGCCCAAACATGAGCCCAAGAAGGTAACGCCGACTCCGCCGTTTGAGCACCGATTCCGGTGAGAGAATCATCGTCGAAACCAGTCGAACTGTGATTACTTTGGTAACCACCGAAACTAATTCATCGAAGCTCCATGAAAAGAATTCTCTGAGAGAATTTAACAGCAAAAGGAAATCCAAATAAGCGTCGGAAAATTCTTCGTTCCTTCAACCAAGGACGCCATCTCTAAACGATTTCTGTAACTCGAGATCTTGAAAAGATCGCATGTGGAAGTCGATTTGCCTGACGGCGAAACCGGACATCTCTGTTAAAGGAGCCAGAAGATTCCGGGCAAGGAACCGACCAACCACTGCATAAGAAGCCAGTGGATGTCGGGCTGAAGCCGGTTACAACTAACCGGACGGCGAAACCGGACATC
>NC_025701.1:9430863-9452876 GCF_000633955.1 Camelina sativa | reverse complement strand
GCATCATTTTACCCATCAGACACCCCTTTAAAACTGGCTGACTACTTCAAAATTGACGGTGTATACAAGCCTGGTAGCATATCTGACCAGCCCACTAGTGGAACAATATTCCCAATGACATCTGTCTTGCAGGCTGATTACAAAGCCTTTGTGGAGATTGTTTTCCAGAATTGGGATAATATTGTCCAGAGCTGGCATTTTGACGGTTACTCTTTCTTCGTTGTTGGGTTAGTGTTATTTTTCCTAAACTGTTCTCTCATCCCTTCTCTAATTTCTCCTAAATTTTTCTGTTTGCATCAACAAATCCACACAGTAAGCGCAGTGTAGCATTTTCTAACCAAGAAAGAGCCCTTAGAACTATAAATTTCTGAGCATCATTTTGATCGTTATATCAGGATGGAGTTTGGGAAATGGACTAGTGCCAGTAGGAAAATCTACAATCTACACGATGCAGTCTCACGCTGCACTGTTCAGGTGAGACGACTTCTCTAATTTTTTATAAGAAAATTATCTTAAACACAGTTAGCAAAAGCTAAGTCTAGCTTTGTCTGAAACGTGGACTGTTGGATGAATATGTATAGGTGTATCCAAGATCATGGACTGCAATATACGTGGCACTAGACAACGTAGGAATGTGGAACCTAAGATCAGAGTTGTGGGAAAGACAATACCTGGGACAACAGCTTTACATGCGTGTCTACACAACCTCGACTTCTCTCAGAGATGAATACCAAATCCCGAAGAACGCTCTTCTTTGTGGCAGAGCTATTAGACACCACAAATAAGACATTTTTGAGTGGGCGGGAGAGTTAGATAGAAAGTGAGAAATTATTGTATCAATTTCCCCCATTGTTATCTACCTACAAAGATTTATTTGTATACATAAAAAATTGGAGGTTACAGACTTAACAATAATAATAACAATACAAGATATTAAAGGTTACAGACTTACAGCAATAACAAATGGAAGATATTGTTGCATAGTGTGCAAATACACATTCTTAAGAAACATCTCAAAAAAGAAGAAGTTAAAGTGCATAAATATATAAAAACAAAGAGGGGGCGTTCCGAGAATCGAACTCGGGACCTCTCGCACCCAAAGCGAGAATCATACCACTAGACCAAACGCCCTCTTTGGTGTTTAACTATATATATAACATATTGTGTATTTAAGGTTGAACTCTGTTAGCCTTTTGCCACGAAAACTGATTAAGCTCACCACTGCAATTTGGTTGGTAAATTTGCTAAACGCCGCCTTCTCCAATTTGTCAAAACCAATGTCCGACGAAACAGTACCCGCCGCCGGCGACTCAGCCGGCTTGGTCAACGGCCTCGTAAGCCATGGTGACTCCAAGACTCGGCGCGTGTACGAAACAGCTCGATCTCTTCATTCCGGTGCTGTGAAAGATCTTCTATCACTCGGGGTGCGTTCTTAGGGTTTATCTTCTTCTTCGACTCCGTTTCCATTCTCTTTTACCAATTCGGATTATCTTATTAAGTTTATTTGCTCTGTGTAGGTATGTNAGCATATCTGACCAGCCCACTAGTGGAACAATATTCCCAATGACATCTGTCTTGCAGGCTGATTACAAAGCCTTTGTGGAGATTGTTTTCCAGAATTGGGATAATATTGTCCAGAGCTGGCATTTTGACGGTTACTCTTTCTTCGTTGTTGGGTTAGTGTTATTTTTCCTAAACTGTTCTCTCATCCCTTCTCTAATTTCTCCTAAATTTTTCTGTTTGCATCAACAAATCCACACAGTAAGCGCAGTGTAGCATTTTCTAACCAAGAAAGAGCCCTTAGAACTATAAATTTCTGAGCATCATTTTGATCGTTATATCAGGATGGAGTTTGGGAAATGGACTAGTGCCAGTAGGAAAATCTACAATCTACACGATGCAGTCTCACGCTGCACTGTTCAGGTGAGACGACTTCTCTAATTTTTTATAAGAAAATTATCTTAAACACAGTTAGCAAAAGCTAAGTCTAGCTTTGTCTGAAACGTGGACTGTTGGATGAATATGTATAGGTGTATCCAAGATCATGGACTGCAATATACGTGGCACTAGACAACGTAGGAATGTGGAACCTAAGATCAGAGTTGTGGGAAAGACAATACCTGGGACAACAGCTTTACATGCGTGTCTACACAACCTCGACTTCTCTCAGAGATGAATACCAAATCCCGAAGAACGCTCTTCTTTGTGGCAGAGCTATTAGACACCACAAATAAGACATTTTTGAGTGGGCGGGAGAGTTAGATAGAAAGTGAGAAATTATTGTATCAATTTCCCCCATTGTTATCTACCTACAAAGATTTATTTGTATACATAAAAAATTGGAGGTTACAGACTTAACAATAATAATAACAATACAAGATATTAAAGGTTACAGACTTACAGCAATAACAAATGGAAGATATTGTTGCATAGTGTGCAAATACACATTCTTAAGAAACATCTCAAAAAAGAAGAAGTTAAAGTGCATAAATATATAAAAACAAAGAGGGGGCGTTCCGAGAATCGAACTCGGGACCTCTCGCACCCAAAGCGAGAATCATACCACTAGACCAAACGCCCTCTTTGGTGTTTAACTATATATATAACATATTGTGTATTTAAGGTTGAACTCTGTTAGCCTTTTGCCACGAAAACTGATTAAGCTCACCACTGCAATTTGGTTGGTAAATTTGCTAAACGCCGCCTTCTCCAATTTGTCAAAACCAATGTCCGACGAAACAGTACCCGCCGCCGGCGACTCAGCCGGCTTGGTCAACGGCCTCGTAAGCCATGGTGACTCCAAGACTCGGCGCGTGTACGAAACAGCTCGATCTCTTCATTCCGGTGCTGTGAAAGATCTTCTATCACTCGGGGTGCGTTCTTAGGGTTTATCTTCTTCTTCGACTCCGTTTCCATTCTCTTTTACCAATTCGGATTATCTTATTAAGTTTATTTGCTCTGTGTAGGTATGTGAGAGATGTATATTCCGATTGGTAGCCGTCGAGGCATTCGATTCGGATTTGTCGTCAGTCTCGACTTCAACTCTGCGCAGCTGGATACAATCCGGTGATGATGAAACTGGTTCATCAGAATCTAATTGCTCCAGAATCTGCATTGTTTGTTTAGGTATATTGCAATTCGTTTTTTCCGATGCTGCTGAAAAAAAGCTGGTGAAATCGGATACTAGTAGTGATTACGTTGCTAGGGTAACGCACTTGGTGAAGCAGGATCGTCACGAGTTCGATAGCTTTGGTCTTGAAGTCTCTGTGCCATCAACTATCATGGACTATGAACGTGCAGTCTTGTAAGCTTCACTTGCATTCATATTGAATCCTGTCTTCTACATTGTACCTCTAAAGTGTTTTCCTCTTGTTTTGGTTCTGCGCTAGTCTAGTGTTGATGTTTCTCTACCTTCNTCTCGCACCCAAAGCGAGAATCATACCACTAGACCAAACGCCCTCTTTGGTGTTTAACTATATATATAACATATTGTGTATTTAAGGTTGAACTCTGTTAGCCTTTTGCCACGAAAACTGATTAAGCTCACCACTGCAATTTGGTTGGTAAATTTGCTAAACGCCGCCTTCTCCAATTTGTCAAAACCAATGTCCGACGAAACAGTACCCGCCGCCGGCGACTCAGCCGGCTTGGTCAACGGCCTCGTAAGCCATGGTGACTCCAAGACTCGGCGCGTGTACGAAACAGCTCGATCTCTTCATTCCGGTGCTGTGAAAGATCTTCTATCACTCGGGGTGCGTTCTTAGGGTTTATCTTCTTCTTCGACTCCGTTTCCATTCTCTTTTACCAATTCGGATTATCTTATTAAGTTTATTTGCTCTGTGTAGGTATGTGAGAGATGTATATTCCGATTGGTAGCCGTCGAGGCATTCGATTCGGATTTGTCGTCAGTCTCGACTTCAACTCTGCGCAGCTGGATACAATCCGGTGATGATGAAACTGGTTCATCAGAATCTAATTGCTCCAGAATCTGCATTGTTTGTTTAGGTATATTGCAATTCGTTTTTTCCGATGCTGCTGAAAAAAAGCTGGTGAAATCGGATACTAGTAGTGATTACGTTGCTAGGGTAACGCACTTGGTGAAGCAGGATCGTCACGAGTTCGATAGCTTTGGTCTTGAAGTCTCTGTGCCATCAACTATCATGGACTATGAACGTGCAGTCTTGTAAGCTTCACTTGCATTCATATTGAATCCTGTCTTCTACATTGTACCTCTAAAGTGTTTTCCTCTTGTTTTGGTTCTGCGCTAGTCTAGTGTTGATGTTTCTCTACCTTCATAGGTCATACCTTAAAGAAAAGTATAGCACTGAAGGTTGGCTGCAGCGTGACAAAATATCTGTTAAGGATGCTTTGAAAGTTCTAATCTTGGATCCACTTAAAGCATCTTTGGTGAGTCGGTGATCTGCTTGAATTTTGTTTTTTGTTTTGGAAATTGTTTGAGTTGCTTAGGTTTCATCGATGCCTATATTGCGTAGTATCTTATACAACTGGATGTTATAACTTGTGCAATTCGCTGGCCAGATAACAAAATTGAAGTCTTTGCATGTCTTTTCTGTTTTTGAGTGTTGCAGGGCGCTCAATCAGATTCAAGCTCTTTTCACATANCGGTTGTGATTGATTCATTTGTTTCAAATTTTGTGTTGATGAAATAAAGTTACGGTTGTTGATTTTGACTCACAGGTAAAACGTATAGGCTGAGAATATCAAATGTAGGATTACAGAACTCACTCAACTTCCGGATCCAAAACCACATGATGAAGCTGGTTGAGGTCGAAGGGATACACACTATTCAGACTCAATTCTCTTCCCTTGATGTCCATGTTGGTCAATCTTACTCTGTCCTCATTACGGCTAACCAACCTCCTAAAGATTATTACATTGTGGTCTCTAGTAGATTTACCCCACAGACCCTCATCACCGGCGGTGTTCTCCATTATAGTAACTCTGCTGGAGCTGTTTCTGGTCCTCTTCCCGATGTACCTGATTCGATGAGCTGGTCTCTTAACCAGGCTCGATCTATCAGGTTTTGTCTATTCCTTTGATTCTGTGACAACTCTTTAGCTTCTTTACTAATATTAGCTTCTTTTCGTTGTGTGTTGTATAGGACCAACCTTACAGCGAGCGGACCAAGACCAAACCCACAAGGTTCATATCACTATGGTATGATAAACGTCACCAGAAGTATCAGACTTGTTACTTCTGCTGGACAGATTGGAGGCAAGCAACGATACGCTGTGAACAGGGCATCATTTTACCCATCAGACACCCCTTTAAAACTGGCTGACTACTTCAAAATTGACGGTGTATACAAGCCTGGTAGCATATCTGACCAGCCCACTAGTGGAACAATATTCCCAATGACATCTGTCTTGCAGGCTGATTACAAAGCCTTTGTGGAGATTGTTTTCCAGAATTGGGATAATATTGTCCAGAGCTGGCATTTTGACGGTTACTCTTTCTTCGTTGTTGGGTTAGTGTTATTTTTCCTAAACTGTTCTCTCATCCCTTCTCTAATTTCTCCTAAATTTTTCTGTTTGCATCAACAAATCCACACAGTAAGCGCAGTGTAGCATTTTCTAACCAAGAAAGAGCCCTTAGAACTATAAATTTCTGAGCATCATTTTGATCGTTATATCAGGATGGAGTTTGGGAAATGGACTAGTGCCAGTAGGAAAATCTACAATCTACACGATGCAGTCTCACGCTGCACTGTTCAGGTGAGACGACTTCTCTAATTTTTTATAAGAAAATTATCTTAAACACAGTTAGCAAAAGCTAAGTCTAGCTTTGTCTGAAACGTGGACTGTTGGATGAATATGTATAGGTGTATCCAAGATCATGGACTGCAATATACGTGGCACTAGACAACGTAGGAATGTGGAACCTAAGATCAGAGTTGTGGGAAAGACAATACCTGGGACAACAGCTTTACATGCGTGTCTACACAACCTCGACTTCTCTCAGAGATGAATACCAAATCCCGAAGAACGCTCTTCTTTGTGGCAGAGCTATTAGACACCACAAATAAGACATTTTTGAGTGGGCGGGAGAGTTAGATAGAAAGTGAGAAATTATTGTATCAATTTCCCCCATTGTTATCTACCTACAAAGATTTATTTGTATACATAAAAAATTGGAGGTTACAGACTTAACAATAATAATAACAATACAAGATATTAAAGGTTACAGACTTACAGCAATAACAAATGGAAGATATTGTTGCATAGTGTGCAAATACACATTCTTAAGAAACATCTCAAAAAAGAAGAAGTTAAAGTGCATAAATATATAAAAACAAAGAGGGGGCGTTCCGAGAATCGAACTCGGGACCTCTCGCACCCAAAGCGAGAATCATACCACTAGACCAAACGCCCTCTTTGGTGTTTAACTATATATATAACATATTGTGTATTTAAGGTTGAACTCTGTTAGCCTTTTGCCACGAAAACTGATTAAGCTCACCACTGCAATTTGGTTGGTAAATTTGCTAAACGCCGCCTTCTCCAATTTGTCAAAACCAATGTCCGACGAAACAGTACCCGCCGCCGGCGACTCAGCCGGCTTGGTCAACGGCCTCGTAAGCCATGGTGACTCCAAGACTCGGCGCGTGTACGAAACAGCTCGATCTCTTCATTCCGGTGCTGTGAAAGATCTTCTATCACTCGGGGTGCGTTCTTAGGGTTTATCTTCTTCTTCGACTCCGTTTCCATTCTCTTTTACCAATTCGGATTATCTTATTAAGTTTATTTGCTCTGTGTAGGTATGTGAGAGATGTATATTCCGATTGGTAGCCGTCGAGGCATTCGATTCGGATTTGTCGTCAGTCTCGACTTCAACTCTGCGCAGCTGGATACAATCCGGTGATGATGAAACTGGTTCATCAGAATCTAATTGCTCCAGAATCTGCATTGTTTGTTTAGGTATATTGCAATTCGTTTTTTCCGATGCTGCTGAAAAAAAGCTGGTGAAATCGGATACTAGTAGTGATTACGTTGCTAGGGTAACGCACTTGGTGAAGCAGGATCGTCACGAGTTCGATAGCTTTGGTCTTGAAGTCTCTGTGCCATCAACTATCATGGACTATGAACGTGCAGTCTTGTAAGCTTCACTTGCATTCATATTGAATCCTGTCTTCTACATTGTACCTCTAAAGTGTTTTCCTCTTGTTTTGGTTCTGCGCTAGTCTAGTGTTGATGTTTCTCTACCTTCATAGGTCATACCTTAAAGAAAAGTATAGCACTGAAGGTTGGCTGCAGCGTGACAAAATATCTGTTAAGGATGCTTTGAAAGTTCTAATCTTGGATCCACTTAAAGCATCTT
Source organism: Camelina sativa (assembly GCF_000633955.1). Lineage (NCBI taxonomy): Eukaryota > Viridiplantae > Streptophyta > Magnoliopsida > Brassicales > Brassicaceae > Camelina > Camelina sativa. The sequence goes on along the minus strand of NC_025701.1, from coordinate 9,445,538 downwards.
TGGTGAGTCGGTGATCTGCTTGAATTTTGTTTTTTGTTTTGGAAATTGTTTGAGTTGCTTAGGTTTCATCGATGCCTATATTGCGTAGTATCTTATACAACTGGATGTTATAACTTGTGCAATTCGCTGGCCAGATAACAAAATTGAAGTCTTTGCATGTCTTTTCTGTTTTTGAGTGTTGCAGGGCGCTCAATCAGATTCAAGCTCTTTTCACATACGTTTGACATACTCTGAAGCATCAGATGAGGCTCTGGGTGTTTCTAAAACAACGCATGAAAGTAAGAGGAGGAAAACAGGTATGTTTGAGACTCTGCAGTTACTTAGTATTCGGTTGAATCTTTTTCTTGGACTCCTAATTCGTAAATCGTTTATGACTTGGTGCATACATAATTGCTTGAAATTTTTAGGGAGGTTGTTGATGAAAGAAAATATTACATTCATGTACGCAATTATTCAATAGTTGCATCTGAAGGCTCTTTGAGCTTTCTTTGAAAGTCCAAGGAGGTAATATATAATTAAGCCGACCTCTTTACCCGGGCTACTTCAGTGTCTTGCATATATGTCATACTTCTTTTTTAGTGCATATACCTCCATGAGTCCATGTGATGGTTTAGACATTTTCCTGATCTTGTGCCCACTTATATCAATCTCTTAAAGTTTTTATGAGATAATACATTAGGTCCCTCTAGATCAAATTTCAGACTTCCAAATTGGCCTTAAATAATTGTATTTTATGTATATGCAGACGCAGAGAATGGATCAAACTGTATTTCTGAGAATTCGTTTGAAAAGGTATTTGTTTGCATGTTAACCCATGGATTTATATTAGAGTATCATTCTTTTCATCTTTTGTCTGGTTGTCATTATTTGGCTAACAAAAACTCATGTTCTCTTCATTTTTCTAATATTACCAGGTGTATGAACCATGCATCTTTTCAGTTCATTGCAACAAGATGCCTATCTTTTTTAGTGGTAGATACTTTAAAGTAAGTCTCTGTTTTCATGTCCTTGAGGCAGTGTATCATATAACCTCCAAATGTATGTAAATTGTGGTTTGGTAACAAATGGATTCACAGATGACTGAGCTGATCTTTAACCGCTTACTGAGGAATTATTTCAATTGATGGTTCGATCTTATCTTTGCAGTACTCCAGAAATGTTAGTCAATCACGATGGATTATTGATGATGAAAGAATGGGCGAAGCGTCTGTTGAGGTAGTAGTCTCTTAGTGGTCATCTCGACTTGTTTATATTATTTGTAAGATAACAGTGACTTCAATAGATATCTATATGTTTTTCAGGAGATACTTGGTGGAAACATTCTTCCAGCATGCCTTGGGGATTCCTACAAGTTCCATGCTGCTGGCAGAGAAGATATTGATGTGAGAAAATTACCATTTTCGGATGTCATATTCATATTCAACAAGTTTATGCTGATAATATAAAAGATCTATCTTCAGGTACGGATGTTAGGTTCAGGTAGACCTTTCTTAATCGAGGTTCAGAATTCCCGCCAGTGCCCATCTGAACAATCATTGAAGGAAGTTGAAGAAAAGATAAACAACTCAGAAAAAAAACTAGTAAGGCATAATTAATTGAACACAGATGCTGTATCAACTGATTATGTGTGCCTTTTTTGCAAGCTTACAAGCAGTATTTTGGCTACAGGTCGGAGTAAAAGACCTTAAATGTATTGGAAGTCAGTGTTGGGCAATGATGCGTGAAGGAGAAGCAGAGAAGCAGGTCAGCATTGTTTACTTTAACTCTACGAATTTTCAGTTAGAAATGTAATGAAGACTTATTGAACCAACCACTCCAATTTTTTTATGTACTGCAGAAGCAGTATGTTGCACTTGTATGGATTGCTCGGCCACTTGAAGAGAAAGACTTCAACTCAATCTCTTCCCTGAAAGAATTGGTGAGTCATTTCTGTAATGATTGTTAAGATTAGGTAAAATCCATTGTCTATCCTCAAACCATGTTCTTTTGTTCCTAATACGAAGTGGCTTTCTTCTTCTTCTATATAATTATTTCACTGCAGAAAATCTTGCAGAAGACACCAGTAAGAGTGCTTCACCGACGGAGTCCATTGGACCGTGAAAAGATTATACATTGGTTAGTGAATAATCTGTCGTGAAATTCAGATTTTACTTACCTTGGAAAAGCTTCTTCTGTTTAGTAATAGTCAGTCATTTGTGGTTCCAATTCTCAGGATGAAAGTCGAAAAGATAAAAGGACACTCCCACTACTTTCTATTGCATCTATGCACTCAGGTTGCCTTATCTTCTAACTCAACTCATTATAATTACCATAACTTTAAAAGATGGGCAAACTTAACTTTTCAATAATGCAGGCTGGAACATACATCAAAGAATTTGTTCATGGAGATCTTGGTCGTACCACTCCCAGGTATCAAAAGATTCCCTTTAATATTTTAGATTTAATTATAGGCACTACAAAGGTAGTTTTGTGTTTAAGAAGAGCATCAGGAATAAACAATTAAAGAGAGTTTATTCAATTTTGGTTGCAGCATGGGATCAATTTTAGGTTGCAGGGCTGAGATAATACAACTAGATGTGACTGATGTGAAAATGGGCGATGAATGAATGATGCGCTAAAGTTTATTTTGTGTTTCTGTGGGAATTCAAAATTTCATAAAATTTTGTTGTATTTTTTATAAAAATATAAAATTGTAACGCTGAATCAGTGATTGGTTAAAAAGATAAAATACACTTTCCTCTAAAATATTTTCTTAATATTATAATGATGATCGTATTAACCTCCTAATAGAGAAGTAAACTTAAACAGTAGTAGCTCTCTCAAAAACATAACAAGAAAGTACTAGGGTCATAAGTTAATCTCTTCCGTGTAAATCAGTCAATCCAAGAAGCATCCACCATCTTCGCCATGAACGAATATCGATCAGCTGCTTCGTCAATCTGTAGCAACTCAAACTGTTTACACTTCTTCAAGCATATATATACTTAACAAAAAAAATCTTAGGATTTACCATCTTTTGTGTTGGACGTCCTGCTCCATGCCCGGCTTTGACTTCTATTCGAGCAATTAGAGGGTTCGTCTGTGGACTATTCTCTAAACTTAAACTTAATTCATATTGCATTGTCTGCAACAGCAAAATTGGGTTTCAATTGGTATATGAAGAAGAAGAAGAGGAAGATACAAAAAGCAAACAAAGAGGCTGAGAGACAAACCGCAAGCAACTTGTAAGTATGAAGTGGGACGACTCTATCGTCATGATCAGCAGTTAACAACATGGTTGATGGGTACTGAACAAACCGATCTGTCTTCTGTTCCCATGGCCTCTTCACATTATGCAGAGGCGAATACCTTATTTTATTATAGATTTAAAACCATCAGATATCTTATTAAATCTACCAAAAGAGGGAAGCTTTATGGGTAACATGAAAAAAAGACTCTTACTTTATCAGCCAATGAAACTCATCTTCCTTGTCAGAACAACCAAATTCAGAAACCCAAGCATGTCCTATGGTAAACTTGTGGAACCGTAGCATGTCCATAACCCCAACATGAGCCAAAGCACATCCAAAGAGATCAGGTCTCTGCATAAAAAGGTACAAAACTCTTAACTGTAACTACAGTATGTGATATTCATGAGAGTTAAATATATTTTACCCTTCTTACCTGATTAATGCAAGCCCCTACTAGAATCCCACCATTGCTACTACCTTCAATACAAAGTTTCCTCGGTTGTGTATAACCAGCAGAAACCAAATACTCTGCCCCGGAAATAAAGTCATCGAAGCAATTCTGCTTACTGGCAAGAGCGCCTGATTTATGCCATTCCTCACCATACTCACCACCACCACGGATGTTTGCAAAACAGAACACAGCACCAAGATGCCTACTAAGCACTATGCGGGTCGCGCTGAAAAAAGGTGTCGTGCTATCGCTAAACCCTCCGTATCCATAGAGCAAACACGGGTGTGAGCCATCTAGCTTTATATCTTTTCTAGCCACGATAAACATCGGGATCTTTGTTCCGTCCTTACTCGGATAAAAGACCTATAAGACATAAAAAATGGGAGATATGCATTCAAAATTAAAGTTTGTATTACAGATTCAAAACTTGGTGATGGAGAGAAATCATTTCTATTTACCTGAGAGACTTCAAATCCTGTTCTGTCGAATCCAGGTACAGAGATTTCACGAAATACTGTAACTTTTGGAGCTTCATGGGATAAGTCACATTTGTAAATAACGCCAGGTGTAAGGAAACTTGTAAACATAAACAAAAAGGTGGTGTCTTTACGCCGAGCAAAAACACCATATACTGAGCCAATATCTACAGGTAGTCTATGAAGCAAGGAACCGGATTTCAAGTCTCTAATCTGTAGGATGTGTTTTACATCACTCATGTAACTAACAACCAGTTGATCTCCATTAACTGCAGAAGCTGTTGAGAGAACATCCTTTTCGTGTTCTGCAATAACATCAGTCCAGTTGCTCGGTTCCTTCAGATCAACCCGAACTACTTTGTACTTTGGGGCTTCTTTGTTGGTAAAGAACGTAAACAATGTCTCGTCGTTTGCGATAGCAATGTATTGTGCCTCAAATGTGTCGATAAGCTTAACAAATGGAAGCAGAGCGTTGCTTCCTCTAAAACCTTCTAGTCCTTTAGGAAGTGATGAGAGATCACAATGATAAACCTTGTTTACAGGGTCACAACCTTCTTCAATGGACATTATTAAATACTGCATTTGAAGGAGAGAAAAAAAAAAACATAATGGTTGGATCAAAACTCAAAGCCAAAACTTAAGACTTAAAGCATCATAGAGAAACAATAAGTGAAACCATCACCAAGAGGGATGAGAAATGGCTGGATGATTACCTTCCCATCATCAGTGACTTTAGATCCAAACATATGTTTGGGATTGTCTTGGTCTCTCCAACATAAAACATCTTGGGACTGATCAGTCCCAAGGAAATGGTAGTATAACTCATGGTAAAGGTTAGAATTAGTCTCTGTACCAGCATCTATCTTCTCTCCCTCTCTACAGACACAAAAACCACAATCCAAAACAGTTACAAAAACTCTTTACAAAGCTTTAAACACCCAAAAGTTTTACAGTTAAGACAAAAGACTCACAGTGGAGCAGGGTAGCGACTATAGAAAAAGCCTTTCCCATCATGTGTCCATGTAATTCCACTAAACTTAACCTGATCCCATAACAAGAATGACCATTCATGTCAATGATGAAGTTTGTAACTAACGAGTGAAATAAATTCAGCATGAAGGAAGGAAGCCTTACCCAAGATAAAGTATCAGGCTCCACTTTCTTATCTTCAATCTTCATCACTTTAATTGTAACCCAATCACTACCACTAGAGCTAAGACCATAAGCCAAATACTTGGCATCTTCACTGATACAATAAGTGTTTAAAGAAACAGTTCCATCATCACTAAGAGTATTGGGGTCAAGCAAGATCTCTGCTTCAGAATCCAAATCATCCTGGAAAAGAAAAAAAAAAAACAAGTTCAAATATTAACGAAACTGGAGATTGGAAGAAGAGTTACAAAAGAAGATGATCTGATAACTCTCTGCTTCAAATTAATTTACCTGAACATAGAGCACGCTCTGAGCTTGAAGACCAGAGTTATGGAAGTAAAAGTAACTGTTCCCTCGCTTAAAGGGCGTACCGTAACGAGGGTAGTCAATAAATGTCGTGAATTTCTCATGGAGCTTTCCCTTGGATTCGCAAGTTTTGAGCACTGAATCAGACAGTTTCACTTGCTTCTCCACAAACTCTTTCACTTCTTCAGCATCAGGATCTTCCAACCTAACTCAGACAGAACCAAACATAATTTAAGTTACTATTTTTTAACCAAACTAGTTTACGGTTGGACCAAACGGGGGTACTCGGTTTTTCAGACAAAAATATTAATGAGCAAACAAACAAAAATTGGTCCAGAAAATTAGCCTACTGGTCCACTAAGATCAATAATGGGCCATGATATCGATATAGCTGGTCCAAAAAAAAGTTGATGATCTGAAAAATCGTTTGCTACGTTATAAACAAGAAGACCAAAACATTCAAAAATCTCATAGAATAAAAAGAACCAAAGAGTAGTTTTACTTTTTACAGCAGCTGGAAACGAACGCAAAAGATTTTACCAGCGGTAAGGATCGGAGACTTTAACGCCGTGGTAATCATCAACGACAGACTCATCACGCCTGGCCGTCGGGTATTGCAACCGCTCTTCAAACGTCGAGAGAGATCCCATACCTTAGATTTCCGACTAAGAAAAAAACGTAAAGACTTGATGAAATGTAAGTAGTTGGTGTTTAAGTTTCGTGTAGTCAAAGAAAAAAAAAATAAGAAGAAGCAGCGTCTCTGGTGTATTTTATAAAAGAGAAGGGAAACGTGAAGAAATGGAAAGAGCGGGCGTGACAGATGGGTGCATCGAGTCTCTCTCTCTCTCTCTCCCTCTCTCTCTCTCTCTAGTTATGTCGAGATTGTTTCACGAATCTGTCGACACTTTAGTGTAATGCATGTTGCCATTTTTATTATAATTTTGTTATTTCTACACTAACCTACTTTTTTTGTTTGGACCATTTTTTTTGTTTTTCAAACCAAAATAGCAAATTTCTTTTTTTTTTCTCGTTATTTTCTGTACTTATATTCTTCAATTTTTTCGAACCAAAAGAAGAAAAAGTATTTTTTCATTTTTTATCAAGATTAAAATTTATGATTTATTATTGATATCGTCGCCGATAAATGAATTATTTAAAAAAAAAAACACTTAAGATGAAATAAATATATACATATACATGTTCTGTCGTAAAAGAAATTGATGTTTTTCCCACTTTAATTTTCTGGGTGACGCTAAAACCAACTAAAACATCTGTCAACACAGTTGACTAGTCAACGGTTGTAGTAACCAGCTAATTAATCCACGATCCTGAGAGAGTGACTCAGCCAAACCCCCGACCGCTACTATAGGTTGATTGAAAAAAATATTTCAGTACTATATATGTTAAGCCGCCCCAGTTCCACATTATTTATGTAACTGTTCCATCACAGTTCCTCGTATCGTAGAAAATATACCACTGTTATTCCCATTCGTATCGTATTCTTTGGACATGTTATAGACTAATTTTTGAAGTGTGTCTTTTAGTCCTTAAACAAGATGATCTCATGATAATTAAGCGATTCAGTCTCCAAATAATCTTAACAAGTGTGCGTACGTTAGTGATGGATTAGTCATTGAAGCTAGCTACTAATATAATTTGTTTTCTATTTCAAGGTTTTTTTTCAAGTGTCACCTAAATAAATAATCAGAAAAGACAAATTTAGTGGCTACTGTGACAGATTCGCATATCCTTTGAAGTTTGCTTTATATTTTACTTTCGTGCTTCTTATATACATAAATCGAATTAAAGTGTGTAATGCATATAGAATAATGTTGTTATACTTGGCATCCATTACACATTATTAAGATCGGAACAAAACATTTTATACTTATTTATGTAAAAAGTTGGCGCAACTAATTCTCTGATACACGAATCTTTGGATCTAACCATTATTACTGTTCTAAGTACGTAAAACAAAACAAATTTATTTAAATTCATTTTTGTTATAAAACTAACACTATTTATTAGCATGTCGATATCAAATTAATAGATTTTCTGATAACGATGATTCCAAAAAAAAAAAAAAACTACTGTATATTACAGACATCAGTAGAGAACCTTTAAGACGAGATCAAAATGTGTATGTCGGGCTTGAAGCCCATTCCTATAACTGACTGGAACCCATTTTCCGGATGTAAGCTGGATTGCTCCAGCAAACTAAGTTTTAATTTAATCATAGTCTACAAATGAGTCATGTTAAATTAATTATACACTACAGTCGATAACCTTAAGTAAAACCATATTTTCATTATTTGTCTAAAATCATCAACTCATAACTAGAATGAAAACCAATGCATGAGCATGAATATTTATATCTCATGTATAGATTAATATTGTGGCCTTTAAATAGCTTAATGTTTTTTTGATGAGTTTTTGTGGTCTTGTTTTTTTCTTAAGAATGTTGTAAAGAAAATATTTTGAGCTTCTAAACGCATACAAATCCAGACATATTTTTGTATTAGTGAGAAAATTTTGAACCGAAATTACAATTACTAGTATTATCAAAATTACTGTAGAAAACCGTTTTTTTATAGTAAAACGTCTAGAGTGGTGAAGTGTAGGGATTACGTGGAGCAAACTTTACAAGACTTTGAAAAACATAAAGTCGGTTACCATAATCTTAATGTGAATCTTACTATAATTCCTAACTAGATATTCACCCGCGGTACACCGCGGGACTATATTTATAAATAAAAAACAGTTTATATAATTTATTTATAGATTAATTATATACATAACTAAATTTTTTTATGTATCTATTAGATAGTGTGAAAATTGTTTTGTTTGAAGTTTATTGTTTTTTACTATAGGAACTATATCATATAATTTATTAAGTAGTGATTTCTTGAAGAAAAAGACTGTTTGTGTCCTTTTATTTTTCAATTTAAAGATAGTAGTATTGTTATTATGCTGTAATATTCTAAAATATATGTATAGTATAATTTTTGTATTGTAGTTTTGTATGTTTTTTAAACATCTGATTCATTCATTCATCTGAAATTTTGTTGATCTTATTCAACATTAGAGTAATAAGATATGTGAAATTATATACATTGAAGTAATATCTTATTCCCTATTGAAATTTTGGGGAATATATGTGTATATATAATTCCCCATTGAATTTTTTGGTTATTAAGTTTGGAGCCAGTATGTCTGTATATAATTTGATAGAAATAAAAAAATAGTTATTAGCAGAAAAACAACAATTGCAATATCACTATAACTTTTATATATATATATATATATATTGTAATTGGATTTTTTTTTGTGAAATCGTAATTTGATTTTGTTTTTGTTTTGCCTAGATCACTCTAGTCTCAGAAAACAAATATATCATCTTCTTCTTTATTTTCATTGGTCCATTTCCGACATCTCCGCCGTTTTTGACTTTTGGTTAATCGATTTCATATCCTTATTTGTGATGATTTAAGAAGATCATCTTTTGACATTACTTTCCACACCTTGTAGATTTCTTTTACCATTCCATATGTTCTCTTTTCCAACACATACAATAAAGAGAAATGTCTTTCCAATCAGTTTCTTCACTGGATCATGCAAGTTTTCTGGATCCACAATTAAGAATAAAAAAAATATGGTTTAATAGTTTGACATAAGATAAAGGATATATATATTATTGCAAGAACATATCTCCGAATAGAATAAACAAAAAAATCAATAACAGAACATTGATTTACTTGAGGCCATAGTGGATTGACATGGAGTTGAATACCATCAAAAGAATTAGATAAAAACTTAACACCTGTCATGATAAAGATTATGTAAGCAATGACACAATCATTGATCTTATTTAATCATAAATGAGTCTAACCGGAAGATGTGTTTACTTTTGTAGCCACTTATGTTGTAAAATTTGAGCAGACAAACAACAATACTTCCCTCAGATTTTTGACAGGCTCTAAAAACTTGATCGGCAAAATAATCCCACAACATACTCGCCATTCTTTGATTACTATGTCAAAATATTAGTATTGAAAATCAGAAAATATGACAATTATAACAACAAAATGAATATAGAGAAAACTAAATAGTATGCAAAGGTCACCTTTCATCCCTAAGCTCAAAATCAATATTCAAAGGTGTATCTAATAGTTTTCAGTAAGTTGTGGGTGTTATGTATTTGGTGATGATAATTCTCGTTTAGGTGTAAAATATTTATAGGGTCGATTCTGATTTCTTCTCCAAGGCAATAGTATTTGAGTTAGCAACTAATTAGGGAGAAAAAATCTGTGTAATCAGTTTTATTAAGGAATATGCTAGGAATCACACATTATTACTTTGATTAGGAAGAGATATGATTTTCAAGTTTAGGGAATGTTATATTTAATTAATTAATTATCAAATTAGTAAATAATAATGACTTTGATTATTTAGGAAAGTTGCGATTTAGTGGGAATAATTGTTTGCAAAAATTGAAAATCTTATCATTATTTAATAAATCGTAAATTATAAATTAAAAATATTTAATACAATGGCAGGGTTGTAAATAAGTTGGAACTTGAGGAATTTTTTCATAAATGTTTCTGAAAATGTATATATAGATTATTAAATCCGCAAACTTGTTACATGATACTCATTTACAACATAACATTTATAGAAGATGAGAGTCATGAGACAACATAGATTAATGATTTGGGATTCATGTGGCTTGGTAAGTGAGTAGTACTCTCTATGATATTATCACCACATTCTTCATCCTCTGATTATACATGTACGAGTTTCTACAGGCTCTGGATATTCATTGCCCACCTTCGTGCCAAATGAAATTTTATGATCAGTAGAGCCTCTTTCATGTTGGAGCTCCATCGAAACTAGTAAACTCTTCGTGCCTTGATAGAATGATAGTGGAAAACAAATTTGAGATATAGATATACTTTTTTTTTATTTATTAATTGAAAACCTCGTTATACTTAGAAACCATGTTTGCTGCACAGCTGATTATCTAGAACATTGAAATACAAGTGTGAAAATTTATGATCTAATAGTACTCACGCAAAACCTGAAAGGCTGAAACCAAACTTATTAGATCTCAGTAAATTTGGTCTCACTGACAATAGAGACTTATTGGTCAATCAGACGAAGTTCAATGTTAATTTCATTACTTTGATATTTTTTCTTTCTTTTTTTTTTTGTTTAACTTAGTAGATCAATATTTTACTTGGTACGGATTTATACTTAATTTGTTCCATAAATCAAGGAATATACGTAAGGAACAAAATTATATCCATTTACTCACCAGCATTGTAATTAGCTATCATGAAATGTGATACATGCATATACCCAAAAATATAAATAAATATGTATGACTTGCGTGTTTTTCCTAGAGATAACAAATAACTATGATCAATGAACAAATTAGTGGAAACTCAAACAAATACTCCTGATCAAAATAATTAAAGCAAGCTATTCATGAACTTTGTATATATATAGAGGTCAGAAATCATACCAAATGAAGGAGTACACATAATCTCTACTACTGTTTCTTCGACTTCAAATAGAACGTAACAAGGGAACATCATAATAACATCGTAGACTTCAAAACAAGATGCTCTCCTTTCCCACATTACCATTTCTCAAAGTAAAACAAAATCTTGATTACCTTTTTGAAATTCTGGGTCCTTCTCTTCTTTTTTCTTTAGTGTTTTTAACCTTTTTCTAGAAGACGGAACATTAAAACCGCACACTAGTCAATCTTCTTACGATATAGTCCAAAGGTTACACACTAGAGATGAGGAAAAAGGACGACGGTTATATATGAGGCTTTTTTGAAAAAAATAATAATACCATTAAAAAAATGAAATGCAATCTCAACACACAAATTAAAGAAACAGTTATGAACACATATTAAAAACGAATTTTATATGAACTCAAACGGAAAAGGAGCAAGAAAATCAAAGATACGTGAAACGAGAGAAGGGTTAATCAAAAAATTACCGCCAGATCATCGAATCTCGTACGCCAGCGCCAAAATACTAAACAAGATCGTCAGATTCAAGATATTGATAAAGTTATGTATAGATCAAGAGGGTTTTACGAAGAAACCCTAACAGATCTCTATTGGCAGTATACCCACCTCCTTCTTCCACACACATGCAGATATGTATAGAAGGAGGTGGACAGAATGCCAAAGAAGTCTGCAAGAAACTCTTTGTCAAACCCTCATGAAAAGGAACTAAAAAATGTTTAAAGATCCAGTCTGTTTCCAGTGTTCTTTAAGGAGACCCTCTCATAAAATTGTATGTACTATACACGGAGAGAGACAAAAAGAAGTATGTATGTGATGGAATAGTGATGGGAGAGAAGGAAGGTGGTGATATTTATTGGTATTGAGATTGAGAGGCAGACGAGTTCTGTTTACGATGGGTTATATATATATATATATATATATATATAGCTTGGCTTAAAACCCTAGATGGCTGTGATGTAATAAGAAAAGAGATCGAAAGGATTCAGATTTGAATAGAGCTCAGATCTAACAACATCGATCAGCAGATAATAATGGTGGGAGAGAGAGATAGACTTTAAAAGAAGGAACAAAAAAAAAGAAAAGAGAAACTGTGAATAGTTTTTTTTCCTTGGGTTTTTTTTTTTGTTTTGTTTCTTCACTAAAAATAGGTAGCAACCTTTCAACGGGGTTTTACCTTTGCGCCTACCGTTTCCGTTTGCCTTTTCTTTTCTATTGTTTTTTTCACCCTTTTCCAATAGCTAAAGAAACGTTGACGTTGGCAATATGTACAGAGTGTAACCCAAAAGATAAATTAATATTAAATAACTAACAACAGATGTATAAAGTATTTATGGAACTATATACTATTTTGTAATTTGAATAATATAACGTCCTGCATGTTTTCTAAAAATCAATAACAGTTATTTCTTTTTCTTTTGGATGATAACAATTGCAGCAATTTATTATTCGTACTCTAGAGACTAGAACATATAAAACGAAAAAAAAAAATGACGACAAAAAAAAAAAAAAACGAAAAAAAAAACAAAATGTTGAAGTCTTAACTATATCGAACTTTCGAGCTAGCAGTAGCAGTCATTGTTTTTGTCGGTCGAGACTGAAAATTGATTTTCATAATGTGTAATATACCGTTCATCATATATATTAGCTATTAAAAACTTACGAACTATTGTAAATAACCTCTTTATATATTGTTTAATATATTGTAAACAATGTGTAATATATTGTTTCTACGGCTTTTTTTTTTTTTTTTTGGGCTGTAGCAACTTCTGTAAATAACCTCTTTCCCTCGGGTAATATAATTCACATTTTATCAAAAAAAAAAAAAAAAAACTTACGAACTAATGAAAATATATGTTCTAGCTAGTATAGAAACTAAACATGAACAGATTGAACGTATACTGTGTGTGACCTGTAATAAGATATTATAATAGATTGAACCAAAATATGCGTGGTTAGCACCATGCATGTTGTCACGTTGATCACCACAGCCGTTACTAGTAACAGATAAATTATTAAAATTGATTAATAGTAACGTATATAAATCCGAAATTACGGCACCGATTCGTATCTGTCTACGTACGTCACGTTGCAGTGTATCTCAAACGCATAATAAATAATAAATCTATATATTTAACACATAATTATAGTATAATATTGCGAACATGTTGATATGAATCTAACAATTTTCTCACTTCTGATTCATGCGACGGTGCGAGACAACTTCCATATAATGGGTCCATTTACAAGCCACTAGAGGAGTGGATTACAGAATCCAAGGTTCAGGGTAAAAAACTAAAAATGAATAACAACAGTAAGAGTGTAAGACGTCTAAAGGTTAAACCTACTCCAAAGTTCAAACTATTACTCTAGCTAGGCTCATTAAAAAGGGTTCTACCTTTAAGGTTGACAAGGGTCAATCTCTTCTCTATTTTTTTTTTTTTTTTTTTACATGGACAGTCTCTAGCTAACATTGATTACAATACAAAAGAAAATAGAAATAATTGTTGGAACATTACAGATTAGCAATAGGAATTGCAAACATCTTTCCCTACCGTCGATTGATATATGTCGCACTCATCACACCCACGACCTTGATAATCTCCTTTATGCGCGTAGACAAAAATTGCTTCGACAAATCCCTACTTTTTGTTTATAAAATAGTATTGCCACACAACATCTTCACTTACTAGTTTTTGAGTTTTTTTTTTTCTTAGTGAAAAAGGAACAATCAATAAAAGAGTTAGTACGTATCGTCATAAATCCGTATGATCAATAATAATAGATGCACCAATTGAAGATATTGATTGCACCAACTAATAATAATACTCCTTCGCTATTTATTGCCTGAATCAACTCCACCCCCTATTTTTGGCCCCATCAACACCTCCTCTGCTCGCTCAAATTATTTTTTTTCACAAATTGAAAAAAGTAGTTGATTCAGAACATTGGTAATCTTTCCTATAAAGGTTTAAAGCTCACTAGTATTAAATTCTAATCAATATTCCTATATTCTTGATTAAATTGACTGGAATTAGCGAGAATGAATGTTTCACAGTTTGTTGGATTCCATCGACTACAATAACTTACCATTTGAAANAAGGGGGGGGGGGGGGAACACTCAATAGAAACCACTGTATAAGATTTCAGTGACTTCAATATTATGCCTGCCAGTTTATTTTATTTCTCACATAGTCACATTTATGCATTAGGTTTATAATGACGAAAAAATCAGAAAAGTCGAAAACATAACCTCTGATGGAAATGGGTTTGATATTTATATTTGCATTCAATGAAAATGAAAATAAAAACTGAAATATCGGGTTTGTCGGGTTGTGAAGATGTCAGTGCTATGATTGAAACATTTAATAAAAGACTCAAATTTTTCTGCTTTCCAGAGCATTACAGGCTATTGGATTCAACTTCTTCTATTGTAAGGTTTAAGCTATATTCAAAAATCAAAATTAACACATGTAAAATCATGTGTTCCTTTACATCTTTATTCATCACTATTAAAT
>NC_025701.1:9400799-9430792 GCF_000633955.1 Camelina sativa | reverse complement strand
TTTTTTTTTTTTTTTTTTTTTTTTTTTTTTAAATTATGAATATTCAATTTTTTTCTTTTTTCTTTTTGATAACTTCAACTTTCTCTCAAATTAAGGGATGCCACAATGATCAGAACTCGATCGTTTGACAAATTAAACGGATGCCACAGTCTAAATGATCAGTATATGTATATACATTACTCTCATTTTTTGATAATACATTTTAGGTATAGCTCCAAATGTAACCATAAAAAGTCTCTCGTTGACGACTTATTTATTACCTTTCTTACGTTATTGACAGGCTCATTAGCCATTGTTTGTTGAAGACAATGTGTTTCTATGTACGAATCTGATATTCTAGACGATTTGATTCAAATTCATTTAGTTTTTGTACAACGATTTCAAGCAAAATTTCCGTTAAGAGCATCAACGTAATCGCTGTGGACGCCAAATTTATATATGTTCAGGTCTTCATTTTAGAAGATGCTCTTTGAACGTAAAAGTCTGTTATCCCATCTTGACATAAATCAGATAATGAATTTGAGAATCTAACTAGTTCAATTTAGATTGGTATGTGTAAAGATAGTCTTAAATTTTTGCATCGTTAACGAACGTCACTATAATGAATAGCTAGCTAGTTTTCAAAATTTTAATATCCATTTAGCTCAGTATTTTTTGTGATAGAATGTTAGCTAGGTAAGTACTAATGATAAATTTTAACAAAAAAAAATATAAAGTACTAGTAAATGTAGTAAATAACAAAGAGGTATACTGAAACATCCAAATTTGAAAACACTTTCGGGTTGAGCATATTAAATGGTCCAAACCTAAAACATCCTAAAGGTTCAAATCCTTCGATTCAATAAATATTGGGGTAAGTTAAAAGTTTGGCAAAAGTGGATTAAATACTATAAGAAGAACAATTACAAGTCGTCCGCGCAAATCATAATTATGTTTTGGCGAACTTATTCCCTTCTTTTCACTTTTTTCCTTATGCATGCGTAGACACTCTCATGCATATCATCATGATTATCGTCATTTACTATAATTTTTATGTGTATTAATTTAATTAAAGTTCACGACCAAACATTTGATTACTATTTATTACATATTTATTAAATAATCCAGTTTTACTTACGAAATATAGAAAAATTGTAATTTTCTTAGCTAGAAAAAAAAATTGCAAATCAAAATTGGTATGTTAGTTAAAAGATAGTGTTATAAATTTGCATATGTATGGTTAACATGGGTGTTGTTGATCAATGATCATATTTTATAAGAAGGAATAAGTTGAGTTTCTTTTCTTCCTTTTAAATCGGGAAGGTCTATGTGAGATTCCATGATCAAATCTTTTAGGGCAGCATATCATCACGTGATGCAGAAGGTATTTAATGAAATAATTTGATTTGCTGTTTATGCAGTTGCCGAGAGTATCTTTATTGACATTTAAAACTCAAATTCGTATTAAAAGAAAATACAATTTCCATAGAAAATGACGATTGCAGAAATAAAAACGTAGAGGATAAAAGGATGGAAAAGACAGTGTTGGGTTGGGTCGAACGTCAAGTGATAAGATGTCACAAAAGATTGGCTTTTTGTTATATGATTTCAAAACATGAATCATGAAGTCCCATGACTATATATAATATTCACGTCACCTACTTTTTTTTTTTAATTCGGTATCCTTTACCCTTTTTACTCCTGTATTATGTTATTAGTTTCATAACATTAAACTGCTCATGGTTTAACGACGAGTCATGTCTACTTAGCTAGGGTAGACACACTTTTTCAAGCTTCGACCTAAAGTTCTACTAATTGAATTTTGGTTTAGCATGATTTTTTTTGGGGTCAACGAATATGGTGTAGCATAAGTGAAACCTTTAAAACAAAAATCCCAACATATGCCAAATATAAATTCAAATGGGTTAATTAATGGTGTATATAAAAGTGCGGTCAATACAACAATATATATTGTATGATGATGATCAATGAGCTCGATTTTCTTATTGCAACTATACTAACGAATGAACCTAATATTGTAATATTCATGTCCATAATATATCGCCAGAAAAGAAACTAAGATATGATCATGATCTCAAAATAAATTTATAACTATGTTATTCACCCTCTTTTTTTTTTTGCAATGACTATCAACATATGTAAAAATATCTTAGTTCAAATTTAAGATAAAAACTCAAAATGTACATGATGTAGCATTTGTTAATTTTACTTAAATATTCATTTTATGTATCTTTCAATTACTATGTATCTTAATTTTCAAAGAAACAATGAAAAAGTAATGAAAATTACTGTTGGTTGCTCAAATGTGTGGGGAAAGTAATGAAAATTACTAGCATAACTGTTTAGGTCCCCCCAATTGTTTCAACAATATTTGGGTTTCAAGGCCCAATCTTTCACTCAGGGATACTAGACCTTTCTAGGCCCAGCTCATAAATAAGCGCTGATTGTAAAACGGCGTCGTACAGAAAGGACTCCTTCGTCTTCTAAGTTCTAGGGTTCTACGAGGGTACAGAACTAAACTTAACCGTAGCAAAGAGCTACACTTTGTGGTGAAAATGGAGAATCAGGAGCCTGAAATCGAGAAATTGCCCGAAGAAGAAGAGGCTCCTGATCGAGAACCAGACCAGAAGAAGCTCAAAATCTCAACCATCGGCCATGAAACGGATTCGTCGGTTCCCGCCGCCGGCGGAAGCAACGTCGCTGAGCACAGAAAGCCAAAATACAGGCGGCGGAAAGTTGCAATCGTGTTCGCGTTTTGCGGAGTAGGGTATCAGGGAATGCAAAAGAACCCCGGAGCCAAAACCATTGAAGGCGAGCTCGAAGAGGCTTTGTTCCATGCCGGAGCCGTACCTGAAGCCGATCGGAACAAGCCAAGAAGTTACGAGTGGGCACGATCCGCTCGAACCGATAAAGGCGTGAGTGCGGTTGGGCAGGTGGTTTCTGGTCGTTTCTATGTTGATCCGCCTGGATTTGTTGAGCGGCTCAATTCGAATCTACCTGATCAGATTCGTGTGTTTGGGTACAAGCGTGTGGCTCCGTCGTTTAGCTCCAAAAAGTTCTGTGATCGGAGGAGGTATGTGTATCTAATCCCAGTTTTTGCTTTGGATCCATGTGTACATAGCGAAGCTGAGATGGTTAGAACGGATTTAGGATACGAATATGTCAAATGTGTGGAGTGCTCTGAGAAAGGTTATAAGATTCCAGTTGGTGTTATGGGCAAAGACACTGATTGTGATTCAAAATCATTGGAGGTTCAGTCAGACATTTCGTCGAGCAACTGTGATGCATTAGGAACTGATGTCAAGTGTGAAGCTTTGAGCTCTACTAGTGTACCTAATGGAGAAGATAACTTAAACTTGGAAGTTGTAGATGGGGCTGATGTATCTGCTCGTGTTGTGACAGAGGAAATCCCTGATTCAAGCTCTAAAGCAGAGGATATGGAAGAATCGAATTT
This sequence comes from Camelina sativa, assembly GCF_000633955.1. Lineage (NCBI taxonomy): Eukaryota > Viridiplantae > Streptophyta > Magnoliopsida > Brassicales > Brassicaceae > Camelina > Camelina sativa. The sequence continues at coordinate 9,427,338 of NC_025701.1, read as the reverse complement.
GGCTAAGGGAGAGATGAACAATGGGGAAGGAAGAGAGGTGTCAGAGAGCAGTTTCTGTTATGGAGAGAAGGAAAAGGAGAGGTTTAATAGGATACTAAGCTATTATGTTGGTTCACATAACTTCCACAACTTCACCACGAGAACAAAAGCAGCAGACCCAGCTGCGAATCGCTACATTCTCTCTTTCAATGCAAACACTGTGATTAACCTCGATGGGAAAGATTTTGTCAAGTGTGAAGTTGTTGGACAGAGCTTCATGCTTCATCAAATCCGGAAAATGATTGGACTTGCTGTTGCAGTCATGAGGAACTATGCATCTGAATCACTGATCGAAACTGCCTTCAAGAAGTAAGCTTTTTGTTTCTTATTATAATTACCTGAATATATATAATTGTTTGAGGCTTATTGATGATGGAATTGGTAACTCTTTAACCAGGGATGTGAGAATAAATGTACCGATGGCACCAGAAGTTGGATTATACCTTGATGAATGCTTCTTCACGTCTTACAACAAAAGGTTTAAAGGCAGTCATGAAGAGGTGTCGATGGAAGAGTACAAGGAAGTAGCTGAAGAGTTCAAATGGAAACATGTTTACTCACATATTGGCTCAGCTGAAGAAAAAGATGGAGCTGTGGCTATTTGGTTACATTCGCTAAACCAGAGAAACTATCCTGATCTACGAAGCAATGAATACAAACCGGATGAAGTCATTGTCTATAAGAAGATTGGTGAAGCCTCTGAACAGATGATCCATGAAGAGAAAATGATAGTGAGAGAGAACAGTAATGGCATTGTCGATAAGGTAAATGATGGAACTTCTGAAGGAAAGACTATGGAAGAAGGGGCTACACTTGTAGAGAACACAACCGGGTGAAGCCGCTTTTGTCTGCGCATCCACCACAGGTCCAAACCGGACTAGTGACAGACGAGTGACTTGATATGCCTCATTTGAAAAGAAAGGTTTATGACATTGTTTTCGTGTATCCCCTTTGAGTTATGTCTATGTTGGAAATTCAAGTCATGTGTTAACCGTTATGACATTTTGATCTTATTATTATGATGTTATCGAATAAAAATGCTATGCCAATTTTAATTTTTTCATTTGTAACAAAGCCATTTTTTGTTTTTTTTGAGTATATCCCTTCATAAAAATATTATGACCTCCAAATAAGCAATACGATCATCACTAACACAAAAAAGAAGTAAAAAAAATGCATGGAATAATTACCCCACTAAAACCAATGTACACGACCCTGAATCAAATATAAAATCAATATATAACACAACCAGCAAAAATGGCCCCAACTGCCACTGTCGTCATCTCATCTCCATGGTGTTTTCTCTAACGTCTTGGTTTCACTTTCTCTCAAATTAGTAAAATAAAAGTAGGTCTAAATTGTTGCACATACACATGACTCCTCCTTACACAACCAGCACTAGGATCGAACTACCACTCAAAAGCTAGCTTAGCTAAGACCAAAGAACAGTTGTGGATTTAAGTTCTTAAATATTCATTCGACGTTTCTTTCTTGTGCATCAAAAACATTAATGTCGATGTATTTTATTTTACTTTTATGAGTTGGTAATAATAGGGTCATAAACTATATGACGAGGTATTGAGTGGTCGGTGCCATACGAACGACGAGACGTGGTTTGCTATTTCTAAAAGAGGCCGAATCGCTTTTCTTATGGAATATGGATACAAATCCCTTCCCAGTCCAATACCGCGGCCCCGAGATTCATACTCTTGAGTTCGTAGAGGTTTTGATTAACTTGCGTCTCTTCTTTTGCTTTTTTTCTTTTCCTTTCGATTAAAGTATTTGAATTCTCGAGGGATTGCTTTGATCAAGACTGAGAGTCCAGAGGAATGAAGAAAATGTTTATTTTCAAAACTCTTAACAGCTGATCACTAAAGATTGCTATTTTCCAATATGATTACTTTCAGTTTCACAAATTAGTAATATATCACACAAATTCACAAAATTAACAACAAATTGAAAAAACAATTCGGAGTAATATGGAGCCACTAAAACAACCTTTTTTACCCTCTTTGGATTTTGGTATGCTAAATATTTATTTCAGATGTCATAATGAAAGTGAACAAGCTTTGCAATGGATATCATGCAAATCTTTCAACTTGTGTCACTAGAAATCTGTTTTTCTCTATTTTTATCCATAATATAGAGAAATGGAGAAAACTATTGTGCAGCATCCGAATATCTAGTTGATGATGATGATGTAAATAGGGCTTTCTAAACCTTGTTGATTCAGGAAAACATATTCCAAATCTATGAACTTTAATACGTTATGGATATTCCTAAAAGAGATTTTTTCTAAAAGAGATTTTGAAAGTGGTTTTCAGAGTGCTGTCCAATTATGAATTTAATCAACTTTGATAAAATTACATTGTTCTCTAATTAATAATTTAAGAAACTAATCAAAAAAAATTATTATGATTGGATATAATATTTGTTGACTTTTTTCTCCAAAATATAGAAAATAATAACTGATATTACCCAGCAATCTAAAAAACTATAAATACATAATCTTATGAGATTTCATGATTGCAATTTGCATCCAAGGCATCTAATACATTTTTATTAAATCTATGGGAAAGTCATAAATCTAATAGAATTTGTTATTTTTAATTTATCTTTATAATGGTCATATTGTCTTGCAGTTTTCCTCTATCAATTAATCATTAGTTTTCCTTTCTTTTGTTGTCTATGACTATAAACATAATTCTTAATTAAAGTCATTAATTTTTCTTATAAATTTTACTGATCTCATCAAAGATATTTATTAGTATATTTTTGTTTTCAAATCCATGGAAATGTCATAATATTAATTATTTCTAGTAGAATTGGGAAAAGTTTAATTTATCTTATAACGGTGCTTGATTGTTACATTTCTTTTTAATTAATGTCTTGCTAGCTAGCTATAAATTAAAAATACTCTTTAAACAATCTCACATCATCATCATCAAATCAGGGAAACAAACGAAGATTATAATAAAGTTTGATTCATCTCTGATCATGGATGGTTTACCCGGAAATTATCACGTAGATTCATCTTCAACCATGAAAAGTTTACCTTTGCATCTCCTCGACGACATTCTCTTCAGATTGGAACCCAAATCTATTGCGATGATGCGATGCACTGATAGATATTTCAAGTCGCATATTTCCGATGATCCGATGTTTGAAATCGGATACTTTTCTCGGGCCATACCTAATTTGCTTCATATTTACGGCATATACATCACTTATGTCTACTTCCAGCCTTTGGTCTCTCCATGGGATACCATGTCAGAGGGAACTTTTAGGTATGAATCAATGTATGGACACCATTGTTCCCTTTTCGGCTCATCATCCGGCCTTCTCCTACTATACATCAATGGCCTCTTCGTCGCAAATCCCCTCACAAAGAGGTTTCGGTTCTTGGATCACTCTGGATCAATACTTTTGCCTAGAATAGTGGGTGGTGCCAGTTTCATGGATCGTAATGATCGTAGAGCGATGTGCGTCGGTTTCGTGGTAAATCCAACAACTAAGAGGTTCAAGATTGCCTGCATACTTGAGATGCAGAAGAGGTGTGGATTCGAAATCAGCGATGGAGATTCATGGAGATTATCAAAAACGACCATCAATGATGACTCAAAAAGTGATCTCACAACATGGATGAAACCTGTTTACTTGCATGGCACTCTACATTGGTTTAGAAATGACGGGAGCATCATGGCTTTCAATCCCGAGACAGAGCAAGGACGCTTCATTCCTTCAACTTTCCATCGGGAAAAATATACGAAACTGTTATTTGCGGCAGACGGTAAGACCAATCGCCTAACCTTAATATCAGGGACAAAAGAAACAATCTCATTTTACACACTCCTCGGGAAGCCTAAATGGACCCTTGCCAGGCGGATCAAGAACGTATCTATGGAAGACAATAGGGTTTCAAACTGGAAACTGGTTACATACGACGGCACGCGTCTTGTAGTGAGGGTGTATATGAAATATGCTATCGGAGCTTTGGTTCATGTGTACGACATGGAAGCTGACAGTTGGAGAGTTTTAGGGTCGGCCACAAAATGGGAATCCGACAGCGTCTGGAATTCCTATATGTTTACGCCCTCCTTCTTCTCTGTCGAGGAGGACGCGCATAATTATAAGGCGATTGTAGCGTCTAAAGAAGATGACCCACGCATCTATTATCTAAGAGCAGTTATGGGAATCAAGTAAACTATTTCATGTTTCACTTATTTTGGGTCAATAAAATATTAATACATAAAGTTTCCTTGATATATAAGAGAATGTTTGTTTCTCATATGCTTTTTTCTAATGGTTTCATTTATTTTGGGTAAAAAAAGCAGTTGTATAAGAAAATATTTTTAAAACACAAGCGGGTTCTCTCTTTATGTGGATCAGTGATTATATATAACATATTTAAAACAGTTTTCATGAGGAAGAAAAGTTGCAACCTGTAGATCCAAAAAAGTTAACCTTGAAATGAAACAAAGCCAGGGTTTTTCAATTATCGTACAACTGGTAAGAAAACCATTGATACCATTTAGATTAACGAAAAAAAAAAAAACATCTGGAATTTGAATGACTAGAAGCTTGCCGTGTTAAACTAAGAATCAAAATGGAGATATATGTTCGATTCGAAGCATGAACAAAAGGAAAAGAATAACATGTTCCATATATATATAATATATTGTAGACAATCCAAATTCAGTGATCAAGTCTCACTTCTCTTCTTGTTCAAGGATCAAGAAGATAGCTTGATGCACCAATTTCCCAAATGACAGCAACCAACTGGTGCTTATATTCTTCATTCATCCGGTCTCACTATCTGATTCCTTGAAATTACAGTCAAAGAGACTTCACAAAAGCCTGATCATATCCACATAGACTTAATATGTAGTGTGTCTGTCATCTACATACTGTATATAGCTCTTAGGCGCGTGGGGTAGCTAGTTATGTTGAATGAAGAAGTAGAATTAGCTAGTAAAGGAAAAAAGCAGAGCAGGCTCTTTTTGGTTTCAACATCGCCTATAGTTACAAAGAACGTTGCTGATCACATCCGAGTACTATGATATTATTTAGATAATAAGTAAGCTTTGTTGATACTCTAATAGATCGAATTAGGTTCTAACTTTCAAAAGATTAAAAATGAAAACTATCAAGCGTTTTGCAGAATATATATATATATATATGATTATAGAACTTAAGCTCTCTCTTAAATTCAAATACATTAAAATAAAATCTAGACCTCAATGGCATCACTTAAAATCGTAAGTTGGCACAGGAGGTGCATCAAAGCTTTCCAAAATGTGAGTTTTGCTCCCTGAATCATCCTCTGTTTCCTTCTTCTTAAACCAAGAACCAAACCAAGATCCCAAACCTGCCTCCGAACCAGAAGAAGAAGAAGAAGGAGTCGTATCCGGCACAGGCTGACCAAAAACCTGACCCATAGTAGCCGCACCACCATACGGCATAGAAGCTGCAGCATCCTGCATCTGCATGAACTGCTCGTTCGGCGTAAGACTCGCAAATTTGTTCATCATGATATTAGCTCCTTCTATGAGAGCCAAAAGCACACCCCCGAGTACAGCCGACCGACCGGACGCACGGAGGCCTTGACGCAAAGAGAGAAATCCTCCGGTGGCGGCGCCGGAAATAATCGAGTTCCATGGATCTTCCTTCTGTCTCGCGTACACCAAGGCGCAATCGAAGGCTGAGTAAAGACCACCCCACACGGCGAAGCTTCCCCCGTATTTAGGGCCATTCATTCGAAGAGATTGAACTCCGCCGGAGAGACGAGCTCCGGCGGGAGAGTTGTAGATTCCTCTCATGAAAAAAACCGCTGATCCACCAACAGCACCCATGCCGAACGCACCTCCGATGTCATCTAGGATCCGATCGGGACATGGTTCTCTCGTACTGTCTGGAGTTGCCATCGATTTCGTTCTTGTTCTACAAGTAAAAAACTTCTAGGGTTTAAGAAAAGAAACCTAGAGAGTTTATGAATTTTAAAGAACGAGGAAAAAGAAAGTAGTACAAAAATGGAAAAATATAACTGACCGTGATTGCTTTTCGTGTTCATCACGTTTTTGACGATAGTCAAAGCCCATCAAGGCCCATTTGTAAATACGCGCATCATTATGAAGATAAAAAAAAATAAAAATGCCACGTCATTTGAGAACCTTATCTTATTTTTGACACAAAAACGCGTACGTGGACAAATACTCGCCACGTCACGACACAAGTATCTAAAATCAACCAATCACAACGCGTCAGTACAGATAACTCGTGTCTGTGGAGTTTGGTCTGAGAGCCATCCATTGTCCTATCTCACTTCTCTCTCTCACCACATAAAACTCACAATTCTCTCAATCGAACTCAAAGAATAAGCAAACAGAAAAAAAAAAAACCTTATCTCATCAAACTAAAGAATCTCTTTCTTCATTATGGCCTCAGTAACCTCAGCCACCGTTGCGATCCCATCTTTCACCGGCCTTAAAGCCTCAACCATCAAACCTTCCGCCTCCGTCAGAATCAACACCGCTGTTGCTGCGTCACCGAAGCTTACTGTGAAGTCATCTCTAAAGGACTTCGGAGTCGCGGCCGTAGCGGCTGCAGCTTCAATTGCTTTGGCTGGAAACGCCATGGCGATAGAGGTTCTCTTGGGAGGAGGAGATGGGTCGTTAGCTTTTATTCCCAACGACTTCTCTATCTCCAAAGGTGAGAAGATCGTGTTCAAGAACAATGCTGGGTTCCCGCACAACGTTGTGTTCGATGAAGACGAGATCCCAAGTGGCGTCGACGTGGCCAAGATCTCGATGAGTGAGGAAGCTCTACTTAATGCTCCCGGAGAGACCTACGAGGTTTCTTTGACCGAGCCTGGTACTTACAGTTTCTACTGTGCCCCACACCAGGGTGCTGGTATGGTCGGTAAAGTCACCGTTAACTAAAAAAATTTGTGTGTGAGTAAGTGAGGGAGTCTCGGATTCAAGTAGAGGCTTTGCTTTCACATTCTTACATAATGTGTTTTGTAATTCTAAAGAGTGTTGAATCGAATGGACCGTGGTTGTTGTTATATTACTGGTTCCATAAATTGCTTTTGGTTGGTTTATAATAAATTATATGTAGTTGATGTCTCGTTCTCTAAAGGTTTTTAAGAATATGATTAGGATTGAAAAATGTAGTATAAGCGCTTTTTATAGAGTGTTTAGTAGTCTAATTTGGAGCAAAAGTTAGAGGGAAGGTTATTTGTGTATAGATTGATCACAATATACTTTAAAGTGATGTTTGCGAACTTATTGATGATATTATCTGACTGAGAGAAAGTATCTGACTGAAACGGGTAGATTAGTGGTGGTGTAACATTATCAAACTTAATTTAAACTAAGGATACATTCATTGTAAAAAGGATATTTTTTTGGGTTGAATATATTTTTACATTCATTCAAAAAAAAAAATATATATATATATATATATTGATTATAATAGGTCTTGATCAAGATTTTAGTTCACATAACAGTGTAGAAATACATTTGTACCATGTATATGTTCACTAAACCATAATATATATGAATCTAACTGTAGCAACTAGCAAGTATGAAGTTATATGCATAAATACAGTTATCAGATGTATAAATTAAGGCCACAGTAGGTGAGAACACAGTTTACATAACAAGCATAAACCTTTAGAGCTTAAAAATGAGATTAAACCCTTCTACATCATCATACAAAGAACTAGCCAAAAACATGTTACAAAATGTAATAATGTGTATAAATCCATCATCTCAACTCTTCTCTTTCGTAATAAGGGGTTTTTAGCTGTCTCATTGATCCACTAGTTTTATGGTGTGACGAATGCCTTTCATCACGAAAAATGGACTTACCGACTTAGTGAAGTTAAGTTAATAATCGGAAAATTTTAATGGCCCATTTTAGCCCATTAAAGTGATTGGACTAGTAAGCCTACTCGTACATGCAATAGAGATATTCCAGGGAGGAAGGGGTATACAGAGATAACTAAAATATATTGGTCTAATGAATATTACAGTTTCTCTACATGAATTCGATTGAATCGGTTGTGCTTTGTGGCTTTTTTTTATAGTGCGAACAAAAGTATATCAATATATATTTTGTGTCTATTAGAGTGGGAAAATACAAAAAGGAGCAGTTCAGAAGACATCAGAGATCCAAAGGTTAAAAAAGAAAAAAGGAAGAAGGGGGAGAAAGAGCATCTTTTGAGATGATGTGGTCTGATAACACAAGCCAAACAAGAAAGCGACAAAAGATGGTAAAGGGCAGATCAACGGAGTCATATGAGTCGACTTTTGTAAACAATTCGAAAAGCCTTCTTTATGTATGTAAAAGAGAAGCTTCCACGTGATTTCACTTTCTCTGGTCGGTACTTCTCCCTCTCATAATGTCCATTCATCTTTGTTGTTTAGTCAGAAAAAAAAAAAAAAACTAGATCGGTTTTACTTTTCTACTTTCCAATTTTATTTTCTAGTTTCCAATTTTGCTGACTTTGCTTCTGTGAGTTTTCATAAAGACATTTTTGGTGTTTAGGATACAAATCACAAATAAAGTTGATTGATTAAGAAAAATCGTTACAAAGAGAGTCAATTAGCCAAATAGGCTTCAATACAGAATCAGCATAATATGATAAGAGATAGCAAATGAAGTGATAGTGTGTGTAGAGGTCGATGTTGCAGCTGTGGTTAGAGAGGAACTAAGGTGATGCATTGGCTAATATGCCTGTTTGGCTATTTCCAGAGGAGTTGGCAGGATCCATGATACCTAATGGATTGCCAAATTGCAAGTGATAAGTTTGAATCTGGACAAGGTTTAGTAGGAATGGTTCAATTCTGTTTTATATATATAAAGAAAATAAATAAGATGAATGTATGAGAGCATACATGAAAAGCACAAAGACACTTTGCATAATCTAATTTGGTTATCCAATTATTGTAATTATTATATGAGAGAAGCAGAGGCTGTACTCTTCTTCCACCACACGTGATCCCCTCGAAGACGGCCATACTTCAAATTTGGCGTTACGCACCCCCCTCAGTCCCTCACACCAGGGACCTCACTTTTCTCTATCCATTTATTTTATTAATACTAGTATTTACTAGTACTATTTTTCGAAATATTCCATTAGTTACACTATTAATTTTCTTTTTGGTAATCTAACAATACTAATTGAGAACTCATTCCTTGGAGACTTTTCAAATAAAATTGTCTTTTAATGCAAAAATTGTTTCCAAGCGTTACAATTCCTTGGATTTTTTTTTAGTCAAAGAGCAGCAAATCAGGTTCTCTTCTCATAAATATTTGGAATGCGAAATTAGCGTAAACCACATTTTATTCCACACCAAAAAAAAAAAGTAAAGACCTTCTCTTCTAAAATTTACTTTTCACATTTATTATCCAACTGGCAAGGTAAAAAAATAAATATTCCTAATAAAATGGAATCTAAAAAAAAAAACAATTGTATTCTTCTTGTTTTGCATTTTTAATTTTAAGTTTTGTATGTTAAATTTGAACAACTTTTACGGAAGAGAGAAACAAAAATCAAAATTTCAAAATTGTTCTTAATTTAGCTTGTAATTTCCATCTTTATTTTAGATTTTTTTTTTCTCTTTTTGGTTTAAAGATTCTCTCAGTATATATATCTCGACAATAAATAAAAATAATAATTAAAAAAAATAGACTCCAAATTTTTTTGTCATAAAATCCAACAAGAAGTAAAAAAAAAAAAAAGAGGCGTAAAACTCTCTCTCTCTCTCTTTCTTCTTCTCCCTCACTCTTAACGAAAAATGGAGACGCTAACACTCTTCGTCACCGGCGCTCTAGTCGCCGTCGGTATCTACTGGTTCCTCTGCGTCCTCGGTCCAGCAGAGCGTAAAGGCAAACGAGCAGTAGATCTCTCCGGCGGCTCAATCTCCGCCGAGAAAGTCCAAGACAACTACAAACAATACTGGTCTTTCTTTCGCCGTCCCAAAGAAATCGAAACCGCCGAGAAAGTTCCAGACTTCGTCGACACGTTTTACAACCTCGTCACCGACATCTACGAGTGGGGATGGGGACAGTCCTTCCACTTCTCCCCTTCCATCCCCGGCAAATCTCACAGAGACGCCACGCGCCTCCACGAAGAGATGGCCGTAGATCTGATCCAAGTCAAACCCGGTCAAAAGATCCTGGACGTCGGATGCGGCGTCGGCGGTCCGATGCGAGCGATTGCATCTCACTCGCGGGCCAACGTGGTTGGGATCACGATAAACGAGTACCAGGTGAACAGGGCTCGTCTCCACAACAAGAAAGCTGGGCTCGACGCGCTTTGCGAGGTCGTGTGCGGCAACTTCCTCCAGATGCCGTTCGATGACAACACTTTCGACGGCGCGTACTCGATCGAAGCCACGTGTCACGCGCCTAACCTCGAGGAAGTGTATGCCGAGATCTACAGGGTGTTGAAGCCCGGATCTATGTACGTGTCGTACGAGTGGGTCACGACGGAGAAGTTTAAGGCGGAGGATGATGAGCACGTGGAGGTGATCCAAGGGATTGAGAGAGGTGACGCGTTGCCTGGGCTTAGGGCTTACGTGGACATAGCTGAGACGGCTGAAAAGGTTGGGTTTGAGATAGTGAAGGAGAAGGATCTGGCGGCTCCACCGGCTCAGCCGTGGTGGACTAGGCTTAAGATGGGTAGGCTTGCTTACTGGAGGAACCACATTGTGGTTCAGATATTGTCAGCTGTTGGAGTTGCGCCTAAAGGAACTGTTGATGTTCATGAGATGTTGTTTAAGACTGCTGATTTTTTGACCAGAGGAGGCGAAACCGGAATATTCTCTCCGATGCATATGATTCTCTGCAGAAAACCGGAATCTTCATCGCCGTCGCCACCGGAGGAGAGTTCTTGAAAATTGTTACAAAAAAAAAGGTAGAAAAAGATCTCCGCCGTATGGGGAGAATTGTCTCATTTTGTTTTTTTTTTTTTTTCTTTTTAATTTTTATTTTTAAGTTAATTCAACTTGGTTAATGTACTCTTTTATTTTTGTGTTTAATTTTAAATTTGGTTTGTGTTTTAAGAATTCTTAGTCTTTTTTTTTTTTTTGCTTATAAGAACAATCTTAGGTTTACTATTGATTTCTCCGCCGGAAGCGTAAGTAGAGCCGGCAAGACATAGGGTGATTAGTTGTAGTATTTTTGAAGTGTGTTTAAGATAGATTATTTTAAGTGTTAGGTTAGTAAAATGAAAATGTACTTAGGTGTCGACAGCCTGGGTGAGTACTACTGACTGATGTGAGTGACTGTCTGAAATGAATATTGTGTTCTGGTTTAGAAAAATAATACTAGTAAATTCTAGTATTTGATTAAAATTAATTCGAAGAAAATCAGTGTCGCGACAAGAATTTTAAAGAAGCTTTTTAGGTTTTTGTCGCACGGAGATAGATAGTGGTGACTGGTGAGAGAGAGTGGGAACGCGTGCGTCGTTGCATTTTGAATTATTTGGTTACGGTATTAGTATATTATAGATTTTCGATAATTCGATATCATAAAAAGTTTTCGTGATCATATGTTTTGGTTTAGTTTGTTCTATAATTCACGTGATTCTTTCCCAATTACGATTAGGATCTGATAAAAAAAATGTAACAACACATATTTCTCCTTTGTATCTCCCAATTTTGGCGAACTCGTTGTATAGATTTAGTGTCTGACTCTCTTAAATTGTGTGGGTGTGATGATTCTGATTCCAGACCGTGATGATTCACACTGAAAATGACAGGAAGAGAAGTAGAGCTAAAATTTATATAATATCACTGTCTTATCTGATAGGTCTTTTGTGGCATGATCTGGATTTTTGACTATGATGTTTCAAACAGAAAACATAAATCCTTAATTTTGATTGTGATGCATAGAGAAAAATGATTTTATTATTTCAATGTTGATAGAAATACTACTGTATTGATTGCTGTTGGATGTAGGGTTGATAAAAGTGTTTATAACCTCAATTAATATGTATATACTGTGTGAAGCAAAAACTAAACAAACAGTTGATCATATATTGTGTTTCTCTCCCAAAAAGAAAAAAGAAACGAGAAAAACCTCTAATTCAAATAAATCGATTATTAGCTTCTAAGAGCATATAAAACTACAAATTAGTGGAAAAAGCCAAAACCTAATTTTTTTGCTAAATTGCATTTTAATATTTTAAGATATGTTATCAAAGCATTCTCTTCAAAAATATCCCAAATATTTTTTTGATAGGATCAACAATTCCTAAAAAGATTAGGGTTTTTTCATCAAACAATCGTTACCTATTGGCTGTCGCCGCCCATATCAAACAACCTCAGATAATCTTCTAGAATGTAATTGATATATTTTCTTATTTATTTGCTTTTTGTGCAACAGAAATTAATATATTTCTAGTAGAATTTATCCAATATATTTCCATTATTAGAATAGAATCACGGAAATTATACCCAATAATTGGATTCATAAAAGGTTAAGAAACATGATGAAGAAACAATGGAAACATTATGAAAAATAATGGAAACATGATGAAAAAAATGGAAAAAATAACTAAAAGATAAAAAGATTTAAGATCCCACATCGCTTGCCAATGAGATTGGGAAGCAAAATATTATTTATAAATACTGTCCCTACGCTTGGACGGGGGGGTTTATTACACAGTTACTTTTCCTATCTTTACAACTAATGAAAGTTTGATTTGCCGATTAGAAAAAAAAAAAATCTCAGAATTAACGATGCCTGTGATTGAAAACGCGTTTCTAGGACTAGAATCTAAAAGGGTAACAACATCAAATTGTGATCACTTCTTCGTCCGTTACGGAATCTGCTGTAACTGCAGATCGACGGTAGATAGAGATTACGGCCGAGCATTCGATTATCTCGTCCATGGTTTACAGTTAAGCCACAAGGCCGTGTCGGCTACAAAAACCCATACCACACAATTGGCTTGTGAGAACGAGAAGAAACTTCATCTAGTCCTTGATTTGGACCACACCCTTCTTCATTCCGTTACGGTTTCACGGCTTTCCAAAGCAGAGGAGTATCTCTTGGGGGAATCATACTCAAGGAACGATCTTTGGACACTCGGTACAGAGATGTTGATAAAGCTTCGACCTTTTGTGCACGAGTTTCTGAAAGAAGCCAACGAGTTGTTCTCCATGTATGTGTACACGATGGGAAATCGCGACTACGCTCAGGCTGTGCTGAAGTTGATTGATCCGAAGAAAGTGTATTTTGGGGACAGAGTCATTACCAGAGAGGAGAGTGGTTTTACTAAGACGCTTGATCTTGTGTTGGCTCATGAGCGTGGAGTTGTGATTGTGGATGACACTCGTCAAGTTTGGTCTGATGACCACAATAGGAATCTGTTGCAGATCACCAAGTACAATTTCTTTAGAGATTATGATCATGTCGGGCCGAAATCTTACGCAGAGGAGAAGAGAGACGAGAGTAGTAGCCACGGATCATTGGCTTATGTCTTGAAAATTCTCAAGGAAGTTCACCAAGGATTCTTTAGTGGGGGTGAATTACATTCAAAGGACGTGAGGCTGTTGCTACAGGAAAAAGCATATTTGAATCAATATTTGTTCTGAAATCTAAGGCTGTGATTGGAGTGGAGATCTATGTTTAGCGGAATTCACTTTTTTCTTTTAGAAAAACGCACCTAAAATAACATTCACTTTTGTATAATAAATTTGTAGTTTTGTAGAAAAAACAAAAAGTGACATGTGCGGTTTTAGAAGTACAAAAATGCTCTGGATTGCTTTTGTAGAATGAAACTGCTTATAAGCAGCCGTCCGATCAAATATGCACAAGATTATATATATATTTTTTTATAATTAAAATATATTATAGATGTGTTATTATTTTTTCCACAAATATATTTTTATCTAGCTTATATTTCTTCTCTCTCCTTTCAAACAATATTAAATAATCTGTATTTTTTATTAGTATTAGACTATTAGATAAACATTGAAAATATGTGATATTATGATGTACTAATTTTTGTTAAAAACATATTATAAAAAGAATAAATATTCACCTTCAATATACTTTACATTTTTTTGTCAACGAAATGGCTTTAATATCATTTTCCTAAACTTAAATATCCACCAATATAAACTGAGTTGTATAATATATATTTTTTGCACCAGACATAAATATTCACAAACCCAATACTATCTAAGGCTTATAATTGGTAAAAAGACAATTATTTAACTAATCATAACATTCTAATCACACAATCTTTTGGAAAATAATCTATAAGAGAATTTTATTACATATATTAAATTGGTTTTATATGAGAAATGACTTAATGTTAATTGGGATATCTAAAATTCATGAATATATGAAAATGTTTATTCATTAACATAAAACAAATAATAATTTACATTTATATTAATTATTTAATATTTGTCTTCTAACATACTTATCTATATTTGTAATCCGCACAGATTCTTGTCTTCAAACTATTCAAACATTTTATTATGTAGCGTTAATATTTTTTCACCAATCAAACTTTATTATGTACCATTTATTTTGTATTAACCGTACTTGTCCCGCAAATACATTTGTCCCGCACGTATCGCAGTTCAACCGTATCGCACTATCAAATCGTTTGTCCCGCACAACCAAATCCGTTGTTACTATTCAGACTCTAAGCCTATCAAAATTATAATTGTCTCTTACAAACATGAAAAGGTTAGGAGTTTTGATTAATGGAGTTAGAAATTAACAAAGGTGTGGAAGTGGAGCTCTCATCATCGGAGGAACATTGCTTGGTTCACGCTTGAAAGATGCCCAACAAAAGGTTCGACTTATAAGCCAGGGGATCCAGTATGTATGGAAATTTTGTAAAATGTGGAAGATGATAGATAGACAAGACAATAGGTTTATAGACATATTTCTCAAACATAAGTATAGTTAACTACATGTGTAATAGTGGTTGAGAAAATTTTAAAATTGTGGTGTTTTGGTGTTTTATCTTGCTGCTCAAAAGAAAATATTGGACCTATTAGGCTATTACAATTTTTTTTTTTGGGTTCAAAAGGCTCAAAAGGCTATTACATTGTATAACTTTTCTTGCTATTAATGATATTTGTGAAAAACATTCCAATAACTCTATATATATAAAGTTGCCTTTTCTTTCTTCTCCTTCCTCCACCTCATCACTTTTTATTTTCAATTTTAACAAATTAATCCATATCATCAAAGGAACAAAAAATCTAAAGTTATTGCATCAATTAATTCACTCAATTTTGTAATATTTTGTTATTAAGTAAAAAAGAATAATGTACAATAATTTAAATTAAAATATAAACCAAAAAAAAAAGACAACATACAACCAAAAAAAATATCAAAATAAAATATGAATAGAGATTACATAAATATAAAATTAGATATTTCTATCATAATATATAATAATTGTGTACATATTTGTAAAAGACTAGAATTAGGAGAAAAATAAAGTTATCATATATTTAATGGAACAACAATTACTTTCAAGAATTACAATTATTAAGATACAAAAATAAGAGTCTCTTAAAAAAACAAACAAAAATTTAAAGGTTTTTTAAAATTGAGAGGTTATTCAATTCTTGGTGTTAATTTATAAATTAATGTTATCGATTAAAATTCGGTGTATATTCTTCTTTTCAATTTTAATATAATATAATTAATAATATATATATATATATGTATTTAATACTTGAGACTATGTTTGTTATTGTTAAATTATAAATTCATGTTACCGATTAAAACCAGACAGATTTGGTGCATAATTAAAATAGTGTGAGTGATCTATGTTATTTATCGTTTTCAAAATTGAAAATGGTAAAATTTTTTAAACAAAGGTATATCCAAATTTTTAAAAAAGAATTATTAATCAAGTGCTCAAGAATTAAGATAATATATATATATTTAAGAGAAATGTATAAGGTTACTTGAAATAAAACATATTAAAGAAAACTTATTATCAATATCACACACACAAAAAAATGTGAAAATACTTAGAAAAAATTAGAGAAAGCTATCTGTAAAAAAAAAAGTTTATAATAGTAGATTTTTTTTTTAAAACACTGTAAAAAATACTAAAATTTGATGTTTCTAACATCCCTTAAGGCAATCTATATATACATTTTTGGAGACATTTATAAAATAAATCCTCAAGTTGACACTTATTTACAGACATACCATTGACATTAAATAATTAATTTAATAAATAAATTAACTCTACTTATATATATATATATATTTAGAAACTAAGTGATTTAAAAGGTAATAAACATAATTGTAAATGTATATAGATTTTATAAGGAGGTGAGTAAAGAGGTATTGTTCTTTAAAAATTTGAAAAGCTGATTTGATAGAAAATGACTTTTAGCCTCACATATTATATTTTACTTTCACGGGTTTCGTATGATGAGTTTTTGCGGATTAAAAATATTTGAACATGTAAAACCAACACTAAAACTATTAGTTTATTTCATAAACTATAGATTTGTAGTCATAGTTTGGAAAATTAATTTATAAATTATTTAGTAAATGAACTACAAAAATATTACACATACTACAACACATTCTTAATATTCCAAAAAAAAAATTGTATACACATAAAAATATACACTAACATACCATATAGGAATATATACCTCTGTTTAATTATAAAAAACAAAATTAAGTGTTTTAAAATTTTATATTCTATCTAATAACAAATTTAATGTAATTAGGTTATAAACTGTATAAAACGTAAGAAGAAGAAAAAACATTCTAAATAAAATTATAAATTAATTAGATAAAATTTAATTAATTGAGAATTTAAAAACTAAATAAATTAAAAATTATTATTTAAAATACAATTTTTTTATAATTTAGTCCCGCGGTATACCTAGGGTGAAAACCTAGTACTATGTATAATTTCTTTAGCCTACCCAAAAAACTAAACGAAGAGAAAAAAATGATATATAAAAAAAATGATATAAAAAACATGTTCTTTGTTATTTAAAAGGTTAAAAATGTATATATACTATTTTATTTATTTATATATTTGTTATAAGGTGTAGATGATATGTATTTTTAATTGTTTATGTATTTATATTATTTTGTGACTATGATAAAATCATCTATATATATATATATGTATATATATATATATTATTGATTGTTTGATACATTGAGTATAGTTTATATTAAATTCTATATAAATATAAATTGTAGGTGTAATTGTTTATATATGGCAGAAATTAGTTATTTTTTGTTTTTTGAAATGTTGTATATATATTAAGAAAAAAATAAGCAAAACATATATAAAATATGAACAAAACATAAGTAAAATATATTCACTTATGTGTTTTTATAACATATAAAATAGACTCTCATATATCATACCATCTATTTTTTATTGTCACATTAACATTTTGTTAATTCATTTTAAAAAATATTCTCGTATAAAATTTTTCGAGAATAAACTAACTACAGGACATTACCTTTGATTACCCTGTCAATATTCTCGAGAATATCCTGTTGTTAGTTTCAACAAGACATTTGTAAATTGATTACTCTGTCAAAGGTTGCGGGATCGAGTGATAAAGTGTGAACACCAAACTCAACGGTCTGTCTTGATTTCCGGCTTATGTTGCTTGGGTTTCATGATATTGATTTTCCCTGTCATCTCGACGCTGTTTCATATGTTCTGCAAAGCAAACCAACAAAACCCCGTTATCAAATTAAGAGTTAGCCAAGCTACAATTCTTGATAAAAGAAAATGTTAGTATTTTGTAATATTTAACTGAGAAGCTCAAGTATGAATATATCTAAATACTTATTTTTTTTTTAAATGAATGTAAAATTTTATTCAACCAAAAAACTCTTTGTTATAAAATATGCATCCTTAAATCAAGTTTTCATCTCCTCTTTAAATAATAAATTTTAATTTATTTAATTTTCAAATTCCCAATTAATTTAATTTTATCTAATTAATTTAGATTTTTTTAAGAATTTTTTCTTCTTCTTACTTTTTATACAATTTATAACTTAATTACCTTAAATTTGTTATTAGATAAAATATAAAATTTTAAAATACTTAGTTTTGTACGTTTGATATAAGAATGTTAAAGAGGAGATGAAGGATAATGATCAGTAATCACATCCCCTTTCTTCTTGGTTGTGTTGTTTGCTCTCTAACTTGTTGTGGCGTAACATAGGCGCCTCTGTTTGCTTCTAAACTCAGATATATGCATCTAGTTTTCCAATCTCACATCCGGCCAAAAAGAAAAATTGCGATTAATAATAAATCTAGAGAAACAAAAACAAAAATCGTGTTTGATCTATACACACGTTGTAATATTTTTTTTCTTTTTTTTTTCTGTCTATTCACAACATTCAGACTTGAGTATACGTCGTAACGAGTATCATCATCGTGGTAGACACGAAATTCCCAGACACATAGAAAACAAATATACACATAGAAAAAAGCAAACGAAGGAAATTCAAGAAAAATAGGTTTAGTTAACTTGAAGTGCTTTTGGTCGATCCATAGTTCTTCTCTTCCACAGATTAACTTCACTCTTGGGTTTCGGACACAGACTCAAACCCTCTAGCTCTGTCAGAGGCATACTCACAGAGCATGGAATCGTGAGATTCGATTGAGATTCTTGACGTTTCATCTCCGCCGTCCAATCAAATCCGCCAAGAGCTCCTCTACTGCTCGAGAATTTCTTCATTTTACCTAACGAAGGTGGCTCCACCACCGCAACGACCGGTTCCACTGCCGCAGCCGGATATTCACTCACCGTGGCGAAGGCGGTGGTGGGGGTGGAGTTGGAGTTAGATTTTCTCCACAAGAAACTTTTCGTAGAGAAGAGACGTTTTAGTTTCGAAAAGCTTCCTTTGTCTTCTTCTTTGATAGTAACACAAGAAGATAAAGACGACGCCGTTTTGAGATTCTTATTAGGTTCTTTGTTTTTCTTCTCCGATGAACATTTGGGCTTATTGAGTTTGACCTGGCCGATGCAGGAGACTTTAGGAGAAGTAGGTTCGGCAAAAACGGATTCGTTTTTGGTTCTTCTCCTAACTCTAGCCGCCGCGGGAACCAACGGACTGGAGAAGAAAATTCCTCTGTTCACCGTCGAAGTCATACGGTGCTGATGAAAATCTCTTCCGGGACTAAACGGTGCCGCACTGTGACCGATTGATAAAGCTCTTTGAAGCATCTTTGAGAACTTTGTGGACTTGTTGCTGTTGGAACCTTTTTCCATTTATTTGTAAAAATGCTAAACAGAGAATTCTCTTGGTTTTATATGTGTTGTTGTGTCTGAAATTTCTGAGAAAGTGAAGACAAAAGAAGAACTAGATTGAAATTGTCAACTGTGATGACGTCATGGAGGGGGGTTTTTGGGTCAAAGCTGAGCTAAACCGGAGGAGATTTGTGTCGTTATCATACAGTTTTGACTTAAACCGGAGAATGCATTTATGTCTTATAGACTTATTATACGGCCGACCTTTGTCCCGGTTTACAAAATTGAATGGTGAAGTGTGTGTGTACTTATGTTTGTTTGGTCTACAATAGTTTCCTTCGTGTTATACGCGGATTAGTTAGTACTATTGTTTATTTGACTTTCTAATCCCACATGTGTTGTGCTTGTGATATATATTAAGCCACCTGATTTTTATGCTTAATTATTTAGGGATTAGTTTAACATGATGACAATTATTAGTCCATGAACAGCTGGTAAACCGATATAATTAATTGGGGATTGAAAGCGATGTATAAAGTGAACACTTGTCCTTTTTTGGCTTTTGGTCAAATACATGACAAAGTGTGTAATCACAAAACATTTTTAAACATTTGTTAGTACCACCATTTTTGTTACAGTTGAGAACTAATTCCTCTCTTCATTCTTCATGTATATCCTAATTCCTTTTTGTTTAAAATCCAAACATTTTTTTTTTTTTTTTTTTGCATACTTTATTTTGTAAGAAAGATCCTAATAGATAGATAAATTATTAAGAGAAGATAAATTATGAGTGATATACATGATGCTTGTAGTACGGTTGAAAATGACAGTTTAATGAAACTCAGACCGACGGAATCTTTTAAGTATTAAATAACGTTTATCTTGTAAAAATATATGATAAATTAAAAGAACAGCAATTGACCAAGATCGATGCTATACCACTCAGAGCCAACGTCTCAACTAGATTATCTGGTCTCATTGTTGTTTAATTAATCTCTGTCTTGAACAGCTAGCTTTCTTGGTCTGTTGCGATATCATATCTTATACCACATGACATAACATGGCTTTTTCATGTGTTCTTACTAGTTGATCTATTATGTTTCATCACTTTGATCTGCAGAACCTAAACAGGCAAAACATTTAGTATTTGTCATCATACTCCCACAAAAAAGTTATATTTCTAGAGTAAAAGAAGAACATAGTATAAATCAAGAAAGAAAAAAAGAGAGTACATGGTACAATAATACTTCTAGACGCAAGTTTATTCAGTGTTGTGCTCAAAATGAAGTTACAATCTGATCGACAATAAAATAGCTTTAAAAACATCCTTAAAAAATGACTGTGAAAAAGAAAAAAAGCGTCTTCTTTGATGCTTGGGAAGGTTCCTACAATGGCCGAGCGACGAGTCCCTTCTGAATCATCTTCTCCACTAACTCTTCATGCTTCTTCAACTGCCCAGCTTTTCTTAACTGTGAAAGAACCATCTCATATAAAGACAAGCTCGGTGTCAAACACTTGACATCAACCATTTCTTTAAACAGCTTATAAGCATTATTCCAATGTCCCATCCCACAAAACATTGTAACCAAAAGCCTATAAGTATTCACATTCGGCTCAACTTCTTTATCATCCATCTCTTTCTTCATCTTCAAAACCATATCAGTAGACTTCGACCCGGCAAACATCCTCATCAGTATATTATAAGTCACCGTATTCGGCTCACATTTAGCTTCCATCATCTTCGAATACATCCTATGTGCACCATTCACATCTCTCTTCTTCTCGATGTACCTAAATATCGTATTGAAAGTCGAAGCATTCACATCGCACTTCTTCTTGATCATCGTGTTCAAAACCTTGACCGCGTTTTCAAGATTCTCGTCTCTGCAATGCGTCTCAATCAGAAAATTATAAGTAATAGTATCAGGCTCACATCCTAGCTTCTTCATCTGGTTATAAACCTGCAGAACCTTCTCTGTTCTCCCTGCTTTGACATGAACCCTCATCAAGTTATTGAAAGTAATAGCATTCGGAGCACAACCCGAATCCAACATATCCGCGAAAACATCATGAGCACGGCTGATCTGGCCGCATCTACACAAGGCATCGATCACAATACTGTAAGTATACACATTAGGTTCAATCCCAGCCAACTTCATCTCCTTGAACACTCTCTCTGCCTCAGAGATTTCACCAGCTCTACACCAACCACGAACCAAGTTTGTGTAAACTATAACATCAGGCTCAAACCTATCTTTCAAGCTATCGAAAAAACACTGAGCTTCACTAGCTCTCCTCTTCCTAGAAAGGTTACTAATAACAATCGAAAACGCGATTTTATCAGGAACGCAACCGTAATCTTCCATACGGTTAAAGCAATGCACAGCCTCTGAAGCTAATCCAGCTCTAACGTAACGTCTAATCAAAATCGTGAAGGTCTCAATCGAAATCTGAACGTTTCTTGATTTCATTAGATCAATCAAGTGCCAAGCTAAGTCGAATTGTCTAACCTTACCGGAAAGATCGATCATTTCGTTGTAAGGATGATGAGGCGACTCGTGGTCGTATTCGTCTCGTGAAGTTGCGTAATTGAAGAAAGCTAGAGACTGGTGAAAAGGGATTCCGTGGCGGACACCGCCGCACTTCTCTATGACGCATCGAACGACGGAAGGAGTGATTCGAGAAGCTTCGATTTGGGAGAAATCGAGGGAGAGTGATGGGAGGGTTAAGCTAGGGTTTAAGACGGCGTCGTCGTTGGAGTTTGTAGGGTTTTTGCGGTAGTGATCTTTGATGATTGAGTGTAACTTTTCTACTGTTTGTGTGTCTTCTGGAGTTAACGAAGGTGTGATAAGGATAGAGACGTCGGCGGCGGCGGCGGATTCGTCGGTTTCGTGGTCATGGAGTAGAGAAGTTGCGGAGGTGGAGAAGGGTTTTGGTAAAATGGGTTTGATGAAGGAAAGGGTTCGAGAAAGATGGAGTTTTGATCGTATTAACGCCATTAATGGGAGGTTTTGGTGGTCGAACGGAGCAGAGTGGCGATTGTGAAGAAGAAGGAAGTTCACTTCTTTATGGAATACACAAATTATTGAAAAAAGGTCAAATAAAAT
Organism: Camelina sativa; assembly: GCF_000633955.1. Lineage (NCBI taxonomy): Eukaryota > Viridiplantae > Streptophyta > Magnoliopsida > Brassicales > Brassicaceae > Camelina > Camelina sativa. The sequence goes on along the minus strand of NC_025701.1, from coordinate 9,404,942 downwards.
GCTGAAGCGGCGTCGTTTTAGAGCCTTCATTTGGATTTGCTTTGCTTCCAAATGGATTTGGAGCTACTACCCCATAGTTATGTGATCTATGATCAAATAAATCATATTGGTAAAATCTTAAGGACTTGTATCTCGTTGCTTGTCACTATCGAGATTCCAAATTCGTATATATAAACATAGCCATTTCATAGGAGCCTGCCAAATTTTTCAAATACCATTTAATTATAAAATTTCTATTAGACCTATGATTCAAATCATAGAGAAAAAGTATCTTCGTATTGTAATCATATCTCCGAACGAAGTTCAACTGATTATGTTAAACTTTTTATCTATGCCTGCCAAAGGTCCAAGAATTTCATGAAATTTACGAAGTTTATTTGCATATATAAGACTACCTAGTCATATATACGCATACATTAAAACACATTAGTCGATTACACGTACGTATTATATGATGTGTGACCAACTTTTTAGGAGCTAAGATCATGTGAGTCATTGAGATTGAGTAAAATATTGGATGATGCTAATTGTTTCTCTATAGTCATTTGATCTTGACCAAGACAATTTTCTGACCGGCAAATCGTAATTGTAAGGAGTCCAAAATATTCTCTTATTAAAAAAATAAACATATATGATAGTTTCAACCCTAGCTTAGGATAGCAAAACTAAAACTAAAAATATCAAAATGTCTTAATAGATATCCTAATGACAAATGGTTTAGGACTAATAAAAAAAAGAAAGACTCCTTCCAAAGCTTAATTCTTCTCTAATCTTACATCCTAATCCGATTAGCTTTGGTAATTACACATTACTTTACATTCAGAAGACCTAGCTAACAACACACGCTTGTGCTGTTTTCTCCATCCTATTCTTACTAGGACTAGTATTTAATTGAAGTCCTACACCGACCTTAATCTATAGTTGTGTAACCTTTCTTGGTTATTAGTAATCCAAACATAGGGGGGAACACAAAAACATAACTCAATCAGTAAAACCAAAAACTGGGTTCTTACCAAATATTGCCATCGGTGCGGACGCCCGAGAATGAGAAGAAGACAGAGGAGTATGTGTCGTTTAAGAATCTGATTCCGTCTCGTTATCCAGCTGGAACACAAACGCCTCCGTTCGAGCATAAGCCTAAGTCCTCTAAACGGTGCTACGTCAAAGTCAAAGAGCCTCTCTTTGATCTAGAGACTTCTTCCAAACGTCTGTATTGGCGTGAAGTGCCAGTTGATGACGACGAAGACCACGAGCACGCAGGCGATCATGGTCATGGATGTATGTTTGTCTTGAAAAAAAGCATTCAAAGAATGATCGATAAGTCGTTTGGTACTCTTTTTGGATTACCTAAGGTCGACGAGTTTCGTTGTTGTATAAATGCATGTGAATCATGATTGAAAGAGTGTTTTTTTTTTTTTTTTTTGTTGGGAAGATTGAGATGGGAACACAAACATGGGTTTCTTGTTGTGAACGAAATTGAATTTGCTGATCCAATATTATTGTATATATGGTATTTTTATGTGAGTTTGTTGTGATAATTAATATGGATATATATGTTGAGTATATCAAGCACGCACGGACGCACGTCTATGATTTTGTGTTACACCCATTCTTGATGATGAATGAAACAATTTATAGTTTTGTGATCCAGATTGCAGGTTTAGACTTTAGATAGGCCTGATATGAGTATGAGTGTAGTAAACTTATAACCCTTAACTTAAGCCTAGTAAGCCCAATCTGTTTCAGCAGCGTGGAAGTTGGAGAAATTTTTTGGGTAAAATGTAGTCTTAACGATGTTAGTATGTTACTAGCAAACGTGCCGTTGACAACATTGATTTTTCTCGTTATTTAATCCGCGTAATAATTTCGTTAATGTGGGTTTCTTCAGCACATCTTTATCATATTTTTTTTAATTACTTTTATAATTTTATTCAGTAAATCTGTGTTTTTTTTTTTTTTTTGTTGGTAGTGAGTAAATATCTGTGTCTTTGTCATTACATTTAGTAAGATTTAACAACGAGAAAGGACATTATTTCTGTACCAACTTTTGTGAATACAGTACATTTTTATTAGGATTGGTTACTATATGTTTTTTTTTTGAATTCTTTTGAAAAATTTGGTTACTATATATATTTCCATGAAAATTAATAATAATTTTGAATTGACTAATTAAAAAAGGAAAAAAGAAATACCATAAATATTGTAGATTTTTGTAGTCAAAGATAAAGACTATATATGTAGTTTTGTATGGAAATGTAGTAATCAACAAAATAGCCCATTGGTTTGAATTCATCAGGTGTAATAAAACATTGTGCTGGGAAAGAAAAAAGAACCAAATCCCAATTTTAAATGACAAAATCACCCCTCTTTACCCAACATAAAATAGAGCCACATCATCACGTATCCAAGGGTAAATATGTCATTTCATAACGTTAGAACTGAGGAACGCAGAGAGAGAGAGAATCCTTTTTCTTCTTCTTATTACAAAAAGGAAGAAACGTTATTTACTTTCCCGAAATATAAATATTTGATTTGATCTCTCTTTCTTGTTTTCTGCATCTCAAAGAGAGGTTTTAGGATTCGCTGTTTGTTTCGATCTCTCTATTTCGTTTTACAAATTTAATAGATTTGTTGTTGGGGTGAAATCGATCTTGGATGGCGAAAGTGAGACAGTCGAGATTTCAAGCGAGGAAATGGTCGACATTGATGTTGGTTCTGTTTATGTTGTTTATGTTAACGATTGTTCTCTTAATGCTTTTGGCTTTTGGTGTTTTCTCTCTTCCTATCACAAACAACAACAACAACGACGATTCTTCTCCTATTGATCTCTCTTATTTCCGACGAGCTGCCACTGAGAGGTGTGAAAACAAGCCTACTCTATTATTGCATGAAACCCTGAAATTTCCCTATTCATTGATCTCTCCCTTATGATTAAAAAGTTGTTTCATTTTGGAATACAGAAGTGAGGGACTTGGGACGAGAGGAGACCAGTGGACTGAAGTGCTTTCTTGGGAGCCTCGAGCTTTCGTTTACCATAACTTCTTGGTTAGTGTTCTTGTATTAAATTGAATATTTGATTGCTGCAACTCATGGGTCTTGTTCATTGTTCAAGCTAATCTGTGTGTTGGGTTTTTCAGTTTGATGATGTTTTAGTCTGTTAATTAGAAATTGATGCATGTTGGAACCAAATTAAAAATCAAAACTTGAAGATTAATTTATTGATTGAATGATTGATTTGATTTGACCAGTCCAAGGAAGAATGTGAATATTTAATCAGTCTTGCCAAACCACATATGAAGAAGTCAACTGTTGTAGATAGCCAAACCGGCAAGAGCAAGGATAGCAGGTTCGGTGTCTGATGATTGTTTCATCATGTCTCAGATAAATCTTCTCTATAAAACAATTTATCAAGCAAAGCATTATGGATTGTTTTTGATGATTTTTTGTGTTAAACCTTCAGGGTGCGTACAAGCTCAGGGACTTTCCTTAGGAGAGGAAGGGACAAAATCATTAAAACCATTGAGAAAAGAATAGCTGATTACACCTTTATTCCAGCAGGTATGAGATCAATGATCAATTGCAGTTTTTTTGGACTGTTCGTTATCTCTGGAATTTTGTTCATGTATAGATTGATGCGTTTCATCTGTTATATTTGTGATGAAGTGTCAAAATGAGATCATTTATGAATGTGTGCATCTTTTTCTTGTATGATGAATGTGCAGATCATGGTGAAGGACTTCAAGTTCTTCACTACGAAGCAGGGCAAAAGTATGAACCACACTATGATTATTTTGTTGATACGTTCAACACTAAAAATGGAGGTCAACGTATGGCTACAATGCTTATGTATCTGTAAGATTTTCTCAACTCTTCGCTTTTGTTTTTAAGGTTGTTAGGTTCTTTGTATTTACCAATCTTGTCTTCCAAACCCATTATTCTACAGGTCGGATGTTGAAGAAGGCGGTGAAACAGTTTTTCCTTCTGCCAATATGAATTTTAGTTCTGTACCATGGTATAATGAGCTCTCTGAGTGTGGGAAAAAGGGACTTTCTGTAAAGCCGAGAATGGGCGATGCATTGCTTTTCTGGAGCATGAGGCCTGATGCTACATTGGATCCTACAAGTTTGCATGGTAAACTACCTT
>NC_025701.1:9382967-9398163 GCF_000633955.1 Camelina sativa | reverse complement strand
TTTTTTTTTTTTTTTTGTTGGTAGTGAGTAAATATCTGTGTCTTTGTCATTACATTTAGTAAGATTTAACAACGAGAAAGGACATTATTTCTGTACCAACTTTTGTGAATACAGTACATTTTTATTAGGATTGGTTACTATATGTTTTTTTTTTGAATTCTTTTGAAAAATTTGGTTACTATATATATTTCCATGAAAATTAATAATAATTTTGAATTGACTAATTAAAAAAGGAAAAAAGAAATACCATAAATATTGTAGATTTTTGTAGTCAAAGATAAAGACTATATATGTAGTTTTGTATGGAAATGTAGTAATCAACAAAATAGCCCATTGGTTTGAATTCATCAGGTGTAATAAAACATTGTGCTGGGAAAGAAAAAAGAACCAAATCCCAATTTTAAATGACAAAATCACCCCTCTTTACCCAACATAAAATAGAGCCACATCATCACGTATCCAAGGGTAAATATGTCATTTCATAACGTTAGAACTGAGGAACGCAGAGAGAGAGAGAATCCTTTTTCTTCTTCTTATTACAAAAAGGAAGAAACGTTATTTACTTTCCCGAAATATAAATATTTGATTTGATCTCTCTTTCTTGTTTTCTGCATCTCAAAGAGAGGTTTTAGGATTCGCTGTTTGTTTCGATCTCTCTATTTCGTTTTACAAATTTAATAGATTTGTTGTTGGGGTGAAATCGATCTTGGATGGCGAAAGTGAGACAGTCGAGATTTCAAGCGAGGAAATGGTCGACATTGATGTTGGTTCTGTTTATGTTGTTTATGTTAACGATTGTTCTCTTAATGCTTTTGGCTTTTGGTGTTTTCTCTCTTCCTATCACAAACAACAACAACAACGACGATTCTTCTCCTATTGATCTCTCTTATTTCCGACGAGCTGCCACTGAGAGGTGTGAAAACAAGCCTACTCTATTATTGCATGAAACCCTGAAATTTCCCTATTCATTGATCTCTCCCTTATGATTAAAAAGTTGTTTCATTTTGGAATACAGAAGTGAGGGACTTGGGACGAGAGGAGACCAGTGGACTGAAGTGCTTTCTTGGGAGCCTCGAGCTTTCGTTTACCATAACTTCTTGGTTAGTGTTCTTGTATTAAATTGAATATTTGATTGCTGCAACTCATGGGTCTTGTTCATTGTTCAAGCTAATCTGTGTGTTGGGTTTTTCAGTTTGATGATGTTTTAGTCTGTTAATTAGAAATTGATGCATGTTGGAACCAAATTAAAAATCAAAACTTGAAGATTAATTTATTGATTGAATGATTGATTTGATTTGACCAGTCCAAGGAAGAATGTGAATATTTAATCAGTCTTGCCAAACCACATATGAAGAAGTCAACTGTTGTAGATAGCCAAACCGGCAAGAGCAAGGATAGCAGGTTCGGTGTCTGATGATTGTTTCATCATGTCTCAGATAAATCTTCTCTATAAAACAATTTATCAAGCAAAGCATTATGGATTGTTTTTGATGATTTTTTGTGTTAAACCTTCAGGGTGCGTACAAGCTCAGGGACTTTCCTTAGGAGAGGAAGGGACAAAATCATTAAAACCATTGAGAAAAGAATAGCTGATTACACCTTTATTCCAGCAGGTATGAGATCAATGATCAATTGCAGTTTTTTTGGACTGTTCGTTATCTCTGGAATTTTGTTCATGTATAGATTGATGCGTTTCATCTGTTATATTTGTGATGAAGTGTCAAAATGAGATCATTTATGAATGTGTGCATCTTTTTCTTGTATGATGAATGTGCAGATCATGGTGAAGGACTTCAAGTTCTTCACTACGAAGCAGGGCAAAAGTATGAACCACACTATGATTATTTTGTTGATACGTTCAACACTAAAAATGGAGGTCAACGTATGGCTACAATGCTTATGTATCTGTAAGATTTTCTCAACTCTTCGCTTTTGTTTTTAAGGTTGTTAGGTTCTTTGTATTTACCAATCTTGTCTTCCAAACCCATTATTCTACAGGTCGGATGTTGAAGAAGGCGGTGAAACAGTTTTTCCTTCTGCCAATATGAATTTTAGTTCTGTACCATGGTATAATGAGCTCTCTGAGTGTGGGAAAAAGGGACTTTCTGTAAAGCCGAGAATGGGCGATGCATTGCTTTTCTGGAGCATGAGGCCTGATGCTACATTGGATCCTACAAGTTTGCATGGTAAACTACCTTCGGTTTTTTGAATATCATTCCGAACACTTTTCAGATCTTGTTTTTTTTTTCCTATACCATTGAGCGTGTGGTTGCTAATATATGTTTTGATAATTCCAGGTGGATGTCCTGTGATTAGAGGGAACAAGTGGTCATCTACCAAATGGATGCACGTCGGCGAGTACAAAGTCTAGCGTGTTTGACTGCTGGTAACTATCCATTCTTCCCAAATCCCAAGTTTTGAACATTAGAGTTGTGAAGGGATTTGTCAACCGTGAACTAGAACTTATCATCAGTGATCATATGTTGTAAACTTGAACTAATCTCTCTAATTCAATATAGTTTCCTCTCCTACAACATAATGTACTAGACATAGAGACACGCACTCACATATACTGCGGGTTATATAAGCTTATTATCAATGTGCATATAAGATGAAAGTACCATGTGTTGGCTCTTGGTTAGAGAAGCTTGTTATCGATGTGCATATAAGATAACAGTAATGCGTGTTGGCTGTTGGTTCTTACATTATCCTTTTTATTGGGCAGGACAGTATACCGTTTCCTTTCATGGTGGATGGAATGCAATGTTGGAACAAAAGATTACAGAGAGTTGATGTTTTGTTTTTTCCCTGCGGCTCAGTGCATTCCTTGTTTTGATGGGATTCAAGGTTTATATTATATCATTAGAGGATACCAAAATATAGAGAACTTGTTAGACTAAATTAGGATGGTTTAGAGTGACTTGCTCATTGGTATACCATAAAGGTCCTGTATCTTTGATCTGAATTTGTGAATTACATAGTTTTGTCGTTTTATATTTGTGATTAGAACATTATATCAAAAGGATGTCATCTTATGAAACGAAACGATCATTTGCGTTGTGTCATCGTCTCATTTATGGTGCATCGCCAGATACCAATTGCTTGACCAAACATATAAGAAATATTCAACAAATTTCACAAACGATATATGTAGATGATAAAAGCGAAGAAAGAAATTTATTACACAATAACAAAATGACATGATTCACCAGTTTGGAAAACAGATGCAGCAGAAGGGCTTATAAATAGCTTTTTGTACGAAGTTTCCCTACACAAACCTTTTATTATACAAACGAGAAACAAATAGAAAAAAAATCGGAAATTCACAATTCTCTGAGTTTTTTTGGTGTTTCACGCAATCAATCCTGTTTTCTTCTCTAGATATGATTTTAAGTTCCAAACAAGATGAGGATGGAGTAATAGTGAGGTTGTTTAAAAGGCTTAGTTTGTGGAGTCACGGCTGTAGAATTGATCAAGTGTCTTAGCGGGAATACGGTGAAGAAGCTCACGTGGGAAGATACGGAGCAGTGTCCATGCCAAGTCAAGCGACTGGAAGATGTTTCTTGTATCATATGCCCCTTGCATCACAAACTTCCTCTCAAATTTATCCAGAAACTCTAAATACAGCTACAAAACACACAACACAATCAATTGTTGTAATGTTAGTAACTGTTGTTGTGAGTATTTTGATAAGAACATGAATATGATGAAGTCAGAGTATGGTACCAGATCCTCAGGAGAAAGAGCTTCTTCTCCAACAACAGCTTTCATGGCTTGAACATCTTTCCCGATTGCATAATTTGCATACAGCTGAAAGTAAAGAGAATGTTGTCAACTGAAAAGTCGATACTACTATATTAACATGTGAGCTACTCTCGGCAAGTAAGGTTTCTATATAGGTAGGGAACCTGGTTGGACACATCAGAATGGTCTTTGCGAGTCATTCCTTCACCAATAGCACTCTGTAGAGGAACAATTATTAAGTTAATAAGTGATGATAGTATGTTTCAATCCATGTGAATCCATAAGGGTATAATCGAATTGCATCGCTACCTTCATTAATCGAGAAAGTGATGGAAGCACGTTAATGGGTGGATATATCTGTTTTAGGGAAGAATCAAGACAGAATCAGAGATTATCGTAAATGGATGATAAACCTTTTTTTGCTTAGGTAGATGTATTAAAAATAATACTAAGGAGAGATCTGCAAAAAGAGTCAAGCTTATGGCACCTGTCTGTTGTGAAGTTGCCTATCAATATATATCTGACCCTCAGTAATGTAACCAGTAAGATCCGGAGTAGGGTGAGTGATATCTGAGGTTTAATAACAAGAGATCTTATGAGCATTACTCAATCAAAAAGCAAATATTGTGAAGAGAACCCAAGAACAACATGATTTTTACCGTCATTAGGCATAGTCAGGATAGGGATTTGGGTAATGGAACCCTTTCTTCCTTCAATACGTCCTGCCCGCTCATAGATAGTTGCAAGATCTGTATACATATAACCCGGATATCCACGTCTTCCAGGAACTTCTTCTCGAGCAGCAGAAACCTAGAGTTGTCGTTTGTTAATTTCTTAAAAAAAAAATTCTGTATCACATAGGACAGAGACAGAGACCCGTGGAAGTCATTACCTCACGAAGAGCATCTGCATAAGAACTCATGTCTGTCAATATAACCAGCACATGCTTCCCACATTCATAAGCCAAATATTCAGCGGTCGTAAGGGCAATTCGAGGAGTGATAATTCTCTCGATGGTTGGGTCATTGGCCTGTTCGAGTAAAAATGCAGATATAAGCTCAATCAATCACAGATGTGCTAAAAGAAGTAGGATAAGAAGCATAGAAATCACTAGTAGTAAATTACCAGGTTCAGGAAAAGGGTAACTCTTTCCATCGATCCATTTTCTTCAAAATCACGCTTGAAGAACTGGGCTGTCTCCATGTTCACACCCATAGCTGCAAAAACAATTGCAAAATTGTCTTCTCCATGGTCCTGGAAAAACACAAGGGAACTAATGAGGGATTTTACAAGGCAGACGAAACAGCAGAGGAATTGCGAATCTGCCATTGATCTTCACAAAAGTTAAATATCAGAAAAGTAAATGACATCACAAAATAAAACCCTTTACATGTACCACGTATTCGTAGATATACTTCTATCCCTCTATATTACTTAGAAATTGAATGGGCATAACATAAACAGGCACTTAGAATTCAGCATGATACTTGGATAACAAAAGTCCTTGAGTGGTGGTAATGATGCAAATGATTACCTCCTGAATTAAGTTCTCAGTCTTTTCCAACCGCTTAACAAGACCAGCCTGACGACAAATTTGAGCAGCGATTTCATTATGTGGTAGACCAGCAGCAGAGAAAAGAGGAATCTTCTGTCCACGAGCAATGGAGTTCATGACATCAATGGTAGAAATCCCCGTTTGTATCATCTCTTCAGGGTAGGTTCTTTCACTGGGGTTGATTGAGCTTCCTATAAATAATATCAGCCACAACCATTAGAAACAGAAACAAAAATTTCTTTAGAGATCACACACACAATGAGGCAATCAACGCTCACCAGAAATATCAAGGTATGCCTCAGGCAAAATAGGAGGGCCATTATCAATTGGCTTTCCTGAGCCGTTAAATATGCGCCCAAGCATGTCCAATGATACAGGCGTTTTCAGTACCTGAAAACACACATCAATAGCAGAAAAAAGTTAAATAGGAACAAGCATCCTCTAGTTTTCAGAAAACTGCCACTAAATTCTTTAATCAATCTGCAAAAAGCGCTTAAAGAGAAAAAGGCTTTATAGTAAACACCTCTCCAGTGAATTGCACGGTGGTAAATTTGTTGTCAATTCCAGACGTTCCTTCAAAAACCTGTACATGTATAAAATCATTGAGGACAGTGACCTCTACAGCAAGCAAGTGTATAACGTACATTTTTACACCTGAGATTCAACAGTATTCACGTCAAAAAGTAACACAGAATATCACTAACCTGGACAACAGCTTTCTCCCCATCAACCTCCAAGACCTGACCACGTCTAGTGGATCCATCTCCTAAACGAATATTAACAATCTCCTGGTACTTTGGACCCTGATATAAAATAAAATTCAACAAATATCTACAGTCAGTGTCCCTTCAAAAACAAAAAAGCTTCAATTGGATGTGAAAGCTTCTCCTTGTTGTAATACCTTCACTTTGTCAAGGATGACCAAGGGTCCTGCAACCCCAGAGACAGTTCTGTACTCTACAATTTCAAAGATTCTCAAATCAGTCTCTTATAGCATTCAGCGAACAATCACACGACTGAACAATCAAAAGTAAAGCAAGACAAACACTAGTCACTTTACTAAACTGAAACCAAAAACCAACAAGCTAATCGACAACTTCCAATTCGAAAACTAGGCGAAATCAAAACTAGAAGTTAACAAATATCGATCGTATCGCTCAAATCTGAGATTCTTCTTATGAAATGAAAAATTCGATAACGAAAACGAAAACGAAAGCCAATAAATGAAGTAATCTCTCAAATCCGTTAGTCAACCAAACCAAACGTTGTATAGATGTGATCGAATAAAATGATCGGTGACTAACCCATTCCGATCTCGAGAGTGCCTTCCTCCATGTCGATACTAGTCTCTCCCATTGTCACAGATCGACGATATCAAATCAAGCCGCTCCACAATTCCTGGATTAAAAAAAAATGTCGCAACGCGGGAACAAATCAATAAACCTGAGAACAGTGAGTTTAAAAAAAAAAAAAAAAGATCGATCTGATGAAGGAATCAACACCGTACCTGAGAACGAAATGGATTCAAATCGAGAGAAGAGAGAAATGTTGTGATTTGATTTTTTGATGATTGGTGGTGTTGTGTTGTGGCTCTGTGTGAATTAAAACGTGGTTGAGGGATATATCTGACATCTCATTATTTTTTTTGTCTTTTTCCTAATATTATTTATTTCCGTAGATATTTTTATCTGTGAGTTTCATAAAACTTTCTCAGATTAGATGCATTTCTTATAAAAACATCAACAATTATGAAATTAAATAAAATAAATTTCAACATTATAACAAAACGCCCACCGTGGGGCTCGAACCCACGACTACAAGGTTAAGAGCCTTGCGCTCTACCAACTGAGCTAGACGGGCTTCCGATGATTAATTCATCAATCACAATATTATTTAATATGTTTTTGATTGGTAGCTTTATGTATTATTTAACTAATTCTAATTTAGAGTAGCTGATAATTATAAGTATTAAAAAGTATTAGTGAATACATTTAATAAAAGTATTAAACATAAAATAAATTAAAATATATAAATACTAAAATAGTTTTAATATACATAAAGTTAACTAAACTTCTTTGTTACATTGGAAATTTAAAAAATTTAACTACATGCATTCCATAATATTTACAATCTTATCATATTTAGATCTATGTCTATTTCATTTCAAATGAAAATTTCATGATGTTGAATAATGTTTTGAGTTAAAAATTTTACAAAAGACATAAGTCAAAATTGTACATCAATCATAACACATTGTAACTCAACCTCAATAAAAAAAAAAAAGTTTTGTTCTTGATTGGTAACATTTTCAAATAACTTTTGAGTTAAGTACATAACTCAACTTAACTCATGTTACCAATCAGAGCAAATATTGAATAAAGCTTCTTTTCTTTTCCATGAATATATGGTAACTTCTTTAATTTCCTAGGATCTCAATCATCATTTATATATATACATGTTTTTTTTTAATAGGCCTCCAATTTTCTTCTAAATCTATGAGATTAAAGAAAAAAAAAGATTTATACATATTTATTATGTGTCTAATAAAACCAATTATGAATTATGTACATATCATGTTGTTGAATATGGTAGTGATAATTGTCCAATATATATCTTAATGATTTGATTAAATATATTCACCTATTCAACCTTCCTTCATTGTTGTTTAATTAATATTATTAACTTGTTGATGATATACTTCATATCAAAGACATAAAATATTAAATTCTATTTCAACATGTGATAAATTTTATTCCTACTTGTAAAGATTGGTGAGATATCTTTGCTTTCTCCATTAATAAAAATCAATTGTTACAATTTTTCTATGTGTACAAGCTAATATAATTTCTTGTCTATATATATAACAACCTCATCGGTATGTAAATCATTGAAACAAACGAAAATAATCGCATCAACAAGAAGCAAAACAGATTATTAGAGGAGATTCTCACTTTGTTTCATCTCTCGCCATGATGAATGGTTTACCTTTCCATCTCCTAGACGAGATTCTCATCAAATTAGAACCCAAATCTCAGGCCATGATGCGATGCACGAATAAATATTTCCAATCGTATCTATCAGTGGCGGAGCGAGAAAAATTATTTATGGGTGTCATTATATTTTTTTTTCAAAAGAAAAGGTTATATTAAAACAATGTTACTACAAAAGTTCATTATAAATATAAATTCTAAGCTTACTCATTCTTTAAAAACATTCTAAAGATAAGATGGAAGAGGAAGAATCCAAGTTTTTGAGAAATTATGTTTTTTCCGTTTAATGATTTAATCAACCTATAGTTATGTTTAACCGTACAAATATATAATCGATTAGAAATTTGTTAAGGCTAAGCCCAACAGTTTGTCAAAAAAGTCCAATGTTCATATGTTAATGTCTTAAAATTATAGAAAAAAACTTAATAGAAAACGAGATATGAAAAAATCATAGAGTAGCCAGAGTTATATTTTTATTTGAAGGGTGTCAACAAAATTTCAGAGGGGTGTCAACAGATTGATTAGACATGTGCAATTAATTATTTTATTAAAAGCTAAGCCAAAATTTGTAATTTCATGGGTGTCATATGACACCCCTAATACTTCTCTACCTCCGCCACTGGTATCTATCTGACCCCGAGAATTGCATATTATGGGCCAGACCTAGTTTCTTTAACATTTCCAGTCTTGACTCGTGTCATATCTTCTGCCAGCCTTTGGTCTCTTCTTCATGCGATTCTATGGCAATAATAAAAGTATGTCATGGGATGAATTTAAGGCATGAGCCATGTTACATCTTGGGATCATGCTCCGGCCTTGTCCTACTACTATACATCGGTGGCCTCGTCATCGCAAATCCCTTAACAAAAAGGTTTCGAATCATCGATTACTCTAGGTCAAAGCTTATACCTACGTTTTGTCCAAAAAAAAAGCTTATACCTACAATAATTGATGATCCTACACAGAAAAGGACGTGTGTCGGTTTCGCGGTAAATCAAAATCGAACCACCATGACATTCAAGATTGTCTGCATACTCGAGATGGAAACAGTGTACGGATTCGAGATCAGCGACGGAGACTCATGGAGATTATCGGAAACAACCATCACCGCTAGATCAAACAGTCATCTCATGGGAATGAAACCAGTTTACTTGGACGGCACTCTTCACTGGTTGAGAGAAGACGGGAGCGTCATAGCTTTCAATCCCGAGACAGAGCAAGCACGCTTCATTCCTTCCATATTCCATCACTTCCTTCCTTCCATATTCCATCGTAGACGACCGAATATGCTTTTCGCGGAAGACAATAAGAACAATAGCTTGACCTTGTTATATGCAGGGACGAAAGAAAATATCGCGGTTTACACACTACTCGGGGATTCAAAGTGGGCTCTCGCCAAGCAGATCAAGAACATGCCTATCGACGAAAGAGAGGATGTCTCCTGGAACTTGCTTGCGTACGATGGCAAGTGTCTTGTGGTGACGAAGGTGATTAAGATAAACTTTGGAATCAGTGGTTTAATTTATGTGTGCGACATGGAAGCTAACAGCTGGAGAGTTTTGGGGTCAGACGTATGTCTTACCTATCAAGACGTGTATAAGATTACGCCCTCTTTGTTATTTGTCGAAGAGGATAAGCAACATAAGGTGGTTGTAGCATCTAATGACAAACATATCTCCTATCTAAATGCTATTATGGGACTCATTGATTCAACCAAGTAAACATTCTCATGTATAATAATATTATGAACCAAATTTTTCCAAGCATTATTATGTTATGCACTACCATCAATCCATTTCCCATTTATATGCGTTTGATGAGTATTTTTAATTTCTACTAAAAAATTGATAACTTTAATTTTCTTTTATTATGGTAAGATTGTCTTGCTATATAAATATCACTTGTTTCCCTTATTCTGTCTGAATTTTCATAAAAATATTCTGGCAATCTATAGAATATAACAAATTAACAACTATAGACTATTTTGAATCTTCATGATTCCATGAAAGATAATTAAAAAGTTAAAATTCTATCTTAAAATCCATCCAAATGTAACAATTCTTTCTTCTACGACTACTTGGTAACTTAAACTTTCTTGTTTTATGGTGAGATTGTCCTGCCTTTTTCATGTAATGAAATTGATTTTTCTTTTCCTCTTTTTTCTGTGTGTCAAGCTAAATTGGTTGTCTCTATTTAGCACCCTGGTTCGTAAATCATAAAAATATATATACTCACATCAACTAGCGAAGCAGAATTGTAGAAGTAATTAAGGAGATTCTCACTTTTACCTCTCATCATGAATGGTTTACCTTCGCATCTTCTCGAAGAGATACTCTTCAAAGTGGAACCCAAATCACTGGCAATGATGCTATGCACGAATAAATATTTCCAAACTTGTATATCTGATCCCAAATTTGAAAAATACTCTGTCTGGACCAGACCAAGCTTGTTTCACCTTTCCTACTTTGGCGCCACTTACATATTTTGCTTGCCTTTGGCCTCTTCAAGAGATTCTATGTCACTAGGGAATGAGGCAAAACTGTCTAGAGAGCCATGTTACTTTTTTGGCTCGTGTTCCGGCCTTCTCCTACTATATATCGATGGACTCTTTGTCGTTAATCCCCTCACAGAGAGGTTTCGACTATTGGATCACTCCGGCTCAAAGTTTATGCCTGATCGTAACGTTGATGGTATGGAAAGAGCGATGTGCGTCGGTTTCATTGTAAACAGAAATCGTTCCACTAAGAGATTCAAGATTGTCTGCATACACGAGATGGAAACGGTGTACGCATTCGAGATCAGCGACGGATACTCTTGGAGATTATCGGATACGACCATCACCACTAGCTCAAAGAGTGATCTCATGGTGCAAATGAAGCCTGTTTATTTAGACGACATTCTTCATTGGTTGAGAAACGATGGGAGCATCATAGCATTCAATCCTGATACAGAGCAAGCAAGCTTGTTTCCTTGTATATTTCATCGCGAACCAGAGATGAAACTGTTGTTCGCAGCTGACGATAAGATTAATCGCCTGACCTTAGTATCGGGGACAAAGGAAGAACTTTCAGTTTACACACTAGTCGAGAATACGAAATGGACCCTCGCCAAGCGGATCAAGAACGTATATATGAAGGAAAATGAGCTTTTATGCTGGAACATTGTTGTGTACGACAGCAAGCATCTAGTGTTGAGGGAGAAGAAGCGTAAATTAAAAGGTGTTGTTCATGTTTACGACATGGAAGTTAATAGTTGGGGAGTTTTAGGGTCAACCACACCTTGGGCAAGTAACGTCCGAGGCTTCTATAAATTCACACCCTCATTGCTCTTTGTCGAGGAGGATGAGCAGCAGAAGGTGATTGTAGCTTCTAATGACAAACGCGTTTCCTATCTAACTGCGATTATGAGACTCATTGATACAACCAAGTAAAACTATCTCATGTATAAAACATTATGAACCAGATTTATCCAAGCATTATGCACTACCATGATGAGATTTTTAAGCAAACTGAAACACTTGTGTAGATAAAAAGAATACGAGACATGTTTCTTTTAGTATCACCAGAAATCTCCACAAGAACAAATTCCGTCTTTAAAATGATGAAACCTATTTGTATCTCTAACGAAAACCTCTCTACCTGCGTAACTCGATATAAATTTTATGACTGAATGACAGTCGCCGCATATCCTAAGGTTCTTTATGACCTGAAGAGGCGTACCGTCCGGTGTGTTGAGAAGACCGAAAACCACTGCTAGTTTCTCGCTGTGTCCCCATAACATCTGCTCTTGCTCTTGCTCCTCCACATCTTGCAGAGCAAAATCCAAATTTGGGCGGTGACCTGATTTCCTCATCTCTTCGCTAATCTCATCCATCTTCTCTGTTATTTGATCTATCTGCGGATGGGACTTGTCACCAGCTAGAAGCGTGTACACTTTGTTCTTTACTTGAATCCAGCTGCATCCCGGGTTCTTCTTCAGTCCCTGACTCTCCATCTTGTTTCGAATACTGTCTACTTCTGTCCACATGCCTTTCGCCGCATATATATTGGACAAAAGAACGTACGTCCCTGGGTTTTCCGGTTCTAGATTGAAAAGCTTGTCTGCTGCAATTTCAGCTAAATCTACATTGTTTTGAAGCCTGCAAGAATTTAGCAAAGCTCCCCAGACGCAAGAGTCTGGCTCAAAAGGCATCTCCTTTATCAAATCATACGCTTCTTGCAACTTGCCTGCACGTCCAAGAAGGTTTACCATGCAAGAATAATGTTCCAACCTTGGTTTAATCCCATATTCCTCTGACATCATGCTGAAATATTTCCATCCTTCATCTGTTAAACCTACTTGGCCACATGATGATAATAAACTTGTAAAGCTGATGAAATCAGGTTTTAACCTCGTTCTCACAAGAGATTCAAATATGCTCATGACTTCTTTGGCCTTCCCGTGCATAGAATATCCATTCAATAAAGAATTCCAGCAAACTAAGTTTTTTGTAGGCATCATATTGAAGACAATCTGAGACATGTTGATCCTTCCACATTTAGCATACATGTCAATCAGAGCACTCCCTACATGAACATCATCCGAAAGGTGAACCCTAACTGCAAATCCATGAGTAGATCTCCCATGACCCAAAGCTGCTATATTTCCGCAAGCTGGAAGCATCGAAGGGATTGTTACACGGTTTGGCTTCACCCCTGCAACCTGCATTTCCCTAAACAGTTCCAAGGCTTCGATATCTTTCCCGTTCTGTGCACACCCAGCTATGATTGAAGTCCATGACACGACATTAAGCTCCATCTTTTGTTCCTTGAACAGCTCAAACATCTCAAGTGCCTTATCAACAAGACCATTTCGCGACAGCCCTGTAATATACGCATTGCAAACCCCGGTCTCCATCATCTCAACTTCATCGAAAAGTTTTATGATTCCATATACATTACCAGACTTCCCATACATATCAATCATTGCACTAATAACACATTTATCCTTGAGTAGACCCTGTTTAATCACATACCCATGAATCAGCTTCCCCAAATTCAGCATCTCAGAGTCTCCAACTGAAGGAAGAACACTCGAAACCGTAACCTGATCAGGACCAAAACCCATATGGTGCATCTTCTGAAACATTATCACTGCTTCCTTATGAAACCCGCTACGATTAAACCCACTAAGAACACCATTCCAAGACACAATATTAGGCTCAATACCAAACTTTTCCATCTCAGAGAAGATACGAACCACCTCTACTAAGCAACCCTTTCGCGCATACCCACAAAGCAAAGCACTGCAAGTCACAACATCTTTATCAGACATTTTATCGAACACTTTGCGTGCATCACCCATCCCACCACACCTCATGTACATATGAAACAAAGACCCCTGAACAAACGCATCTAAATCCAACCCGGAAACACACGATACACAATGTATCTGCTTACCCAAATTAAAAGCAGATAACTCAGCACAAACCTTGAACAGATTCGGAAGAACATGAGTATCAGGAATCAACCCATGAGAGAACATACGAGAAAACACGCCAATCGATTGAGAGAAAAGCTTGGATTTGGTTAAAGCGTATATAAGAGAAGAGAAAGAGTAAACACTAGGATCCGGAATCGATTGTAAGACGAGATCAGCATCGTCAAAGCAATTGTAGTTGGAGTATGAAGCAATGAGTTTGGCGGAGATATAGCCATCGTTTTGTGCTCCGGATTTGAGTATACGAGCATGAGCTTGCGTCGTCTTCGATAACGAAGATGACCAAAGAGATGATGAAGATTCCAAGAACCCAACGATCGACTGAGGGATTTGCACTATCAGTGGAAGAACTTGTTTTGTTGTCATTTGCTTAACTATACAAAATAAAATAATTATTCCCGCTTAACCTTTTTAATCACCTTCTACGTCACCAGATTCTTCCACGTCATTACAATCAGAAATCGACGGCTGAAGATGAAAGACTAGGTAGTATAATCTTGGCCGTTGATTCTATCTACTCCGAGATTTTATTTTGATATTTTCTCTTGAGAAGATTGATTCTATAGAGAGAGAGAGCGATGAGGATGATGATGATGATGATTCGAACGGCTTTGGTGTTCGTTGTCTTCTTCGTTGGAGGTGTGGTACAAGCGCAGCTGATACCTCCGGTGAGGCGTGACGGATTCGTGTATCCACCGGGTCGGAAGATTGAACCGGATACGATACTTATCGAGGCGTATTTTGACCCGGTTTGCCCGGACTGTAGAGACGCTTGGGAGCCACTAAAGCTAGCGATTGATCACTATGGATCTCGCGTTGCTCTTGTTCTTCACCTTATTCCTTTGCCGTCAGTGTTTGATTTCTCTTCCTTTTTCAGTTTCTTTAGCTAAGGTGTTGAGAGAGATTTTAGTAATTCGATGTTGAACTAAATCTATGCATGTTATGAATATTTTTGTGATGGACTCAATTGATAAGTAGTTTGAGGAAATGGCAGATATCGTTTATGTTGCCATATCTGTTGTGTGATTGAAAGCTTTGGGGGGGGGTTTGGATATTTTGTAGCTTCCATGACAATGCATTTGTAGCATCTCGGGCCTTACACATCGTTGATACCTTGAACGCCAATGCCACGTTTAACTTGCTGGAAGGGATTTTCAAGCATCAGGTTTGATTAGTGTATTGAAAAAAAGCTAAACTTTGCTGAATTTAATTAAACAGAGAAAAAAATGTAAAATCCGGTGGTTCTGTTTTTTTCTCAAGTGAAATGTTTATATGTGTACTCTATTTCGCCGTGTTTTATTTTATGTTTGTTTGTGATCAGTACATGTGACTTCTTGATTGAAATTTGCTTCAACAGGCATTGTTTTACAACTCGCAAACACAACTCATGTCAAGACCTGCAGTTGTGGACAAATTAATCAAGCTTGGA
>NC_025701.1:9359629-9382177 GCF_000633955.1 Camelina sativa | reverse complement strand
CCTTCTCAATTTTTAAATACTTTAAAAAAACATTTTCACTAGTCTAGGTATTTTAAGATTGTTTATTCGATTTGGTCCTCTGTATTTGTGCTCATATCGTCAATTGGATAAACCAAATGGAGTGATATGGATCTTTCACTACATAGTCACCAGTCATATTTTATCTACTAGTAGTGCAGTAGACGAATTTCGGGTTCCATAGCTTGAATTCTAGTAGCTTACCTTCTGTCATTCATTAGAGCTATCATAATAAACAACTAATGTCCACTCCATAATTAATTGTGTTGCTTTTGTTCTCATTGCAGTATAGCGTCTCAAGAGGAGTCTCTGCGACACCAACCTTCTACGTGAATGGGTTCGAGCTTCCTGGTGCTGGTTCTCCCAAAGATTATGAAGGATGGAGAGACACCATCGATCCTCTGCTTAAACCACAAGAAGTAGACATACCAGACACCTTCCTTTCATTCCTCACGCAATCATCTTATTAGTTGTAATTTCTATGCTGTGCCAAACTCCCACCTACTTATAGTCTAAAAAATCCAAGCATCAGTCTCATACATGTTCATATTACTTTTACTTTTATAAAATTGCATAGTCTAGTAAGATTCTCCTAGAAGTCGTGTGTATGTGATACTATTTTACTTTTACAAAAGTATTTAGTAAAAAAGGTGGTTTGTAGTAGCGCAATGTGCAGTAAGTAAAAGGGAATAGACAGAGTTTCAGTATTTTTATTTGCTCTATCTTTTTACTGATTGATTAAGGATGAGGAGTAATGTGTGTGTGCAACAATTTAGATGAAAAAAAAAAAAAAGTTTAGTATTTTAAAAATATATGAAAAGTGGTTTCTAGTGGCACAAAAGTTTAAGTCTCAAATCCAACATTCCAACTATTGTTTGGTCTAGCTTTTGGTAACCCGAGAGTAGCTAGGTGAGATGTAGTTAGTCATCAGTCCGATTTGCTATGTTTTCTCTTTTACACAATGTGGAATTTCTTTAGCCTACCCAAAAAACTAAAAAGAAGAAGAGAAAAAAAAAAAACAGATTTCTAGCGACACTATAGATATAAAATGCGATATTGTTGGTGTCAAAAAGCTTCTGAAAAATAACTTTAAACGGATGATTTGATGCCATCAGAGATTGACAGAGGACCTAGTTGCTGAAGAAGGATCTCCCTCAAGTGATTTTTTGAATTTCTTGGCTTGTGATCAGGGTACCATTAAACGGATTTTCTATTATTCAGTACTAGGATGTCGGCCCGTGCATTACCGCACGGGAAAGTGAAAACTTGAAATGATTAACATTGTTAATTTCACATTTCGACTGAAATGTTTTTGGTAATTTTTTTAATGTGTAATATAAAAATCATAAATAATAAATAAGATGAATTAACCAAATTAGTTAAATAAAATATTTGTTATATATATATAAATGAAAAATTGATTCAGTGACAATAAGAAAATAATATTAAAGATATATAAATTTAGGTTTACTGAACCATACTCAGATAATCAATTTTAAAAGATATTAACATAGAATAAAATTTCAATTATTATTCTATCAAAATTTATAAAAAATAATAAGAGAATCAGGGAGAAAGAGCTCATAGCTGCAACTGCAACCAAACAAATTGACTAAAAAGATAAATCTATGAAAAATTAGAAATCACCATTAATTACCTAAATTAATACTATATTACAAATTATATTAATGAGTACTTAAGGATATATTTACTATATTACAGATTTACTATATTACAAAGTAATAATTAGTTATATATTATTTTTAATCAAATAATAATTCTGTGCATATGCACGGAACAAATACTAGTTTTCAATAATACTTAAAAGATTTGGATAAATCCACTATTCGGTATCAAAGATTTTTTTTTTTGCTTATATATAAAGACGTAGTTTATTAACCAACGTTTCTTCTTCATAGTAAACACACTTCTCTATTGATTAATTATATTTTTGTTTTAATATTTTATTCTAGGGTATAATTCTGTGTTTCTCTTCTCCAAATCATAACACAGAAGATGCATCATACATAAATGTTCTTCGAGAGACACACAAGAAATCAGATGAATCATTTGTTGATGAGAGGGCAAGGCAGATCAGTAAGGGATTTGAGAAGAATATGGCTGATTATGTTCTTCTTGATGATATCCCAGCAACAACAATAGATGGCTAACTCTTTTTATGTTTTTATTCTGAACTTAGTTATTATTTATAGTTGGTTTTTTCTATATTTTTTTTTTCATTTTTTGCATTTTTGGAATATTTCAATATTTGATTACTTAATAAAGTTAATTATTTCTTTCATTGTTTTTAACCATAATATAAATTTAATAGAAGAAAGTATTAAACAAAAAACTATAATTTAATAAATCATGTGTCGAACAAAAATATAAAAAAATATTGTGATTCATATTAATGTTGTAAAATTAAGTGGAAATAGGCAATGAGATTTATGACTATATATTATTGTAATAATGCAACGAAATAAAAGTTGCAGTGACAATATTTGTAACATTTATAGTTGTGAGCATCGTCATAAAATATATGCGACGAGCATATATTTAAAAATAATTACTACAAATTTGTAACATTTTTTGCTCTATATTTTACGTAGCATTTATTTACGACAATATATAGTTGTATTAGACCGTCGTGATTATACAACTAATTTGCTGCATAAAAAATGTTGCATTAATACAACACATATAACAATATATTACTTCGTTGCAAATTTATAATAATATTTGCTATATTATGTGGCAATAATTTGTAATAAATGGAAGTTGCAAACGTATGTCATAATTATACGACAAATTTACTACAAAAATAATGTTGCATTAATATGACAATATAGAAAGGAGTCTATTTACTGCAAATTTTGTAATATATATGCAAAAAATACCAATTTGCAACGCTCGTATAGAAACAATAGAAAATGTATCTCAGTTTTATTGCATTTTCAAATTTGCAACGAAATATGGAGTTACTGCAACAAATTTAAGTGTAGCGATGACACTATTTTCTTGTAGTGCGCGTTCCCTTGTTTACTATGCACCGACCACTCCATATATCACCAACACGAGACAAACGACTTATGTCCCTGTTGTTAATCAGTTAATCCATCAGAGCAACAACACTATTAACGTACGTCGA
This sequence comes from Camelina sativa, assembly GCF_000633955.1. Lineage (NCBI taxonomy): Eukaryota > Viridiplantae > Streptophyta > Magnoliopsida > Brassicales > Brassicaceae > Camelina > Camelina sativa. Next base: position 9,379,008 of record NC_025701.1, on the reverse strand, counting down.
ATCAAAAATTTAAAAGCCAAGAAAGAAAGGTCGGAAGGGATTTTTAGATTTGTCCATGCGTTGTTTGGGTTATTACATAATCGCTATTTTATTTTGAAAAAATAACATAACTTAACATGTTACTATTATCTTAGTTTTTTCTGTGTAAATCAAAATATTTTATTTATGTTTTGCTTATATTTTACATAGATTTTAATTAACTTTGTTAATATACATTTTTAATATTAAAAATATATGTAGAAATGTGAACTTGTCATATTGGATCATAATCTTATGTATTTGTTAAACCGTCTTAGATTTGTTACCGTTTTAGCAATAAATCTAATATATTTCATTGATAATGATATCGTTCATCTTAAATGTTTGACTTTTCCGGTTATTATTATGTTTTAAAGTATAAGTAGATCAATATCCCCTATATATTAATAGAGAAATATTTTGTTAAAAATGCTGATGTGTCGTCGCCAGAGCGATTTGGAGATTTAATTGTAATTAAGCATTTCAAGATAAACATATTTACAAAAATAAGTCTTTTGATTTATTAAATGTGCCATTAAAATATATAAGGAAATCTTTATTTCATTAGAATAAATAAGGTAATGTTTCTTTCTATTAGTTTTTTAAAATGAAAGACTTCATCAACTATTAAAAAAATATAGATAATAATTTAATTATCATTTTTATAACATATTTAATTATTTAAACTAAATTATATTTCATAAACTATTAAAAACTTATTCATCTATTTAATTTTTTGAAATACAAAACTTATTTAAATCGATTTATCTCGCACATATGTGCGGGTTGATACATAGTATATATATTCATTACAACGTTTTACAATATATGAATTTATTGACTTGGGTAAATGAACCACAATATATAGACTGCTTAAACCACAAGAAGTAGACATACGAGACACCTTCCTTTCATTCCTTACGCAATCATCTTATTAGTTGTAATTGTGCAAAACTCCCACCTACATATATATTTGTGTACTTAGAGCATCTTGATGGCGATACAAATGGAGAGTGTCTAGATTAGATTAAAAATTTAAATAAAAAATTATAATAGAATTGAAACCAATAGAAAAATGACAGATGAGAGGGTCTTAAAGATGTCTTCATGCCTTGTATAATACATTCTCTTCTTCTTCTCTCCAAAAATGTCTTAAATTTATATTAAAAATAGTACAGACACTAATAGTATATGCGGTGGAGGTGGTCTTATAGTCTAAAAAATCCAGAATCATCAATCTCTATTGTTATATTGTATGTTTCCAACTGTCATAATTTTGCAGCGTAAGGTATAATAAATATACAAGATTCTTCAAAATGCTACTCATGTTTTGTATAGTTCAAGTAATCATAAACTAATTTTATAATGCATTAACCATAAATTAAAAAAGAGTTTTCTCTGTACTGAGTAGTCCAACCGTTGCGTCGTGACGGTGTGGCGGACGACGAGATCTCGGCTCGCCTTCCTCTTCGAAGACTGGTGGTGGTTCGAAGCTGCTCCGGGTAACCTTCCTTGCAGCTTAGGGGAGTTGGATCTGAGCTTCAGATCGCGACTTCCTGTCTCCTCCACCCTTCTGTCGGAGATGCTAGTAGATCGGAGGTGTATGGTTGAATCGGGTTGTTTAGAGTCTACCGGATGTTGGGGAGGCTTCAGGTGTGCGGGTGGCCAAGATTTGAGGACATCCTCATAGTCGACGCTTTCTCGAGAGCTTCCTCAATTACTGGTGTCATTCCGGCTAAGAAGCGAGACGACAAGGCATCTGCGATGTGGCTTTTCCAATTATGGACCGTGAGGTGATGATATGCTATTATGTGCTTCAATTCTTTATCTTGAGAAAATTAGCATTCCGGTTTTTTGTGTGATTAGTATGGGAAAGTTATAGCTCTTGCTGGTGGTGTTTCGTGTCTCTTGGTCGGTTCAGTCGGATGTATTGTTTGTTTTAGGTCTAGAACCGGAACAGTGAAAGCCGGAGAGACCAAGCTCTTCTGATGATGCGCCTTTGGGTGTTGAAGCTATTGGGACAAGTTCTACATGTCGATCCAGAGGTTCTCATAGCTGGGATTTGATCGTTTTCAATAGTAGTTTTTTCACACCGAGTCGTAGTGTGTTATCTATCTCACTGTGGTTAAAAAATGCAATGGTTCTCGATTAGGTAGTGTTGGATCCGCTAGTGTTCCAGGGTTGTATTTGATCAACTATTGCATTTGTTTTGGTCCAAGTCTTTAGAGGTAAATGTAATGTGCTTTTGATTTGGTTGTAATGTGCTTTTGATTTGGTTGTAATAAAAAAAAAAAAGGAGTTTTCTGTTTGTAACTGAAGATGAAAAATAAAAAAAAATGAGAGAGGGTGGAGAAAAGATATCCATGGTTATTAGCTCACTCGTCTTCTTATCCTCGGTTCGAATTAAACCGGTTTAAATTTAAAAAAAAAATCAAACCGGAAATCAATTAGGGCAGTTCACTGGTGCATGGGTGTGTTGAAGAGAAGTTGTGCGGCTGTTATATATTAGAGAGGCGCCTGCAACAACCGTCTCTTTAGGGCGTACCCCCAACCAAAACAAAAAAAAAAACCGAAACGAAACAGTATATCTCGTCCAATCCCTTGGGCAAACACCAAACAGTTATCCCTTATCCAAAATCTTCTAGGGTTTCTTCGGAAGATCTAACCAGAACAGTCGAACAAGGTAAGCATTGAAGCAAATTTACTGGGTAGATTATTCTAAGTTTTTTTTTTAAAAAACCCCTGTTTCTAATCGTGTGAATTGAACGAGAAACCCTAGTTTTCCATCGCTGGTTTTTGTATTCTGATTTTGTATTTGCTTTCGGTGGGGTTTTTTGTTTATTCAGATGGATAGGTACAAGAGAGTGGAGAAGCCTAAGGCTGATACACCAATTGCTGAGAATGAGATTCGTATCACCAGTATGGGTAGGGCACGGAACTACATCACCTATGCGATGACTCTTCTTCAGGTAATTGTGTTTCTTCGCTGAATCTGTTTTGGTTTTGAATATTCTTTCACAGTAGAGTAATTTCCCTTTGGATTTGGCATGAATAAGTTTTTGTATAGAAGAGATTCTGGTATTATAATATATTCAATTGGAAGTTCAAAATGGAGATTTTACTGTCTTTGTAGTGGATGCATGTTGGTGCTTTTGATCAATTTCATTAAATTTGCTTTAGGAGAAAAAATCGAATGAAGTTATCTTCAAGGCTATGGGAAGAGCTATCAACAAGAGTGTGACCATTGTTGAGCTTATTAAGGTATTTTTCTTTTGGGGTTTTAGTCTGTTTATTGATTGAAGAGAGGGGAGTTCCATTGTTTTCTGAGAATTTTATTGTGATTGTTGTTGATGCAGAGAAGGATTCCTGGTCTTCATCAGATCACATCTATTGGATCTACGGACATTGTAGATACATATGAACCTACAGAGGAAGGCCTTCTTCCGTAAGTGGTCAACTAGACTTTAGTATCAATCTTATTGTTTTCATTGTGCTGCGGGTACTCATTTCTCCATGTTGTGTTCTTTAATTTTGTTGCCTTGACCTGTTATTTATTAAACCTTAACTTTTGTTCCCCTGAAGAATTGAGACCACAAGGCATGTGTCGATGATTACCATAACACTTTCGACTGAAGAGTTGAACACATCCTCAGTTGGGTGAGTTTCTAGGTCCATTCTCTTATTTGTGGATTTTGTTCTTTTGTGTCATAAAGCAGTTGTCTGTCTCGAGAGGTACATTGTCTCCAATGCTAATATATCTTATTAAATGATGCTACAGGTACCAATGTCCCATTCCTATTGAGATGGTGAAGCCATTAGCTGAGGTTGATGTTGACTATGAAGGACGAGGTAGTTATGGTCTCACTCGTAATGAACTTTTTCCAAGCTCCTATCCCTGCTGTCCTTTTTTAAGTTACTAATTTAGCTCTCTTTTATAGAGGGATCTCCTAGAGGCAGAGGAGGAAGAAGAGGTAGAGGAGGAAGAGGAAGGGGAAGAGGCGGCAGAGGTAGGATTACTTTGTCAATTTTTCTTGTAATATCTTAGTTTCACTGTAGCTTTTGCATGGGTTTGTGGATAAGAGTTTGCGTGGATTGTGCTGACTCCTTTTTGGACTTTCCAGGTAATGGATATGTGAATGCTGAGTATGATGATGGAGGAAGGGGAAGAGGTGGCAGAGGTAGCATTTCTTTAGCAATTTTTCCTTACGAAATCCTATTTTCACTTCACTTTTTTGCATGTGATTTGTGGATAAGGGTTTGACTGTACTGTGCTTCTTTCGAATTTACCAGGAAGCGGATATGCAAACAATGAGTATGATGATGGAGGAAGGGGAAGAGGCGGCAGAGGTAGGATTGCCTTTAGAAAATTTCTTTCCAAATCTTAGTTTCACCTTAGCATTTTTGCGTGTGATTTGTGGACAAGGGTTTAATTGGATTGTGCTATTTCTTCTTTCGTAATTGCCAGGAAACGGGTATGTGAACAATGAGTATGACGATGGTGGTAGGGAGCAGGACCGGTCATATGGCAGAGGACGGGGGCGTGGGAGAGGAGGACGTGGTGGTCGTGGAAGAGGAGGTTACAATGGTCCCCCACCTCACTATGAAGCTCAACAAGATGGTCCTCCAGCAGAATATGGATACAATGATGGTGCTCCAGCAGAGTACCCTCCTCCACCTCAGGGCCGTGGTATGTTTATACACTATTGTTTTTTGAATACACAATGTTGACCGACTTATGTCATCAGTTCTTAAGGTTTAAAACTTGGTTGGAACAGGACGTGGCCGTGGAAGGGGAGGAGGCCGTGGAAGAGGAGGAGGCCGTGGTGGATTCAACAGATCAAATGGAGCACCAATTCAGGCTGCTGCTTGAGTGACCAGGGTCATTGAATGGACTTGGGTCGTTTCTACATTCTCATGTTTTTTTTGTCACTTTTTCGTCAAAACAACTTATTGCCGTAGAATAATCTCTCGTTCCTGTTGCATTTTAGGTTATATATATGTTCATTTATTTATGGACGCCGTCTCGGATGATTCCAGTTTTTGTTCCTTATAATTTCTATCAGTTTTCCAGTTTTGTCTCTGTTTTGAGTGTTGGATAAGTTTATGGTATTTGTTTCGCACGCAAGAGACATGGATAGAACTCGCAAATTACACACATTCGGACAATAAGTGATATCTATTTCAACTTTCTGGGCCTGGCATTGCATTTTCCGTTGGTAAAACGTCTATTGCATTGTATTTTAACAACAGAGAAAGATAACAAGTAACATCAAAAGCACACAAAAAAAAACAAAATGTAATTCCAACGTATATTGAAACCAAAATGAAAAAGGCCAACGGAATAAGCGAATAAGTCAGGTCCAAAGATATATATCATCTAAAAAAATTAATCGCCGTTGCCGGGGATCGAACCCGGGTCACCCGCGTGACAGGCGGGAATACTTACCACTATACTACAACGACCTTTGATGTTTGATTCAGTACTAAATTGAATATATAGAAATATATAAAAAGCTGTCTTGAGCAAAAAGAAAAATAATACTTTGGAAAGAAAAGAGTCTCAACTCTCAAAGCAGCATCAATCAGCTCGTCCTCCTCAAATCTGATCCGTCGTCATTCCTCGCCTGTGTCTCCCGGAGAATTACGTTTTGTCAATTCAGTAAGCTCTCTCTCTCTCTCTCCCCTCTCTTCGTCTTCCTCAAGTCAACTAATTGCTAGAATCCTCCCGTGAAATCTCATCCGGTTTAGTTGCACACAGTTCTCCAAAAACCCTAACCTTCTTTTGTCTTTGTGTGAAGAGATTTGCGCAAGATGACTCAGGACGTGGAGATGAAAGATAATCATACCCCTTCTCAATCTATCATCTCTTCTTCTACCTCCACGATGCAGAGTAAAATCTCGATCTATAGACACTTCTTCAATTCGTGATTTAGATTTCCAAAATTGCTAAGTTTCACACTTCTTTTTTTCCTCAGATTTGAAGGAGATTGCAGCATTGATCGATACTGGGTCGTATACCAAGGAGGTCCGTCGTATTGCTCGTTCTGTGCGTCTCACTATTGGGCTTAGGCGTAAACTCACCGCCTCTGTGCTCTCTTCTTTCCTTGATTTCGCTTTGGTTCCAGGATCCGAAGCTCACTCTCGCCTCTCTTCCTTTGTTCCTAAGGTATTATTTTTTGGGTTTTGGTTCTTCACTTTGATTGTTCCTATTAGCGTTCTGGCTTTAGGGAGTTTAGATTCAAGTTCTCTGAAATATAACTGGTGTAGAGACTGAAATATTCGAACTGTGAATGGTTTAGGGTGATGAACATGATATGGAAGTTGATACAGCTTCATCGGCTACACAAGTTGCTCCTTCTAAGCACCTACCTCTAGAGCTCGAGATTTACTGCTACTTCATTGTTCTTCTTTTTCTGATTGATCAGAAAGAGTACAACGAGGTAACTGCTGCGACCTCTTTGTGTATTTGTCATAAGTTACCTTTTTCTGTTGTGGTTTTAGTTTCATGATTTATTTTAATCATCTCTTAGGCCAAAGCTTGTTCTTCAGCAAGCATTGCTCGTCTCAAGAACGTCAACCGACGGACCATTGATGTGATAGCGTCAAGACTCTACTTTTACTATTCCTTGAGTTATGAGCAAACCGGTGATCTTGCTGAAATTCGCGGGTTAGTAGCTGAAAGACTTATTGTTTTTGTTTTGTACTTGTTCTTACACATCATATTAATCAGTAGCTCAAAATTCAATAATCTGGTTGGTTTTTTTGTGCCTGCAGTACTCTTCTTGCGTTGCATCATTCTGCAACGCTCCGTCACGATGAGTTGGGCCAGGTAGGTCTTTGTTTAGCTCATGCAGTCTGCATTCATTGCCTTGAAACTGTTACTTGCTTCTTTATCGAAGGTATCGTGTTGAATGCAGGAAACACTTCTGAACCTGTTGCTACGTAATTATCTACATTACAACCTCTATGACCAGGCGGAGAAGCTCAGGTCAAAGGCACCTCGTTTTGAGGCACATTCAAACCAACAGGTAGCTCTTGCCTTCATACTCTTAGTTTTCTCGGTTCTCTAGATTTCTATATATGTATGAGATCTCCAATGCTACTTCTGCAATCTGTCCAGAGAATTATTTTTTCCATTTGCATTCATATCTACATCTAGGAGGCTTTGTGTTTTCTTTTCACTAATCATTTGCAAACTTGTAGTGTCCGTTATACTATCCTCTTTATACTTCTGACATCACCTCTTGCCATTACCGCCAATCTATCTTGTGTTTTTCTCTGCTATATACGAACTTTTTTCTGTGTTTTGATCCTTCCATTGTTATAGCTTCAAAAGAATAAACGGCAAGAGGACTTATTTCAAACAATATACTTTGCAGTTTTGTAGGTACTTGTTCTACCTCGGGAAGATCCGTACCATTCAGCTCGAGTATACTGATGCGAAAGAGAGCCTTCTTCAGGCTGCCAGGAAAGCCCCTATAGCAGCTTTGGGCTTCAGAGTTCAATGTAATAAATGGGCAATTCTGGTTCGTCTGCTGCTGGGTGAGATACCAGAACGGTCAATCTTCACTCAAAAGGGAATGGAGAAGGCCCTCAGGCCTTACTTTGAGCTTACCAATGTGAGTCCGCCTTCATAATCTTGCTGCTGTGACCTGTTTAAATTATTGTATGAGCAGATAACCTAACTGGTATTAGCATGAGCTACTTTACCTCTATCTTCAAACCCATTCCTAATTTCAGTGACCTATACACTCTTATGTTACTTGTTGGTCTCTTGCGACACAGTTTTTTTTTTTGCTGCTGTTGTTTTCTGCTACTTCGAACTAGAAAGAGCATAANCTTCTGCAATCTGTCCAGAGAATTATTTTTTCCATTTGCATTCATATCTACATCTAGGAGGCTTTGTGTTTTCTTTTCACTAATCATTTGCAAACTTGTAGTGTCCGTTATACTATCCTCTTTATACTTCTGACATCACCTCTTGCCATTACCGCCAATCTATCTTGTGTTTTTCTCTGCTATATACGAACTTTTTTCTGTGTTTTGATCCTTCCATTGTTATAGCTTCAAAAGAATAAACGGCAAGAGGACTTATTTCAAACAATATACTTTGCAGTTTTGTAGGTACTTGTTCTACCTCGGGAAGATCCGTACCATTCAGCTCGAGTATACTGATGCGAAAGAGAGCCTTCTTCAGGCTGCCAGGAAAGCCCCTATAGCAGCTTTGGGCTTCAGAGTTCAATGTAATAAATGGGCAATTCTGGTTCGTCTGCTGCTGGGTGAGATACCAGAACGGTCAATCTTCACTCAAAAGGGAATGGAGAAGGCCCTCAGGCCTTACTTTGAGCTTACCAATGTGAGTCCGCCTTCATAATCTTGCTGCTGTGACCTGTTTAAATTATTGTATGAGCAGATAACCTAACTGGTATTAGCATGAGCTACTTTACCTCTATCTTCAAACCCATTCCTAATTTCAGTGACCTATACACTCTTATGTTACTTGTTGGTCTCTTGCGACACAGTTTTTTTTGCTGCTGTTGTTTTCTGCTACTTCGAACTAGAAAGAGCATACATTTCTGGCTGCTTACTGTTGCTTTTCAGAGATACATGATGCAACAAGATACTGACTCTGATCTGAGGCTTACTATTAAACTCTGTTTTGGTTTTGCAGGCGGTTAGGATTGGTGATTTGGAGCTCTTTAGGACAGTCCAGGAGAAGTTCTTGGACACATTTGCTCAAGACAGAACGCACAATCTCATTGTGAGACTCCGCCACAATGTCATCAGGACTGGACTGCGCAACATAAGTATTGCATATTCCAGAATCTCTTTACCCGACGTTGCCAAAAAGCTGAGACTCAACTCCGAAAACCCTGTGGCTGATGCGGAAAGTATTGTAGCAAAGGCCATTCGTGATGGAGCAATTGATGCGACAATCGATCACAAAAACGGATGGATGATCTCGAAAGAAACTGGGGACATCTACTCGACGAATGAGCCACAAACTGCGTTCAACTCAAGAATTGCTTTCTGCCTCAACATGCATAATGAAGCGGTCAGAGCATTGAGGTTTCCCCCGAACACTCACAAAGAGAAAGAAAGCGATGAAAAGAGGAGAGAGAGGAAGCAACAAGAAGAAGAGCTTGCTAAGCATATGGCAGAGGAAGACGATGATGATTTTTAGAGAAAGGTAAATCTCTTTCTGATAGTTTAATCTCTCAACCTGTCTTTGGTTTTTTTTCCAATTCACAAGTTTACTTTGTGCCCTGCTCATCGTTCTAAGTGTTTTATTCAGGATTTTTATCCTCCGGAACCTTTTAATTACTTTGGTTTAATTTTAGGAAAAGAGATTTATATTGTTGGTTTCAGAAGATTGGAATCTCTACAACTTCGTTTAATGATGTTTGGGAGATTTTCGCATTTTAAGAATTGAACACTTTCAGCTAGCTGTATTAGGTGGGTCATTATTAGAACATGGACCATGTGAAAATGTTATCATCTCCAGGCAATGCATACCATTTAAATCCCCCATTCATATTTTACCATTAAATGATAGATAAGCACACTCATAAAATATCTAAAGAATAAAAACAAGACATGTGTATGACTCATTAAGTAATTGAAACATTAGTCTATTTCTGCCAAACTAGGTATCATTTTCTTGAATAAAACAATCTCATGTTATGCTTTTAATTATAGGTATTTGTTGTTCGGTTCATTAACTTCTTAATAATGACAAAAAAAAAAAAAACAGTAGAAAAATAATGTTAGGGCTCTTTGATTGCTACAACTGCCAACTATTTAATCCATATCATCAATGTAATTGGCATACTATAATCATTTTAACTTGTAATGGCATAAGATAAATTTTACTCCACTACTAAATCTAAACAAGCTCCTCATGTCCTTAATCTTGTACTTATCACTGGGACAAACGACGACGTGATGGTGATCTTCCTCAACTTAGATTGGAAATCAAGCTTTCGGGGACAATTAACCCGATAAATAATACTACTAGTTAAAGGGATTTGGCGTGTTGCTAATAATGTAGGAGAAAGGGAGCATGTGAGTTTGTGACCGATGAACCTGCACAGACCAACCTGCACATGATCGTATCACAAACAAAAAACTCTCCTTTGTCTTTCTTTCTTCTTATTTTTTTTATTCATTTTAATTTAAAAATTTAACATCCACCGCGTTGCATAGTATACAACAAACCAGTTTATTCACTTAGTTTTGATGTTATTTAAAAAGATATTAATCTAAAATAATGGAAATATAATTATGATACAATTGTGATCATGCTAATTTAAAACTTTTAATCTTACAAATTAACTTTTAAGATCTGTATCTAAAACATTGCATCGAACAAAAAAACAAAACTTATGGATTACAAACGTTTGGCCATGAGTAAATCAAGATAATATTTTGGTTTAAAGTCTCTTTTTCTAAACTCCACAATAAAACAAAGGAAAAGAAGAAGTATGCTACATATGTGTTCACTGTTCAAAGCAATATTAGTGTAACCGAGATAATTTGTTTGTATGAACATTTTGTGGAATATAAAAAAACCATCTGCAGCATATTACAAACAGAGTTTGCAGATATACTGTCTTTTTTTGGACTTATATTGTTACTTACAAATATACACATGTAGGAGATTTGCCTTTAAGAAACAAAGAAAGAAATAAAAGATACACACAGGCTAGATAAAAGATAAGACCACATGTAAGGTTTTGTTGCTACTACGTAGTTTTAACACTCACTTCCCACCTTTATTTAAACAACTCTCTCTCCTTCACTCGATCATCATCATCATTTATCATAATCTCTCTCTCCTTCACTCGAACGAAACATTACAATCATGTCAAAGTCTCTAGCTGGCTTGGCCGTTTTGGCCGCTCTTTTTATTGCGGTTGATGCGTTTAAGCCTTCTGGTTTAACTAATGGTCACGCCACATTCTATGGTGGAAGTGACGCTTCTGGAACAATGGGTAATCTAACAGTTCAGTTTCATACGGTTTTGACTCTTAATGGATTTGGTTAATCGATTAATTATATTCTTGATTCTTTTCAGGTGGAGCTTGTGGTTACGGAGATCTTTACTCGGCGGGGTACGGGACAATGACGGCGGCGCTAAGCACAGCTCTGTTTAACGACGGAGCTTCTTGCGGAGAATGCTATAGGATAACGTGTGATTACGCTGCGGACTCACGGTGGTGCAAGAAAGGAGCGTCCGTTGTCATTACAGCCACAAACTTTTGCCCACCAAACTTTGCTCTGCCTAACAACAACGGTGGTTGGTGCAATCCGCCGCTCAAACATTTCGACATGGCTCAACCCGCTTGGGAAAAGATCGGAATCTACAGAGGTGGAATCGTTCCCGTCGTTTTCCAAAGGTTAAGATTTTTTTTCAAAATGAATCAGATTAGGTTTCCATTTTTGCAATTGTTCTTCTAATCTCTAAACTAAAAGAACTCTGTTTTTAAAAAACAGAGTAAGCTGTTACAAGAAAGGAGGAGTGAGATTCAGAATAAACGGAAGAGACTACTTCGAGCTAGTGAACATTCAAAACGTAGGAGGAGGAGGTTCGATTAGATCTGTCTCCATTAAAGGATCAAAGACTGGTTGGTTAGCTATGTCTCGTAATTGGGGAGCTAATTGGCAATCAAACGCTTACCTCGATGGTCAATCTCTCTCTTTCTCCATTACTACTACCGATGGTGCTACTAGAGTCTTCCTCAATGTTGTTCCTTCTTCTTGGTCCTTTGGACAGATTTATTCTTCCAACGTTCAGTTTTAAGTTTCTTTTGTCTGATTAAAACGTTATTGGGCAGTGGTCGCGCTCTGAGTCTGTTTCTTTTCTCCCTGAGCGACCCGCCCCCTTTTTTTTTTTTTTTTTTTTTTACTTCTTCTTTGTTTGATGGGTCTGTTAATACAGAAGACCCAATTTGATTTGAGGAAATATGATTATATAAAAGATGTATTGTATTTGAATGTTTCAAACTCGAAAAGATTCCGTAGCTAAAGGGAGTTTTAACACATTTGTACTTGGTTATAAGTTTATATAAAGTATGTTTGAGTTATGACAAAAGAGTTTTTTTTATCAAGTACATTCCTTACAAGACATGTGCCTTTTACCTTTATAAGAGTTTGAAAAGCTAAAAAAATGTATGTTGCTTTGGAAATCTTAGTTATAATCTTGTCTTGTTTTTATGGTTCTTCACTTTATCAAAATGATGTTATTTTTTGGAATATGATCTTTAAAATGTATTGAACTTATGTCAATATTTTGAAATACAAGTAACGGATTTAAAGAATTTTTTAGAGATGCAAAAATGATAATTCCTACTTATACCCAAGTTATTTAGAAGTTCATATAAAAAGATTATTTTGTTCATATGGATGGATATATAACAATCACGTAACCCATGTACGTTTTTCTAAATCAACTAAGCTACATAAACCATTGAACCAAATATAGTACCCTCCTAGATTTTGTAAAGTTAATGGATGAGCAATTATATTGGTTACCTTTGAAATTTCGTGACCGGTTAGAGATCACTTTCCTTGTGAGCATGCATTTTATTTATTGGCTCAATTATTAACGATGTTAACATACATTTTCAACATTATTAGGACCAAAAATTCAAAACAATTAGAATTCAAACCAAGTGTATATAACTCGATGATAATTCAAAGACTTAGAAGATTGAATCAAGATCAAAGAACATATTAACCAAAAGAAGAATAAACATCATCGATATGACAAATTGTTTGCTTCCATGGCCTCAATTTCATTTGAATCATATATAAAAAAACTTTGAAAGATATTCTTACAACTTTTTTTAGATATCATAATAGGTAATCCATAAACCCTACAAAAGTAACAAGTAATTCATAAACCCTACAAAAGTATTTATATTATTTTGATGAACCCAAAGAATCAATATGAAGAACTAGTTTCCCGTGATTTGCGCTAACACTAGCCTTCTTGATCTGTTAATAGTGATGAAACAGAGGTAGAGATGTTCTTCAAGCTCTTGCAATTGATCTGAGAATCTTTCTTCATGTGCACTAAACTCCCTCAATGCTTCCTTTAGCACTTCAATCTTCCTACTCTTTGCGCACATCGCAGCCACGGTTTTTCTATGCTCTATCTCATCGCATAATCTTCCGGCAAGTCTACTCAATGTATCCAAGTCGTTTATCAATATGAACATTCCTTTAGCTGCTATATCGATTTGTGTCCCGAGCCTCTCTAGCGTTGTATCTCTTTTGCTCTTATGCATGTTTCTTTTTGCTTTCTTCTTCCTCAAAAGAACCAAAGAACATAAACCGAGCAACGCAGGAGCTGCTAAAGCGCCGAGTATGCTGTGGAGAGCTATTATTAGTAATGTAATGACTATAGCGCTATGAGAAATCACTAGGCTATAACCTCCTAGCTTCTTGCAGAAACTCAAAAACCTGACTTTTCTTCTGATTCTTTTCCTTTTCGTTGTCAATTTGTCGAGCAAATCCGAGTTTGCATCGTGAACTATACCAAACCGAGCTTCGTTGATGTTACAACACAAAGGGTTCTTGAGCGCTGCAAATCTCGAAAGCTCTTGAAATATTAAAGCGCAGAGCTGCTCATGGCTATATTCCGTGGTTTTAGCACCGTTACAAACCCTTTTCCCAATCGTGATAATTCTTTTGATTTTGTTGTGATTGACCTTGATTTGTTGGATGGACTGAAGGAGAGACTCACACACGTCGCAAGCTTCGGAGCTAAAGTCGAAAAACTTAACTAGAAGATCGTTGAAACTCGAGTCTTGCATCAGAGCATCGAGTGTATCTTGAGGAGGGTCGAGCAAGTAATCGGTGAAGTGTGAATGGAAGCTAAGATCTGAAGATGAAGGGGAAGAAGACGAAGAAGAAGGCGAAGAAGAAGAAGAGAGTTTGCTACAAGATGTAACGCCTAATTGATCTTCTGCTTTTGTCCGAATCTCTAAGTAGGAGTTCGTTCTGAATGCTTCCTTGTACTCTTCATTAACACTTAGCTTCGACGTCAAGCTACGACAACATTCCTTCTCGGACTTTCCTGCTCCATTGACAAAACAAAAACAATTGACAAATATTTTCAGAACTGTTTTCTCATAAAATGAAAAAAAAAAAACCATCTCTGGGTCTCAACATTATATCTAAAAAAACATTCAAGATCATTAGTTAAGAGAAGAGAAACCAAATCATTCAAACTTCTAAAAAAAATTCTTGAAAACTAACCTTTTCTTGTAGAGGAAGAATATAATCTAGAACCAAGAAAACTCTTCATTTTCATCATCTTCGATTCGATGGGAACTCAAAGACACAAGAGGCGATTTAGGTAAACAATTGACAAGCTTCTAGCTTCTTTATATACTTACGTCTTTTTTTGTATGTCGGCTAGTTATAAATTATATTTTGATTAAAATTAGAAATATATCCTGAAACGTATATGTAGGAATGATTGGTTGGACAAAGATAGAGAGAGAGAGAGAAGAAACAAAGGAGAAGGAAGAGAAGATTGAGAAGCGACAGCTAGAGAGATGGTGGACGTTAGCACCGCTCAAAGAGATTTGTGAACGATGGCTTTTGGCGCAAGTTAGAGAATGGTACACGTGTTGTGTTCTTGGGGTCGAGATGACTTGTTAGTTTGGAGAAGAAGTTTCCTTTTACGGTTTTACCTTCGTTGTCTCTCTCTTTGAGTTTTTTTTTTCTTTTTCAATTGATTGATTAGTGAGAGGTTCTATTAAAGAAATTTAATTAAATTTAAAAGAAATAATTCGTTATGTTTTGAGGAAATTAGTATGGATGCAGTTCCTCGTACGTTACCCCAAAACGAGTTATTGCCACGTAGACCTCTCTCATTTCAGTATTATCTGTTTTTTTTTTTTTTTCTGTTGGTAATATCTTTTGTAGTATGATTGGGTCAAAGTATCCAAGAAAAAAACACAAGTCATCCCTCTTTCTTTAAACTGCATGTACTTGAAATATCTGACGTTTTGGTATGACAATGACGACTAATCATGCACTTCAGCACTTGTTTTCATTTAAAATTTTCCACGAGGATGCATGTGGAATGTTATGTTACTTACTGACTAAGTACTTTGTTACTCTCGAACGTCTAATTTGTAAATGTGTATAAACGTTTGGTTGAATGATAATAAAAGATTCTTAATGCTTTTCTTTTTCTTTTGTTTTTATAATTTGTAATGTTGTCTGTTAGGCATTGACCATTTCGGCAGCATAAATACATTATACATGTTATGATTACCAATATGGAGTTTATATTGTTACTTCTTAATAATCATATATATATATATAGATACTGACAATAGTAATATAGATATATATGATGTTTTCAAGAACAGTATTTAGACTTTTCACGGCATTGTAGTAATTTGTGTTATATACTAATTACCGTAACCGTAGTATACATATATTTGGTGTTTTAAGTACATCTAATTCCATAGATGTTCATAAATTATTCACCACACGTCTGCTTCACCGTACGTATTACATAAACGTTATCTCGCATAATTTCTACGTATATAGTACATTAGTACTAGCTATAATATGATTATGATAAAACTCGAATGAAGAAAGTGTAGGATTAATGATTTAATGTTCATTTAATTGAGTAGGATAATCGGTATATCAGTAAATTTCGCAACTATAACAAATCCGATGTCGTCCAGCGGTTAGGATATCTGGCTTTCACCCAGGAGACCCGGGTTCGATTCCCGGCATCGGAGCTTTTTTTTAACTTTTTATGATTTATTTAGTCCCGATCAACAATCCTCTAATCAGTGGACACTCCTTCACCCATTATATAAGCGTCACAAAGGGTTATATCCTATTTACATAACGTTTCGAGTTAATGTTCACAGGGCCGGTCCATAGGGCAATCAACTCAAGCAAAGGATTAGGGCATCAAAAAAATTAGGGCATTTTTTTGTAAAATTATTATAGAGTTTTTATATATATCTAAAGATTTTTACAAAAATGTGGACTTTAATATAAGTGCAAATCATAGTTTTTGAGGTTAATTGTTAGTTTTAGTTTTGATTTTTCCATTTTGAGGTTAATAGTTTGCTTTGTTAAACTATTAGATAAATCTTTTAATCAAAACTAATATTTTGATTTTGGTTTGTGTTAATAAATTTTCAAAACACTAAACATAAAGTCTTATATACCATTAATTATAATTTTTTGGTAATATATAAAAGGGCATGTTTTTTAGTTCGGCATAGGGCACTAATAAATGTCGGACCGGCACTGAATGTTCATCTATTGACTATTGTAAACCAGTTCAACAGCATGACTTCAAAATCAATTGTCTTTTAATAAACTTGATTAAAATATGTGTATACATTCTTTTTCAGTTCGTTGACATTATTGAATTTAATAAAAAGGTGTGTGTATTCCTGATGTTATCGTTATCGTTGGTTCTAGAATAGTGAATACAAATTGAATAGAGTAGGTGTGTGTGTATTTGAATATTCTTAAATGTTATCATAGTGAATAGAGTAAGTCGATGATCATCAAAACTCAACAGCCATTGTCTAACACCACCACTTTAATTGTTCCAGCCCAACCGGTTTCATGCTTCCAAAGATCATTTTTCATTATCCCTCTATATGTCATATTGTCGGAGTTGATCATTGTTGGTATTGGATTTCGCCGATTAGAGGCCCACCCGATAGACCCATTAAAACAGAAGAGAGAACCAGGTGATTGGGCTTGATGAAAGCCCATGAAGAGGAGCCCGAGTCAGAGGACGAAGTCAAGTCGGAGGAGAAGTCGGGATGGTCGAGCCGAGATTCGGGGGTGAGATTGTAGGTTGACGTTTGAGGAAGATCTCGTGGAAAGTTTTGTTTAAATAAAGGATCGATGTAAACGATTGAAGACATGTAATCAAGCTCAGAGCAAATCAATAGAAAAAGTCAATACAAAAGTCCAGTTCGTTGTTCTTCATAGTTTTAAGTCGATTTGTACCGAAAGTCTGCCCAGATCTTATTTTATAAACTTATTCTTCTAATTGTTGTTTCTAACCCCAACAATCATGTATAGAAATTTAAACCATAAAGATCAAGTGAAATTTAAATATACATAACATTAATGCGATTTATATCTATAACTCAAAAATATATATATATATATTTCAAAATCAAAACAAGGTATTAAATTTATTAATGCTTCCTCTACACCGTTTATGATCTTATGATAGATGATTTTGTTTCGTTCTAAAATCCTCTTCCCCTTCGTTCTCCATCCTGATATCTTCCATCTTCCATTCTTCTTGAATTAGTTTGAATGTACATAGAAAGAAGTATTAAATTACGTTTTGGTATGGTTACTTATAAATGGTATATCGACCAAAAAAAAATCTTTTAATGAGATAAATATACTTTTGTATGGTTGTGAATTGAAATAATTGAAATGATATTAATTAAACTTGACATGATAATACAATATCATTTATGAGTTCAAAGTGAAATGTTATTGACTAAACTCAATAGATGGTAACAATATGAGAAGTTAATTTATGTACATGGATTAATGTTTAAGGATATATATTATGGTATTGTTGATTTGATATTATTTTCATACAATTATATTAGGTTTATAAGAATAATACATATCTACACGAAAATATAAGTATTACTTTACCAAAAGTGAAAATATGTTAACTTTAAATATCATGTTAAAGTTGCAATGATGATTCTTAAAAAATGCATGTCCATGGTTGTAAATAGAATCTAAAAAAAACTTTACATTGGAGAAGCTGACAAAACCTAAGTTCTTGAAGTTGTTTGAACAAAAACAGAACATTTGATCACATTGTGCCATTTAAAAGAAACACTAGAACTTTTTTTTGTTTGAAAACATATTGAATTTGTTTGTTATGTATTGTAAGTCAATGTATTAAAAAAAATTTGCAAGTAATTAATACTTTTGAAAGATTATATATGTTTTAAAGATAATATAGAAAGGTTTCGTAATTTTGAATGTAGCAGTTTGATTAAGAATCAATACTTGCTCTTACTTATCATAGTATAATATAAGACAATGAAAATACCTAGTTAAGCAAATGCGATATGGGATCAAATTAATACCATATAATGTTTCAATTCTAAATTTGAGATTATTTTATTCTACTTAAAACATTATTGTTGATGTAAAATTAAATTTTGATCAAATAAATATAACCTAATTTTGTTTGATTTTATATGATTATGTCGAAAATTTTCTGTGTATGACTATTGTGATTGTCTAATACATATATAGTTGGTTTAAGTAAGTATATGTAATTCCAGAAGATGTTAATAATTCTTCACCACTGATCCTATATCAACCACACGTCGGCTTCACCGTCTTACATAAATCTCACACCATTTCTACGTAATATAGAATAATCAATTGTTTAATATTTATTAGCTTCAATATATCCGATGTCGTCCAGCGGTTAGGATATCTGGCTTTCACCCAGGAGACCCGGGTTCGATTCCCGGCATCGGAGATTTTTAACCTTTTTATGGGAATTTTATTTGGGCTTTGAAAGACTTTTGCTTAGTTATATCTTATGCTTTCTTTTCAAGAGACTTATGACTTTAGCCCATCTTCATTAATCATTATTCTAAAAATTTAAACACAAACTCTATAAATTTTTATCAAAAATTTAATCAAATAAAATATATAACAGTTCCGTTTAACGCTTAGATTTTAAAAATTAATAAATAAAAAATAAAAGATAGAAATATAGTATCTTATTAGTTTCTTCTTTAATTTTCTCTATTTTTATTTTATTTGTTTGAGTTATTCAGTTTCAAATAGAGAGAGAGGAAGAAAAATAAATAATAGACTTTAATCATTACATGCAAATGTTTTATTGACAGTTTTTCAATAAACATTTTTAAATTACAAAAATTATAATATAAGAAGACCGAATTTTTAATCACAAACCATTATAAATAACATAATAACAAAATAAATTATTACAAATTTCTATCAAAAAAAAGTTCAGCGCGCGGGTAATAGAAATGAAGATCATGCGATAGCATTAGCAATATGTGTGTGACTCATTGATAATACATACTTTCCAAGAGTAGCACGAGTGCACTCCACTCTGAGCCACTAAAGGTGGTCGGCAGTTTTTTTGATTCTATTTTTCTTTGTAGGTTGCTAAATATATAAGATTTTGACATGATCTCGACTATACATTAGTTTAAGTACAACAAGCATGCTATATGGATTTACCAAGATGAAAGCCTACAAGCATGCTATATGGATTTACCAAGATTCCATAAGAGTGTAAATGCCAATTCTGGTTAATGCAC
>NC_025701.1:9346300-9359604 GCF_000633955.1 Camelina sativa | reverse complement strand
TTTTTTTTTTTTTTTTTTTTTTTTTTTTTTTTTTTTTTTTTTTTTTTTTTTTGTTAAAAATAATCCTTTGTGAGTTTCATCGATGGACCCAATTGTCTTTGATTTAAAAACATGTTTAAGGTAACCAACTGATATAAAATTGTTATATTTATAAGTCATATTTGGCCATTATATAATAATTTCATACTTAGCGTTACTTTCAGATTTTGTGAAGTCCTGATCAAGAATCCTTTAGTTAGTGGACACTCCTTCACAATCATTTTGTTCAAAGTCTTTGGAACATCGGAAAGAAGGAAAAAGAAAAACATGCGGAGTTGTGATGTAATGACTCGAACAGAAGATAGTGGTCGGATCACTAGCCTATTCTATCTCCACTTTTTGCCCAATTCAGAAACCCACCAATTCTTCAAAGTGGGATAAGCAACTCAAGCATTAATTGATTCTTTTGCTCTATCTTTAGTTTCCAATAATCTCTCAACCATTATAAATACCCTTTTTCTTGAGTTATATGGTCAGTGTACAAGTCCTTAAGTGGCTAGGAAACTACAAAAACATGAAAGCCTTGACCTTCTTCACACCCTTTTTATTATTTCTATATCTCTTATGTATCTTGTTTACGACAGAAACGGAAGCTGGATCAAGAAATGGTGATGGGGTTTACATCGTCTACATGGGAACAGCTTCCTCTGCCGCAAACGCTTATAGAGCTCAGATACTCATAAATACCATGTTTAAGAGGTTGGATATACTGATACACTCTTTACATGTAGTGAAAAAAATACATTGATACTTGCACAAAGTTTTTTTATGGGTTCTGAGGCCTTTTTATGGTTTGTTGTTGCAGGAGAGCAAACGATCTCGTCCACACATATAAGCATGGCTTCACGGGTTTTGCAGCTCATATGACAGCAGAAGAGGCCAAAGTCATAGCCAAAAAACCGGGAGTGGTTTCGGTTTTTCCTGATCCAAACTTCCAGCTACACACAACTCATTCATGGGACTTTCTCAAGTACCAAACATCAGTAAAGATCGACTCGGGTCCACCTTCAACAGCCTCAGATGGATCATATGATAGCATTGTCGGCATTCTGGACACTGGTAAGGCCTTTCACTCCTATTTTGGCTGTCAATTAAGAAACAAAACCAAATATGAGTTTCACATAATGAAAACAAACAAACAGGGATATGGCCAGAATCAGAAAGCTTCAATGACAAAGACATGGGTCCAGTTCCGTCTCGGTGGAAAGGTACATGCATGGAAGCAAAGGACTTCAAGTCTACTAACTGTAACAGGTACAATTTTCACAACCTTCAAACACCACAATCTGAACATTACCAACTTCTTTTTGAAGACTAAACATTTCTGTTTTTTTTATGCAGAAAGATCATTGGAGCAAGATATTACAAAAATCCTGATGATGATTCAGAATACGATACCACAAGGGATGTGATTGGTCATGGTTCTCATGTGTCCTCCACCATAGCTGGATCAGCAGTGGAGAACGCGTCCTACTATGGTGTAGCTTCCGGGACCGCAAAGGGAGGTTCACCAAATGCAAGGATCGCTATGTACAAAGTATGCAATCCCGGGGGATGCACAGGCTCATCTATCCTAGCTGCTTTCGATGATGCAATAGCGGATGGAGTTGATGTTCTATCTCTGTCCCTCGGAGCTCCAGCATACGCTCGCATCGACCTGAACACTGATCCTATCGCCATAGGAGCTTTTCACGCGATGGAGCAAGGAATCTTGGTTATCTGTTCAGCAGGTAATGATGGGCCTGATGTCGGTACAGTTACCAATACTGCACCTTGGATAATGACCGTCGCTGCCAACACCATCGATAGAGACTTCGAGTCTGATGTTGTGCTAGGCGGCAATAAAGTCATCAAGGTAATACACATAATACACCTAAACATTATATTATCTGGTTTGCTAAAAAGAACCTTTATTGATTTTCAGGGTGAAGGTATACACTTTTCAAACGCTAGTAAATCTCCTGTGTATCCTCTGATTCATGGCAAGTCTGCTAAGAACGCTGATGCATCAGAAGGAGAAGCCAGGTAAATAACATTGGTGAATTCAAATACAATTCGTTGAGCTTATTTTAGATTCTTATAAAGAACTATAGTACAAAGAATAAGGAAGCTAACCTTTTGCTGTTTTCATAAAACATTGGCTTTTCAGGGCCTGTGACTTTGGTTCTCTAGATAAAGAGAAGGTAAAAGGGAAAGTTGTGTTATGCGAGAACGTTGGTGGATCATATTATGCATCATCAGCTAGCGACGAGGTGAAAAGCAAAGGAGGTATTGGTTGCGTCTTTGTAGATGACAGAACTAGAGCAGTTGCTAGCACTTATGGCACTTTTCCTACAACCGTTATTGACTCAAAGGAAGCAGCTGAGATCTTCTCCTATCTCAACTCAACCAAGTACTTAATAAGCTATCTCAAAATTTCTATGAACTATATTAGTCAGTATAGAGCAAATGAATTAAAACCTTTTGCCTTGTGTCGCAGAGATCCCGTGGCAACAATTCTTCCAACTGCAACAGTTGAGAAGTTCACACCCGCGCCTACTGTTGCATATTTCTCTTCCAGAGGACCTTCAAGCCTCACAAGAAGCATTCTCAAAGTAATCCAAAAGCCTGTGCCTTGTTTAGTTTTTACCTGATTAGAAGCATCTACTTACCTCTATCTTCAGCCTGATATTACAGCACCAGGAGTCGCAATACTCGCTGCATGGACAGGAAACGACTCAGCCATTTCACTAGAAGGCAAGCCGACTTCTCAGTATAACGTCATATCAGGAACTTCCATGTCAGCTCCTCACGTTACAGCGGTTGCATCTCTGGTCAAATCACAGCATCCCACATGGAGTCCATCTGCGATCAAATCAGCAATTATGACAACAGGTTAGGTCCCCTTCATTGCAGGTTTTGTGATCATGACATGCAAATATGGATTTTCGCTAACAATAAATCATTCATGGTCACATTCACAGCAACTCAAACGAACAACGACAAAGGTCTTATAACAACAGAAACTGGTGCAGCAGCCACGCCTTATGACTCTGGAGCAGGGGAACTAAGCTCAACAGCATCAATGCAACCAGGACTAGTCTACGAGACAACTGAAACTGACTACCTGAACTTTCTATGTTACTATGGATACAACGTAACCACAATCAAGGCTATGTCAAAAGCACTTCCAGTAAATTTTACTTGCCCTGCAGATTCCAACTTAGACTTGATCTCAACCATCAATTACCCGTCAATTGGAATCTCTGGATTCAAAGGAAATGGGAATACGACAGTTACAAGGACAGTGACCAATGTTGGTGGAGACGGTGTGGCTGTTTACACAGTCAGCGTGGAAACACCACAAGGGTTTAATATTCAAGTGACGCCAGAAAAACTCCAATTTACAAAAAATGGTGAGAAGTTGACATACCAGGTGATAGTGTCTGCTACTGCTTCACTTACGCAAGATGTATTTGGGGCTCTAACTTGGTCTAATGCCAAGTACAAGGTCAGAAGCCCAATTGTAATTAGTAGCGAGAGTAGCCGCACAAACTGAGTAAATGGTATAAAGTTCAGTATGAATATGTAATAATAAAACTTAAATCGAAGCAAAACAAACTACACCGTTTCTGATAAATGAAATGATGATAGCTCAAGTAGATAAAACTATTTAGCAGGAAACAGTCCCAAACATTGGTTTTGTGACATGTCAAACTATTAAGTGAACTTTTGCATACAAAGCAGAACATCAACAAGTCTTTTTTCATCAAAAGTCTTTAGCTCTATCAATCTGGAGTACTAAGTTACAGTTACCAACCTTGTTAATAACCATGCAGAAAAAGTCTCCTTGAAGTTAGGCGATCTTGCTTTCACACAAAGGGCATGCATGACTATGTGTGTGAAACGAAATACATTCACTCCTCCCACTAAAATAGGCAATGCATAAAAGCTAACCTAACACTTCTGATATTATATATGTTTGTGGTAGTGACTATTAAGAAATACTAACAGATTTTAACGTGGAAACATAAAGCAAGAGTTATAAGCAAACTGGAAGCATTCTTGTCCTGTTTCTTGTAGTTCAGCGATGAGGAGATGCCTCACTGTCACCATCATCTTCATGATGTATCTTTTTCTGTCTGTGATTCAAAACTGCAAGTCTGAAATAAGTAAATCAGGAGATTATATCATATACATGGGAGCAGCTTCCTCTGATGGATCAACAGACAATGACCATGTTGAACTTCTGAGCTCAATGTTAAAGCGGTGATAACTAAAACCATAACTCTTTGATTTTCTAACCATGATTCATATATTGCAAATATTAAGACAGTATCTTACATACATCAGGAGCGGCAAAACCCCCATGCACAGATACAAACATGGATTCTCTGGATTTGCAGCCCATTTATCAGAAGGTGAAGCACACCTCATGGCCAAGCAACCGGGAGTAGTATCTGTCTTTCCTGATCAGATGTTACAGCTCCACACAACTCGTTCATGGGATTTCCTGGTACAAGAAAGTTATCAAAGAGAGACTTACTTCACTGAAATGAACTATCAACAAGAATTGGACGTGCATGCAGGAGACACCATTATCGGCTTCGTTGATTCAGGTGAACAGTATGAAGCAATGAAATGTTTATATGCGCTTTTCTTGACTTCCAGTAAAACAAACACTCAATGCAGCATATTCTGAAAAAGAAAACAGGAATCTGGCCCGAGGCACAAAGCTTTGACGACAGGCGCATGGGTCCAGTCCCAGAGAGATGGAAGGGCACTTGCATGAGAGGGAAGAAGACGCAGCCTGGTTCTTTCCGTTGCAATAGGTAAATAGAACCTGAAGAAAGTAGCACACACATGTAAAGATGCCACATATGTTGGAACTTACCACCGTGGACTTATGTTAAACGTTGCATAAACAGAAAACTAATAGGAGCAAGGTATTACAATTCGTCATTCTTCTTAGACCCTGATTATGAGACACCACGAGACTTCTTGGGGCACGGGACACATGTGGCATCAATAGCAGCAGGGAATATAATCTCTGATGCATCCTACTATGGCCTGGCAAGTGGAATTATGAGAGGAGGTTCACCAAATTCAAGAATAGCTATGTACAGAGCTTGCTCACTTCTGGGCTGCCGTGGCTCCAGCATACTGGCTGCATTTGATGATGCGATCGCAGATGGAGTTGATGTCATATCGGTATCAATGGGCTTATGGCCAGAAAATTTAATTGAAGATCCGCTTGCCATTGGGTCATTTCATGCCGTGGAAAGAGGGATCACTGTCGTTTGCTCCGCAGGAAATTCTGGCCCATCGAGTCAAAGTGTGGTTAATGCTGCTCCATGGATGATTACTGTTGCTGCCAGCACTATTGACCGTGGCTTTGAGTCCAACATTCTTCTGGGAGGAGAAACAAGCAGATTAATCGAGGTACTAAGGAAAAGCCAGAAACTGATAAATCTCCTATTGTACTTAAACAATTTTTTTTGCAGGGTTCTGGAATAAATATTGCTAATATAGATGGTTCCGAGGCTAACCCACTTATACACGCACGATCAGCCAAAAAGATAGATGCTAATGAGGAAGCTGCTAGGTAACAATTGCATCTTAACATTATAAAGTAACTTTTTTATATCTATACTAACAAGACAACATAACTGCAACTCTTCAGGAACTGCGCACCTGATACAATGAACGAAACCATTGTTAAGGGAAAGATTGTTGTGTGCGACAATGATGTCGGTAACCAGGTGATCCAGTGGAAAAGCGAAGAGGTTAAGAGGCTTGGAGGTGCTGGTATGGTACTTATTGGCGACGAGGCACTGGATCTGTCTTATATTGATCCCTCATTTCTAGTGACAATAGTAAAACCAAAGGACGGGAAGCGAATCATGTCCTACATAAATTCAGCAAGGTAAAAAATAAGATGTCTCATTTCACAAGATATAATTGCTTTCAAACAAAAGACTAGTAGTATATCAAAGTGCACATTGTAGAGAACCAATTGCAACGATCATGCCTACAAGATCACGAACAGGACATATATTAGCACCATCCATACCATCCTTCTCATCAAGAGGACCTTTTTTGCTTACCAGAAGCATCCTCAAGGTATGTAAGCCCTAAGATTCACCATAAATAATAATGTGATCTCCACAGAATCTTCACAGATTCACAGAATCTTCTAAAAAAAGAAATTGATATTAACAGTTCAATAGTTCATTTTCACTGAATTAACTCCATGAGATACCTGTTACAGCCTGATATTGCGGCACCTGGGGTCAACATACTGGCATCGTGGTTAGTAGGTGACATAAATGCTGCACCAGAAGGAAAGCCACCGCCATTCTTCAACATTGAATCAGGAACTTCAATGGCATGCCCCCATGTCTCCGGGATTGCTGCTCGACTCAAATCCAGACACCCTTCATGGAGTCCTGCAGCAATCAGATCCGCCATCATGACAACAGGTGAGAAACCAAAATCAAGTGAATACCAGTTACGGATTACATATCGATCGAGCACATTGTGTAACCCAACTCTTACACTCTATCTGCAGCCGTTCAAATGACCAACTCAGGAACCCATATAACTACAGAAGCAGGAGCCAAGGCCACACCTTATGACTTTGGTGCTGGGCAGGTCACTATATTTGGACCTTCTTCCCCTGGACTGGTTTATGAAACCAATCACATGGATTACCTGAACTTTCTCTGCTACTTTGGGTATACTTCAAACCAGATCAGAAAGATCTCAAAGCGCATACCAAAAGGTTACGTTTGTCCAGAACAAAGCAACAGAGCAGACATATCTAACATCAACTACCCATCAATCTCAATATCAAACTTCAATGGTAAAGCAAGAAGAACGGTAAGCAGAACAGTGACAAATGTAGCATCACGCCTCATTGGAGATGAAGATACAATCTACACTGTGAGCATCGATGCACCAGAAGGGTTACAAGTCAGAGTTAGACCAAGAAGACTACACTTCAGAAAGATAGGAGATAAACTTAGCTACCAAGTGATCTTTTCATCTACTACATCCTCCACGCTTAAAGAAGATGTATTTGGATCAATCACATGGTCTAATGGAATGTACAGCGTAAGGAGTCCATTCGTTGTAACCAGTCGCGAAGATTAATGATAAATCTAAAGGAGAAGAACACACAATGTCTTTTCATAAAAAGACCATAGCAAGAAAGGTATAATAAGATTAAGCAAAGACCAACACTTTCATTCTTAAAATATATTCCATAAAAACCAAAGAGGATCCTGTTAGTAGAAACAAAGCATTCGGTTTTTCATCTTGAAAACTACCATAAAGAAAAGTAACAAAAAGGGCAATCCAAATCTAAGAAAGACTTAAAGACTAAGTTGTCATAGAGAAGCACCGGATCCTAATCCAATCCACATCACTCGAAGGCCCACTTGTTCTCATTGCGAACCTCCTCTTCTTCCTCCTTTGTGTAATCGTTCTTGATGTTGAAGTGAGCACGCATCTCATCTGGAGTTTTGCCTTTCATCTGATCAGCCACGGCCTGGCACGTTAGGTCAAGAAGTCCACCGATGTTCAGATAATTAGCAGCCTGACAACAAAACAACCAAAAGGTTACGCATTAAATAAACCCTAACAGAGTCGGCAAACCCTTAATCCCAAATCAAAACAAAAAAACCCTAACAGAGTCGGCAAACCCTAAATCCCAAATCAATCAAAAAAAAACCTAATCAAAAGAACAAACCAGGATGAGATCGAAGAGCGTAGGCTGATCGACTTTAACGAATTCGGTATCCCAAGTCTTAAGCTCATCGTTCTCGGTGGAACCACAGAAATCCTTGTCAGCACCGGCAGCCTCAGCGGCGGCCTCCACGTGCTTCTTGCAGTACTCAATTACCTTAGCCAAGATGGCTCCGGTGACATTAGGAAGAGGGATTCCGTTATCGGCACACTTGTCTTCGATCATGTGCTTGATCGTCTGGGACTCAACAGCAACAGCTTCGTCTACCTCGAAGGATTCACCGTCGGAGCTCTTGAGGATGATCTTGTTAGGCGCCATAGCAGTAGCAGAAACAAAAGGAGAGAGAAGCTGAGTGGTTTTTTCGAAGAAGACGCGGCGATTGATAGTCTCTAAAGAGGTTTTGGGGAATTGTGGGTTGAAGGTTTCCCCTATTTATAGAGAGAGATCTGACCACTTCCAATTTCTTATTGGTCAATAAAAAAATTAATGAATGGAAAAAAGTTAAACAAAGAGAGAAAAAAATAGGAAACATTACTAAAAAGAAATATGGAAGTATTTATTATTTCCAAAACAAATTGACCTTAGCTGTGTATTCCATATCATAACAATGGTTAAAAAAAAAAAAAAAATTAACAGAAAAGATTTGCTGTATCTGTGAGTTCAGAAAAAAATAAAACAGTTGAACTACGTGTAGGAATCATTGACTAGGGTTTTATGTTTTTAGTTATAAGCAAATTTAAGTATCTTACACGTTTGTAGGTGAAAAATTAATATCTATCTATCTATGAACCGGAGCTAGAAGCCTTTAGCTCTGGTGGTAAAGGACTCTCAGCTGAGATATCCGCCATCATGAGTTCGATCCTCAGCCACTGCGGAATTCACAAACGGGCTGCAGCGTTCTAGGAGCCGACATATGGAGTGCCATTTGGCCGCCCACGTGGCTAGTCCAAATGAACCGATTTATTTCGGAGAGTGTTGGAATACCTGGGTTATAAAAAAAAAAAGTAATAATAATAATATCTATGTGTTATTATGAATTGTGATTAGTTATTTTGCAGGGGATTAAAGAAAAATATAAAAAAAATTAGGTGGTCAATACCAAAGTAATAAATGATTTTTAAGGTAATTCTTTTGTTTTAAAATAGATGATTCTCTCACAAATCTTTGCAAAATTAATTAGGTTTTTATTAGTTTTAACTTTTAACAAATTATATTATGCAGTTTATCTTTTTCATTGATTGAATTGTGTGTAAATAGATATTAAATAATGTTTTGTTTAAAAGATAAACCAAAATTAAATGATTCCTACCATTAATAAGAAAAGAAAAAAGTTAATACCATTATCCCTTATCTTAACATTAAACAAAAAAAATTACTGGAAAAGAGTAAGAACTATATATGTTGCCCTTTAATGGTGGACATTATTGTATCTCTTATTTGGCTCAGACGCAGCAAGGTGTTAATGGTGCTAAACTAAAGTGTAGCCAGCCGGTTTCTACGTGCGAGGTCCTGAGGACCATCGGGAGAACAACTGTTCCCGAGGTTTCATGATCGGTATTATTGTATTATGGTTGTTAGATCTTATTTGCTGCCTAGAACTCCCGATTGTTTCAGTTCAAACAAATGAATTTTCTCTAGTTGATCGGGCAATGCATCACCATAACCGAAAATCTACCCCGAGCAGCTGATGATAAAATAACTAGGTTGCATCATTTCTTATAAGAGACAATACATGCATGTCCAATAACTAAGGAACATATATATAGCTCATGAACTAATGCTCCCCCACTAAAATAGATAGCATTCATTTTTCTTTTTGTACGTAGTTCTTTCCTACAGAACATAATATGCAAACAGACACTTTTTTCCTTGGTTTCGTAAACTAATAAGCACCTAAATTGCAAATGAAATAATCAACAAACCAAACTAAGCAATAGAGAGACCTACAAAGTACAAAGTGGCGGTTCTTATGTCTAAATGTGCTACAAAGTGGACTGTATTGAGGATCTTGGGTAGAATAGTTTTATAGGCCTTTTCAGAAGGATGTGCGAAGCCCCAAAACACGTGACCACCCGAATTTAAACATGGAATCGGAGTCATCACCGAGCAACAACATGGTTTTGCCGTTGTAAAATTTATTAATTAGCACCCTTGTTTTTATCTACAACTAGGGATGTTAATATGGGTCAGCAAACCCATTTATTAAATGGGTATGTTGAACTAAAATAAGCCCATTTATACCTATTTATGAGAAAAAATTAAATGGGGTTAAATGGGTTTCCCTATTTAGTCCCATTAATTATATGAGTTTTATCATAAATAAGTGAGTACCTATTTAGACCCATTTATGTTGATATTTTTATTAAATATTTATCATATAAATATATATTTTTTTCCAAAATTGTAAAATCACATTTTTCGCCAAAAACAGAAAATTATATTTTTCTCAAAACTGTGTTTTTCTGCCAAATTCATAAAAATGTGTTTTCCCGCCAAAACCGCAAAAATTTGTTTTCCCGTCAAAATCACAAAAACGTGTTTTCCCGCCAAATTCATAAAAATGTGTTTTCCCGCCAAAACCGCAAAAATTTGTTTTCCGTCAAAACCGCAAAAAACGTGTTTTCCCGCCAAAAACGTGTTTTCCCGCCAAATTCATAAAAATGTGTTTTCTCGCCAAAACCGCAAAAACATATTTTCCCACCAAAACCGCAAAAAATGTGTTTTCCCGCCAAAAACGTGTTTTCCCGCCGAAAACGTGTTTTCCCGCCAAAACCGTAAAAACGTGTTTTCCCGCCAAAACCGCAAAAACATGTTTTCCTGTCTAAAAACAAAATTGTTTTTTTTTTATCAAAATGTTTTTTTCCCAAAACCGTATTTTCCGCTAAAACTGAAAATTTGAGTTTTTTTATAATTAAAAATATTCTCAAAAAAAAAAAATTTTCCCGCCAAAATTACAAAGGCACAAAATTACATATTAATATGGTATCATCAAAATTATATACTTAAATGGGTTCAATAGGTTAAATGGGGCCATGTTTGTTTAATTGGGTATGGTTAATTGGGGTTTCAAATATATATGGGTTTAAATGGATTTATATTTAAATGGGGTGGGATTAAATGAGATGGGATTAAATGGGGTGGGTTTACCCATTTTAACATCCCTATCTACAACAAAAAAAACAACCATATACAATATATAATATATCAACGTGTGTTAATCAATTTCTTACCATATTGGCTAGGATTATCAATGACCTCAAGAAGTGAGTTATACATGTCAATGTATACGAATTTGCCATGGGGAAGCCTTTGGCTGTATTGATTGACCAAGTTGGCTACTTTTTCATTGTATACTCTATCACCATAGTTTACATGCGGAAGACATATCAAATTTCCCCCAAGTTGTCTCGCCCCTGGCAAACACCCAAACGGCAACGTTCCAAGGACTGCGAATTTTCTTGCTCCCAAATCATATAGACTCTGTTGTTATACAAACTAATCATTATACGTAACAAAATAATATGATAGTTTTATTTAAGATAAACCAGAAAAGACATGTTTTCTATGCGTTCATGAAAGTAGTTTTCCAACCAATGAGCATATCAGTGTACGCTTGGATAGTGTATCTCGTTGGTTTAGCCGGAGTTGAAAAATACTTGATGCCAAGATCGTTATTACCAGCAGAAATCAGAATCACAGCATTGGCTAGAATCTCTTTGACTTGAGCTGCATCTCCTACTTGTGCGTTTAACTTTTCTATGTATCTTTGAAAGTCATTTACCTGATCTTGTACCCATATAACATTCTGTATAGTTAACCCATATTAGTAAATGAGTCAGCTAGCACATACATTAATGAAGGTAATGGTTAACTAAAAAGTGGTTTTACTTTTACCTGTATAGATGCAGTGAATTTGTCTAACCCTGAACCACCGACGCAAAGCAAACGCCAGTAGGGGGAGTTCACTACTTTTAAGAAATGGGCTACGGAAGGCAGGTAAAAGATCTTTTACCGTACCCCTAACCCGGCGGCTATATACATATATGATATATAGCATTTTTTTTTTTTTTTAGAATGATGGTTCTTGAACTATTTGATCACTCGTTAGGTTAATGAATGTGGTTAGACAAAATTGGTATATGTTAAGAACAATTAATACCAATTAAATCCGATAAAACTCTTCCGTTCCCGAATCTTCCGGTAGGAACATGATAAGCAAAATCGCGTCCATATGGTATAAAATTGCTTCTTGAAACTGTCATGAGCGGTACCCCAGTGTTCTCCTCTTCTACTTAAGGTTACTCTTTGTCAGTTCCAGCGGTGAATACACCGGAGGTTCACCAAGTCCACTCTCCTCGAATCCGGCCATGCTTCAGCTTCATCCCCTCGTCCTCCCTTTGTCTCTGCCGGTGGTTTCTCCAAGGGAGGTGATTCTCCTGAGTTACCAGCCTCCAATCGCAACATCCGAGACTCCAAATCGCCTTATCTATCTTGTACTTCGTCCTTGCCACATGCGACCCTTGAAGTCAGCCTTATCATCTCTCTACTCCTCGGATCTAGATTCCCTCACCAAGCGTTTTGTTTGGTCGCAGTTGGACAGGAGCTCTGTGTTGACGCCGGAGCTGTGCACGACCTTGACAAGTCCCCAAGACCCAACCTATGCTCTTAAAAAACCCAGGTTTGTTCCAAGTCATCAATTGCAGTCCCGTAGCTTACCTCTGTGTCGATTTATTGTTTCAATTGTCCGAAGACTGCAATCTGAACATAATCACTCATCGGTGCTCTGTTATTGCAACATTTACTTGAGAACCCTGCCATTAGTTTTGCTTAGGGTCCCTACCCCTGACCACCAAAGACTAATGAGGACCGGCATTATGACCTCGGCTCAACAGAGCGATGGTTACCGGTCCCTCTTGAGTCTAACCTCTTTGTTTCAGCTGTTCCTTGAACTATCTCAATTGCATCTCTGCTCTATTTGTGCTGAAACCGGAAGATATAGGAAGATCGGCATTATGACTTTCTCTTCAAGAAGAGAAAGTTACCGACACCTTCCCAGTCTCCTATACATACTCTCCCTGCGACCTGCTTATTCCCAAGTTCAATCCATCAATGTCCGCAAGTATGTTTCCCCTTGGCAAAGTTTGATGAGTGTCGGCATTATGACCATAACTCCATGGGATTTGGTTACCGGAATCTCTTCAAGTAAGCCATGTTCAACCTTTACTCTCCATCCACCAACCTCCTCGCCAATGAGCAGATCAAACCATCTAGTCTCTCGGCCATGGAAACACCTTCAACGTTCCAATGTCATTTCGATAAGGACAATCTACCACTCTTCTGCTGTATCAGCGAATGTGGCGTCGACAACCCTGGATTTAGCTTGCAGTTTGATGCTCTCTTGCTCAAATTTTCAACATCTCTTGGACATGTTGGTCGATCTATCTATTTTTATCTTTGTTGCACATGTTTATCTATCAAGCTTTGCTTTGAAAACTCTTATCCTTTGTAACCATGCTACTATGTTTAGTTGAATGAA
>NC_025701.1:9259408-9345982 GCF_000633955.1 Camelina sativa | reverse complement strand
TTTTTTTAAAAAAAAAAAAAAAAAAACTGTCATGAGCAAAATTGTTGTTACCAGTATCGAGAATCGAATCGCCAAATGCAAGAACCGCTAGAAATAATACTACTAGAACTTTGATAGTTGTATTTTCGAACCATCTCGGAAAGGTTGTTAATATGTTCTGCTTTTGTTTTTTTTTTCTAAATAAATTTTTTTAGCTGCAATATTTTTTCTTTCTTTTTAATTTAATAAATAAAACCTTAATTTACTCTAACGTGTTATTCACAGGTGAAGGCCTAGTTGAGAGAGTTCATGGAGTCCCTTAAATAATGGTATGAAACTTGTTTATTTTCTTGTGGTTAAAGAGCAGTACTCTTCCCTTCCATCGTTAGACTCGTTATATATTTAGCTAATCCAGCAAATCAAGTCTTACCACTCAGTTTGTATTCAATTGTTAGACTGATTTGACACCCACGAGAATATGTCCATTGAAGCATATATAATGTGGTTATACTTCATGTTATATGGTTGATTACGTCAGAGCTACAAACAAAAAAAGAAAGAAAAAAGAAGCTACGATTAAGACATACTATAAGTTACAGAGTCTTCTAGATAATCATTATATCTAGACGTAAAAAAATAAAAATAAAGATAATCGTTATATAAACAGCTGTACCGTAAAATAGCTATCCATCAAATGAACTGATTGATTTGGATTTGATCTTTGCAACCACGTAAACAGTGATAGAAATGTACTACACGAGGTTTATCTTATTGTTGATGTGCACTTCGAGATGCTTGCTTGTTAGTATCATATTGTATATAGATAATGATGGATTGATCTTTCAAACCATGTGAGGAGTGATGAAATTTTTTCTCTTAACATCAATTAATGATCATGGGTTCAATATACTTACAATAAATTATGCATTGTATTATTACTACGTGAGCTTAAAGAAAAACAAACAATTAATGTAAGTCACTCACTACTCAATTTAAATTGTGGATGTATTTCTCAAAAAGTATCTTGGTTAAGATTTTATAGAATCGTTGGGTTGGATGGAAACCATCCCAAAACATGTAAGCAGAAACATTGGAGCACAGAAATGGAGTGAATCGATTGCAAAGTGGACCTGCTTCCACAAATCCAGTTCCACAACAACCTTTCTTTACTTCTTCAAACCCTGCATTAATTCTCAACTCAAGAGTTATATAAACATGATCTCATGAAAGTACTACTAATATAAAAAGTCAATATTTACCATAATCGGCTGAATTTTCTATGATGTGACTGAAAGCAGAGTATATGTCAATGTAAATGATATTGGAATTTGGTAGGGTTTTTGCTAATTCGTCCAAAGTGATGGAGAGTTTGGCGTTGAAGAGCTGAGAAGCATAGTTGATATCTTGAGCACAATCTCTACGAAGACCTCCTTTTAGAGTTCTTTGTAATGGCACGCATCCAAGTGGTGGTGTTCCTAGCACTGCTATTTGTCTTGCTCCATATTCATATAATTGCTGTTCAATTGTATCCATGTACATAGGTTATTGTTATTAATTTATTTACGTTGGTGCCCGCAAAGCAATGTCTTGAAAGGGAAATTTACCAAGATTGTTAGCTTTATGTACATACACCATATTTTTTCCGGCTTATACCTTACGTATGTACATCATTATATATTAAACATTAATTGTGACTTACTTTATTAAATTTATTTTCACATATGTCACTTTTAAAATTAAATTTATTGAGTTATTGCTTAAAAATTGTGGTATTATGATAGTGTTCACTTCGCAGTATTTTCATATTACCAAATAATGTCATTTTCAAATCCTGTTTTTTGTTGTTGTTGTTGGTGTCAATTGTCTTATTCTTATTAGTTTGGGGATAAAGTAATTGTACGAAAATTTTGGTATAATTTATGAACTCTAGAAAGAAAAAAAGATGGATGAAAGATTGAAAGCATGTATATATGTGAGGTACGTACCATAACAAAACTTGCGGCAGAATTAGCCATCTTTGAAGTATAGTAGTTAATATCGTCTTTGAGCCATTGAGCACCTTGACCGTAGTATGTAATAACCAAATCGTTGCTGCCTGCGACCACAACGGATAAGCCCTTGGCTAAAAGTTGATCGGTCTTCTCTTTCCCTATTAACCTCTTTACTCTCGTGATATGTCGTTGAAAATATGTCAACTGGTCCAACATTGACTTTACTCTCTGATTATATTTTTGCCCAGATGATTAGGATAAAAGTTGAGATATATAATCTAGAGGAGACTTATTTGCATCTTACTGATATTTTGGGTGTCAAAGGGTTATAGCCACTACCACCTGAAGCAAATGATACACCGGTGAGAAGGTCTTCAAGTTGTACATTGGGGTCAAAATATGCCGGCACTATTGGTTTTACTCCCAAATATTCGGCTACAAGATTAGAATCAAATCATATTTTTTTTTAACTGCAAAACACACAACTCATTTTTCGTCTTTAAATTTTGTCTACAGTTAACGTTTAATTATGATAGTATCAAAACAAAATCATACGTAATATACAATTTCTGTTTTTGGATCGAGTAAGTTCTATTCACTTAAGAAACTAACAAATATTTTGTCTTAATTGAATAATGAAATTAACATACATATTAGCGTAATGTATGTTATGAAAAAGAAAAGAAAAAATAGAATACATATTAGGTCAAGGTCGACACAATATAAGAAGAGAAATTAGAAAGAGAGAGAGTATACGAACATATATAATCGGAAGCAACCTTGCCATTGCTGAATCTACCGGTGGCGACTCCGGATGGAAAATCCATACCATATGGAGGAAAATTACACCTCATTTCTGTTGTTAGATTATTATTATTTCCCGTATCTATGATCGAATCCCCAAAAAAGAACACTGCCGGTGTGGTTTTGTTATGCGGTGGTGACGGATATGGGTCTGGTGGTGGGCCTGGCCCTGATTCTGGCAGTGGCCATGGCCGTAGACGTCGGTGGTGGATCACTTGGGAATGGGTGGTGGTCAAGAAGAAGATACAAAAACAAAATGATAATAAAAGAAAGAAGACACATCCAATTAATCTGGAATAAATCAGCCTATGTTGTTTCATGGTTCTATGCCTATAATTCCCTAACAATATTAATTTGTAGATGAAAAAAATGTACCAACGATTCTAATTTGCATGTGTTTATACCACTAACGATGTCATTAATTCTGTATATGTGTAACAGTGTACATCTTAATCTCTATTTGGACATGCGATTTTTGTGCCGTGTCTAAGTTGCGTATGTCATAAGGTTTCTTTTATCACACGTTATGAGGATTAGTTAGGATCCAAAGCAGTATTGCTTCTTTTTTTTTGTTAAACCAAAACAGTCTACCTACGTAAGTGTAAACCAGTTGCCAATCGAACTTAATTCTCTCACGCCCCATCCATATATGGTTTACTCAAATCTCCTGAGAAAGAAACTATAGTTGAACATATATATCTCAAATAGAACCATAATTGATTCATTATATTATATTATCTTAGTATCGATATATAATACTATGATTCATCTTTTATTTTTACGTCATAATGACAAAATTTTGGATATCCGAAATAATGTAAAAGTAAACGAAATTTTGTCTGAAAATCAAATGATAAAAATAGTAAATACATTGTCTCGGACATGCGATGTACGTGACCGAGTGTGAAATAAGTTATTCTCTTTTTGATCACACATTTTCGAACCTCCTAATATTTAGCTTTAACTGCGCGAGCATTTCTTTGATTTTCTTTTTTTTTATCATGTTATAACTTTTAAACTTTCGAAATTAATTTTAGTTTGCTTCGGATTTGGTTTCAACTTCTCAAAGATCTAAAATGCCATTTTCGAATGAACTTATTTAGTATTTTGATCGCTATGATTTCAGATTTTTACCAGCTTATATGCAAAAGCGTTTGTCTATCAGCGTAAAGTCGTAGACACAAACCCAATTGATGAAGTCGCACACAGCTCTCTTAAGAAACTCTATCATATTCTAAAATTTACTTTTGCTCAAAAAATCAAGAACTCAGAATTACAGACTAAAACTTATTTAGCCATTACATCACAAACATGACTGGATAAGGATTCATTTAACACAAAAGAAAAATCTTACATAGTACTATCTCAAATGTTGTTTTCTTAACGACATTATTAATTAGTCACAGAAACGGCTCATGTATTCTACATCATTACATTCTCGTATGAGCTAAATAATGTAAAAATAAATATAGTTATTATTTAGATAAAATATAACCATATTCGTTTACAAGTGCTTTGTTTATAGTTTCATAAGCTCTTTGAGTAGGATGCATACCGTCCCAAAACAAATAAGAAGATGTATTGGGACATATTTTCGATGTAGATTTTTTGCAGAGGGCACCTCCGCTCAATAATCCTGTTTTGCAACACGGTTTCTTTACCTCTTCAAATCCTGCATGCAAATATTTAAAAAAAATAATATGCATGCATGATCGTATATTGTAAATAGCTATAGCGTTAAATTATATGAATTGTCACAATGAACTACTTACCATAATCCCCGGGAGTTTCTAGCATCTGACTGAAGACAGTGTAGATGTCCATATAAACCAATGTAGAATTTGGTAGCGTTTTTGACAGTTGACCCAAGATCAGGATGAGTTTAGAGTTGAAAAGCTGAGCAGCATAATTAAGCTCTTCGTTGCATTTTTTCTTTTTCTTTAGTAGTTGTGATGGTACACATCCAAGTGGTGGTGCTCCGATCACTCCTATACGTCTTGCTCCATATCCATACAATTGCTGCATGCCCAATTTATACATTTACATTATCTTATTTACGAAATATCATTTTTGTCTTTGATAATCGAGTCACATAATATACCCAAAATGACGTAATCTTTTATACATACATATGTAGGCTTGTAAGCCAATAGTTTAAGACCCTAGATCTTTTTAAAAAAAAGGTAATTTCTCAAATTAAATAATGTTTGGACGTAAAAAAAATTATGAAGTTAGAAAAGCATAGTATAGGAGGATATATAAGAAGCTATACGTACCAAAACGAAACTGGCGGCAGAATCAGCAATGACGGTGGTATAAGAGTCGATGTCTTTTTTGAGTCGTTGAGCACCGCTTCCAAAATATGTAATGACCAAATCATTGCTTCCCGCGACGACAATTGCTACTCCTTTGGATATTATCTGATTGGTCTTCTCTAAACCTGCCAACACTTCTCCAGTCTTCTCTTGTCTTACTACCTTATTTACTTTCTCTATGTAGTCTTGGAAATATGTCAATTGGTCGAGCATTGGTATTGCTTTCTGATTTAAATAAATCGAATGAATGATTATGGTTGCAATATATAATAAATCATATAATAATAATGATGATAAAATTAAAGTGATTCGAACTTACCGCTGATTCAGACGTCACAGGGTTGTAGCCAGCACCACCCGAGGCAAAAGAGACTCCCGTAAGAAGATCGTTTGGTTGTGTTTTCGAATCGAAATATGCCGGTACGATTTCTTTTACTCCAAGATATTTGGCTATTTGGGATTAGGGGAAACCAAAAAAAAAAAAATGTAACTATAAGAATTTGAGATTGGGTTTACTTTTTTTTTCATCATGTTTTCAAAGAAAATGATGGAGAGAGGGAGAGAGTACAAACCTAGATAATCGGAAGCAACCCTTCCATTGCTGAATCTACCAGTGGCAACTCCGAATTTGAAATCCATACCATAGGGACGATAATTACTTTTCATCTTTGTGTCTCGGTTATTGTTGTTTCCTGTGTCGAAGACCGAATCCCCAAAGAAAAACACGGCCGGTATGGTTTTGTTTTCTGGCTTAGGTGGTGACGGGGCAGGTTTTGGCGTTGGGGCAGGTGGTGGTTTTGGGATAGGTTTTGGAGCTGGGGCAGGTGGTGGCTTATTCGTTGGAGCTGGTGGCGCTGGCTTTGGTGCTGGTGGTGGCGCTGGCTTTGGTGCTGGTGGTGGCGCTGGCTTTGGTGCTGGTTTAGGTGGTGTTGGTGGGCATGCTGGTGGTGGCGCTGGCTTTGGTGCTGGTTTAGGTGGTGTTGGTGGGCATGCTGGTGGTGGCGCTGGCTTTGGTGCTGGTTTAGGTGGTGTTGGTGGGCATGCTGGTGGTGGCGCTGGCTTTGGTGCTGGTTTAGGTGGTGTTGGTGGGCATGCTGGTGGTGGCGCTGGCTTTGGTGCTGGTTTAGGTGGTGTTGGTGGGCATGCTGGTGGTGGCGCTGGCTTTGGTGCTGGTTTAGGTGGTGTTGGTGGGCATGCTGGTGGTGGCGCTGGCTTTGGTGCTGGTTTAGGTGGTGTTGGTGGGCATGCTGGTGGTGGCTTTGGTTGGGGCTTAGGTGCTGGTGGTGGGCATGCAGATGGGCTAGGTGCTGGTGGTGGGCATGCAGATGGGCTAGGTGCTGGTGGTGGTTTGGGTTGAGGCTTTGGTGGAGTTGGTGGGCATGGAGATGGTCCTGGTGGTGAGACAGGTTTTGATGATGGGCTAGGTGGTGGGGAAGACTTCGGTAATGGGTCAAATGCTGGTGGATACATCGGCCACGGCTGTGGATACCGAGGCCACATTGGCCAAGGCCAGAGCCGTCTGTGCATGACTTGAGCATTGGTCGTTGTCAAGAAGAAGATACAAAAGGATAAGAGAAAGAAAATACAACGAGATATTCTCGAATATGAAACCAAGGAAGATCGCGTCATGGTTTTACTACAAGTAGTAAAAATAACACTTTTCATTCAAGTGTTTGCCACTGTCATGGCTCATGTCAATATGTGTGCGTGCGTATGTATATATATGCATAATGCATTAATTAATACGTATATCAGGACATGCGATTTATGTGGCCTTTTTCAAGTTGCATGTGTCTCAAGGCTTCTGTCATCACACAATTTGAGACCTCCCTTATATTCGGTCTCCAGTTACAACTCTTCCTAGCATCTCTCGTGACTTCTGAATCCATAGAAACTCATGAGAAAGAAACTCTATTAAATCTTCACTATCTTTGACTTAAACAACAAAAGTTCATCAGATGGCAGGGTAACTAGTTAGAATATTAGAGTAATTAGGGTTTATATATGGCTACATAATATGTATATAAACAGCTTCCCACAAAATTTTGTAACTCAACTCCAAAGGCTGATGCATGTACAGTGCGACTGTCTCGGAGGGTGAGGAGTTCCTAGTGGATTGGTTTTCTATAAGAAAAGCTTTTCTTTTACTTTCGTTAATATCACATAACTTAATTATATTTTAGTTAAAATTTTGTTTCCACTTTCCACTAATCATTTTTTTCTCTCCCTCTTTGTTGGAATGAGATGGATTGGATCAATTGAAACAAGACGAAGATGTGTTGATTCGGTCAAATTCATCACACAACATAACAGCATTTTACACTCTTTTTAAAATTCTTTATGGGTTCTATTCGTCCGATTATTGTAGAAGACACATAATATCAAATCAATCTTTAGGAAACCAACTCCATGCATGTCAATCTATTTGTATAATAATCAGGTTTTAATACATCAATCCAAATTAAATGAGGTATATTTAAATTACTTTTGCTTGGCCAAATGCTATCTAAAACACCATTAGATAAGTTTATAATTTACATTTATTTATTTTCATAGAAAGGTCCCATGTCATTCTCTACAAACTTTTGGCTTAAGATCTTATATGCTCTTTCAGTTGGATGGTAAGAGTCCCAAAACATAAATGAAGACACATTCTTGCAAAGAAGTGATGTAAATTTATTGCAAAGCGGACCTAATTCAAATAGCCCCGTCCCGCAACATCCTCTACCAATCTCATCAAATCCTGCAGCAAAAATTCAAAAGAAAAAAACCCTTAATCTCAAAACCATTCTCACAAAAAAAAAAACCATTGTAGAGTCAGCAGTTGAGCATTACCATATTTTTGGGGGTTTTGAATCATATCATCGAAAGAAGCATAGATGTCAATATACACCAACGTGGTGTTTTGCAAGGTTTTAGCCAATGCATTCAAACTTGTGGAGAGTTTGGAATTAAAAAGCTGAGCTGCAAAGTTTAGTTCTTTAGCACATTTTCTTTTAAGTCCTCCTCTTGAGGTTCTCTGTATCGGTATACACCCGATGGGAGAAATACCAATGAATCCTATTTTTCTTGCTCCTGATTCATAAAGTTGCTGCCAATATATTTAAACTCATATTCATTAGGATTTATTTACTAGTTCATGTCAAAAATTGGATCAGAGGATTAGTTTCACGTACCATAGCAAAACTTGTAGCAGAGTTAGCCATAAAAGTGGTATATGAATCGATGTCATACAAGAATTCTTCTAAATGTTCACCATAATAGGTATTGGCCAAATCGTCGCTGCCCGCTACCACAATGGCTAGGCCTTGAGATATTATGTGCTCAGCTTTCTCTTTTCCCACAAAGCCTTTCACTTTCTCTATGTATTCTTGAAAGTATGTCAATTGCTTTGACATAGGTATTGCACTCTACATATAAATAACATTGATAACACGTTTAAAACCAAATCAAATCAAATGGAAATATTAATAAATGAAGGAGATAACAGTTTCAAAAACCAAAGAATTGACGTTATTACTACTACGATAGGTGTCAAAGGATCGAAGCCAGAACCACCGGAAGCAAAGGATACACCAGTGAGGAGATCTTCCTTGGCCAGTCCCGGTCTCAAATATGCCGGTACAACTGGTTTTATTCCTAAATAATCCGCTGTAAATTTTCAGAAAAAGAAAAACCAACTCTCGTAAGATCGAGAATATACATGCAAAAGCTCTATTATCTTCAACGAAATTGTCTAGTTAATTAGATATAGAAGCATGAATAGTTTTTGTATGTATATATAGTTGATATGTTTAGTCTCATCATGATATGATGATAAAAGACAAGGGCGCAAGTCAACCTATAAAGTCAGATGGGATTTTGCCGTTGCAAAATCTACCGGTGGGAACTCCATCTGGAAAATTCATGCCATAGGGGAGAAAATCAGCTTTGATCAATGTCAAAATGTAATCGTTATTTCCTGTGTCTAAGATCGAATCCCCAAAGGCAAAGATCGCCGGAAACGTCATGTTATGTGCCTTAGGTGGCGCTGGTTCAGGGGCTGGCCCTGGACTTAGACCTAGCTTTGGCTTTGGTGCAGGGGCAGGTCCTCGATCTGGAACACGCTGTAAGCGATATGCTGAAGTATGCATTGCCAAGAAGAAGGTATAAAATAGTGAGATAAACAAAACACATCGAGATAGTTTCGAACTAGAAAAAGAACAAGAACAGGAAACCACAATATCTTGCAACATATTCGCTATATGAGCTTAATGTCTGATAAGAAGAAAAAGAAAAAAAAAGGAGTTGTGAAATTTAAGTAGCCAAAGTGTTTTTACTCGGAAAGAAAAGAAAAAAAAAAAGCGGACAGAAGCATGTGGTTTAGATGGTTATAAGAAGAAACTTGTCTCTCAAGGCTTCTTCTCATTCACACACTTTGAACTTTCCTTAAATTCAGTAATCCACTAACTACTTTCATTCTCAATTCATAATACTAGCTAAACTATAAGAACACAGTTTCTATCAAAAACAACTCGAACAAGTACAAACACGAGCCTGAGGAAGAACAAGTATTGAGTTTTTGAAACGTTTGACAGTACTTAACCTAATCTAATGAATTGAATATGGGAAGGAAAGCTTGAAAGTTTAATTACACCATTGTAGCACTTATTGATCCCAAACAGAGGATCTGCCAATACAATGCAAGAAGACCAGGTCAACTTGAAACAGGAAATGAACCTTGTCAAAATACTTATTGAGTTTGTGGGAAATGGATTGACAATGCATGCTGAAACTGAAAGTACAACAGCTCTGTTGCAGTGTCCAGTGTGATCCGCGCAGTTTCATTATTGTAAAAGGAGTAGAGTTTCTTACTGTTGCTCCGATCCAAAATTTTAAACTTGAAATTACCCACGAAAAAACCACCATCTTACAAATATCAAATTAAGAATTATGGACTCTTTGTAGCACTTAATTCATTTCCACGGTGCCACCATGATCACCACCATAATTTCATATCATGGTAGTAAAATGGATAATGAATGACGAACTGACTGGACTATACATGTGAGTGGTCAGAGAAATTGAAGCACCGAGTAATGACATTGGAGGTCTGATAAGTAAATTCAATCAGTCATCAGGGAGACAACAGCGTACATATAGTTCATCACTCAAAAGACTTTCATATACACACAAAGGGGAAACAACATCCACATGAGACAGGACAAGAACTTATTTTGGTGTGATCCAACACAATTCAATAACCAAATGACCAAATCCCATAATTTTAATTGATATATAATATGTCAAGCAAAAAAAAGTGGGTTGGAAGATCAATGCGCGCTAACGAGGAAAGGGTTTTGGCAAACTCCGCACTCGATGGTCTCTGATCCTGAGATTGGAACCTGGACCTGAAATTTAAATGGCAATACTCTCATAATCGCATAGATAGATGATTATAAGGAGACTCTACAAACAAGCCAACGTCAAATTTCCAACTTGCATGAACTAACTGTTCACAAGATTAAGCGACAATCTCCATGATCAAATATTAATAGTCACATAAACCTAGCTGCTTAATAGTAGGGCTCGCATGAGTAACAGTTTTATCCTCGCCTCTATGAATAAAGAAACTTAACAGGTGAGTCCTACAATTATGTCAGATAAAGAGAGCTCATAGATGCATGGTAAGACATCAAAATTCATCTAACTATTATATTCCGTCAATGTATTTGCAAGATGATCATACACACCGACAAGTCCCAATATCATACAAAGAAAGACTAAGGATCTAACCTGTAAGTGCACTGTGCATGTTGGACAAGCTACTTCTTTCATCCGCCTTCCGGATCCTTCCCTCGAACCTGTTATGATCATTCCTATCATTGTCAGTAACCATAAAATACCAGAAACGATTACCAAAAGCATGAAGTATGTGGTGAATTACCAGATGAAGACTTGCGGTTTCTCTCCATTTCCTCCTGTATCAAACATATCCGCCATCAGAAAACAACTATACACTTTGCGCCAGATATTAACTCAACTTATAAATCTTTAAACTTATAAAGAACCCAGGAAGATTAGCCCACCTGTAACTTCCTAGCGAGGTCTTCATGGCTCTGCGCGTTCGCGTTCCTGCTAGCGGATTCCTTGGCATTACTCAACCTTTGTGACACTTCTGCCTGCACATCCAGAAACAGATTCACATGAGCAGTGAGACTTTTTGAACTGAAAGGCATAAAAGACAAGATACCAATACAGATTCTCTTTTAACCAGAACAAATGACCAAGGTTCGCCATGATAAAGCTAGATCAACACATTCGCACGAATTCATGGAACATGATTCCACAACTAAAATAAAAATGAACAGATGGATAAGCATACCATGCACCGGTCACAAACACGGACTTGGGGAGCATTCTCCTCAGCAGTGAGAGCAATCCTGCCTTGAGTACACTTGTCACAGAAGACGTCACCACAGTTTCTGCAGTGGTGCTGAAATATAAAATATAAAATCCACAAGGTTTGTCAGTTCCAACATGGTCAAGAACTTAAATAAGATTGTAAGATTGCGGGAAAATAATACCCTTCGTATAAATGCACCGAAATCTGACCCACATGATGTGCACTTAGATACAGCTTCATCAGGGACCTGACAGCAAAAATAACATAGAGTGAGAACAATATAACCACACCAAAGCAAGTACAATAAGAATAAGGATGCAACTGATCACCAGAACTAACTACCCTAGCCTTTTACTTTCACTAAAAGAGAGTTATGTTTTTTTCCAACAAAATAAAAAAAAAAATAACCATACCCAATGATCTTTCTCCTCGTTTACAGGCTTTATAATGTTCATCCAATCACCCAATCCTTTTTTCTTCTCAGCAGATTGTTCAACCAGTTTTCCAGAGGCAGGAGGCCTGCTACTTCCCCCAATCTCCTTGGCCTAAAACCCACCAACAGAAGAACATCAAATTAGTGAAAGGAAATCATAATAGAATTGACACATAGAG
Organism: Camelina sativa; assembly: GCF_000633955.1. Classification (NCBI taxonomy): domain Eukaryota; kingdom Viridiplantae; phylum Streptophyta; class Magnoliopsida; order Brassicales; family Brassicaceae; genus Camelina; species Camelina sativa. Next base: position 9,333,896 of record NC_025701.1, on the reverse strand, counting down.
TTTAGAAAAATATAAACTAAGTAGTATAAATACCTGAAACATTGCAGCTGTCACAGTGTCCAGAAGGGTGTTGGTGGTATAACTATTTGATTGCAGTCTGATACGTTTAGCATCAAAGTCTACCGGAGTCTTCGACCAGAAAGCCAGAATAGAAGAATCTAGTTTCTGATAGAAAGATATTTTAAAATCGATATAAGCCTTCCACTCACGAAAACGGAACAAATTAAGTCTTAAAGAAGAAAATAAATCGTGTATCACCTCGNACATCCACATGAGACAGGACAAGAACTTATTTTGGTGTGATCCAACACAATTCAATAACCAAATGACCAAATCCCATAATTTTAATTGATATATAATATGTCAAGCAAAAAAAAGTGGGTTGGAAGATCAATGCGCGCTAACGAGGAAAGGGTTTTGGCAAACTCCGCACTCGATGGTCTCTGATCCTGAGATTGGAACCTGGACCTGAAATTTAAATGGCAATACTCTCATAATCGCATAGATAGATGATTATAAGGAGACTCTACAAACAAGCCAACGTCAAATTTCCAACTTGCATGAACTAACTGTTCACAAGATTAAGCGACAATCTCCATGATCAAATATTAATAGTCACATAAACCTAGCTGCTTAATAGTAGGGCTCGCATGAGTAACAGTTTTATCCTCGCCTCTATGAATAAAGAAACTTAACAGGTGAGTCCTACAATTATGTCAGATAAAGAGAGCTCATAGATGCATGGTAAGACATCAAAATTCATCTAACTATTATATTCCGTCAATGTATTTGCAAGATGATCATACACACCGACAAGTCCCAATATCATACAAAGAAAGACTAAGGATCTAACCTGTAAGTGCACTGTGCATGTTGGACAAGCTACTTCTTTCATCCGCCTTCCGGATCCTTCCCTCGAACCTGTTATGATCATTCCTATCATTGTCAGTAACCATAAAATACCAGAAACGATTACCAAAAGCATGAAGTATGTGGTGAATTACCAGATGAAGACTTGCGGTTTCTCTCCATTTCCTCCTGTATCAAACATATCCGCCATCAGAAAACAACTATACACTTTGCGCCAGATATTAACTCAACTTATAAATCTTTAAACTTATAAAGAACCCAGGAAGATTAGCCCACCTGTAACTTCCTAGCGAGGTCTTCATGGCTCTGCGCGTTCGCGTTCCTGCTAGCGGATTCCTTGGCATTACTCAACCTTTGTGACACTTCTGCCTGCACATCCAGAAACAGATTCACATGAGCAGTGAGACTTTTTGAACTGAAAGGCATAAAAGACAAGATACCAATACAGATTCTCTTTTAACCAGAACAAATGACCAAGGTTCGCCATGATAAAGCTAGATCAACACATTCGCACGAATTCATGGAACATGATTCCACAACTAAAATAAAAATGAACAGATGGATAAGCATACCATGCACCGGTCACAAACACGGACTTGGGGAGCATTCTCCTCAGCAGTGAGAGCAATCCTGCCTTGAGTACACTTGTCACAGAAGACGTCACCACAGTTTCTGCAGTGGTGCTGAAATATAAAATATAAAATCCACAAGGTTTGTCAGTTCCAACATGGTCAAGAACTTAAATAAGATTGTAAGATTGCGGGAAAATAATACCCTTCGTATAAATGCACCGAAATCTGACCCACATGATGTGCACTTAGATACAGCTTCATCAGGGACCTGACAGCAAAAATAACATAGAGTGAGAACAATATAACCACACCAAAGCAAGTACAATAAGAATAAGGATGCAACTGATCACCAGAACTAACTACCCTAGCCTTTTACTTTCACTAAAAGAGAGTTATGTTTTTTTCCAACAAAATAAAAAAAAAAATAACCATACCCAATGATCTTTCTCCTCGTTTACAGGCTTTATAATGTTCATCCAATCACCCAATCCTTTTTTCTTCTCAGCAGATTGTTCAACCAGTTTTCCAGAGGCAGGAGGCCTGCTACTTCCCCCAATCTCCTTGGCCTAAAACCCACCAACAGAAGAACATCAAATTAGTGAAAGGAAATCATAATAGAATTGACACATAGAGTTTAGAAAAATATAAACTAAGTAGTATAAATACCTGAAACATTGCAGCTGTCACAGTGTCCAGAAGGGTGTTGGTGGTATAACTATTTGATTGCAGTCTGATACGTTTAGCATCAAAGTCTACCGGAGTCTTCGACCAGAAAGCCAGAATAGAAGAATCTAGTTTCTGATAGAAAGATATTTTAAAATCGATATAAGCCTTCCACTCACGAAAACGGAACAAATTAAGTCTTAAAGAAGAAAATAAATCGTGTATCACCTCGCATCTTGTGATGTTCTCAAGAGGATATATCCTCAAAGTTCGGCTAGTACTTGGATCAAGCATACGGAGACCATCTAAACCAATCTGCTAGCACAAAATCAGGTAGCTGATTAGTTTAGGTAACAAAAACCCCATAAGCTTTAACTAAAAGCAGAGTAAACAAGTATTTGTTCCATTCAACTTAGTAGCAATATGAGTACGAGTCTACATAATTCTCACATCGGTGTAAGTGATCATATTCATTGAGTTTAGCAAGATTAAGGAAACTTGAATTACCTGGCAAAGAACATCTGTTGTGGTTTGTCCGTAAGTCTCAGCCAACAATTTGACACGAAACTTCTGAACACCACCAGTGGAATCTTCCTGTACATCAGCCTTGGGTACAGCTCTCACGATCTTAGCAGAATTCGAGCTAACAGAAGAATCTCTCCCTGAAGAGAAGCTAATGGATCGTCCATAATCATCGAACAAGGTCGAATTGGACGATTTCGGCGCAGTTCCGCGAGAACCGTATGGCTCAACTTTGCCTCCTTCATAAGCATAAACGCCATCACCATATGAAGAAGAATCATCAAAAGAGGGATAACCTCCGCTATCAGATCGTTTCCCATATAGATCAGATCCTAAATCCGATCTGCTCCGCTCGTAACCGCCATAACCAGATTGATCAAACTTCACAGGCTTGTCGTACGGTTTCTCATACGAAGGAGGTAGGGATGATCCTCCGCCTGTGTATGGAGGTGCAGAGTGTGCGGTTGATAAGTAAGGCGCAGGGTTAGGATTCGGCGCAGGCGCATGAGAATAGCCAGAGGTCTGATGCTGATCATACGGTGAGTAATACGTCGGTGGCGTGGTGGATGATTGCTGATATGGAGCAGTGGAATCAAATGATCCGTATGATGATAGAGGTGGTGGATGAACCGTGGGAGGAGGCGGTTGGTTGAAATTAGAATAGGAATTAGGGTTTACGGACGGAGGAGAAGGAGGAGGAGGCGGTTGTGATGGTGGAGTGAAGGAAGGAGCTGAAGGAGGGACATGATGATCAGAAGAGTTTTGCCCATACGGAGTGTAATTCTGTGAATAGTTAGAGTAATCGTTGGAACCGTAACCGCCGGTGAACGGTGGCGCTGATGCGTACGTGTTCCGAGAAAGATCGGTGGGAGCAGCGGCTGTTGGCGCCGGCGGAGAGGGATTGGGATTAGGATTAGGAATAGGATTTGGGGTAGGGTTTTGAAATTGAGAGTACTGGTTGTGATAGTACGAATTGTAATCTCCCTGTTGCATCGTTGAATCGGTGATTTGGGTTAACGTCGGCGATGGTTCGATCGGAAAAGGAGGAAACGATGACGACGAAGAAGAAGATGAAAGACAGATCGAGTCAAGGGAATATTTGGTACGGGAAGTATTGTATGTGTCGCGAACTTTCGTAATATTGTAATTTGAATACACGTGGCGTTACGACGAACCGTTGATTGGAAGTAAGATATGGTTTAACGCGTGATTGATGATGATTCTTCTAGCGGTTTTTTTTCTTTCTCTACAACTGTCGAGATACCAAGTCGGATTAGAAGACTCATAAGTTATTTTGGGCTTAGGAAGAGATGATTGGGCTTTTAAGTTTGTTAAGCCCAATAATAATTTTAGGAGTAAGAAAGACGCAAAGGATAATAAAAAAGGGGGGCTTTCAGATGACGTAGCAATCTCGGACCGAGCTTCACGGAGAAGATAATGACGGGAATAGCCCTTAAAAAAAAATTAGGGTTTTCACATTGATTCTTCACAAAAAAACGTAAGCATAGGCCGAGTCGGCGGATCTGAGTGTTTCACGCGTCTTTAAATAGAACCTTACCCCTCACCCATTATTTTCTCAACCGCAATTGGTTTTATCATCTTCTCTCTCTCGTCGAAGGCAAAAAAAAAAAAATTAGGGTTCTCTTCTGCGTCTACGCCCGCTTCGATTTCGATTTGATTACGCGCCACAAAGAAGGTTCCGTACGCGTGGATCTGGAACCGTACCTTAGGTTCGATTAGTTCTGTCCGAATTCGATTACTTCCTGTCTGTTTTTCTTGTCCGTTATTAGATTTGATCTGAGAGAGAGAGAAAGAAAGAACAAAGAAACAAAAAAAAAGATGTCGCGTTATTTCACAACCCCACCGCCTGTGTATGCGAGGAACTGGGCGAACAGTCAGAACTTGGTCGAATCGACTAAGGTTCGTCGAGCACTCAAGTTCTTGTGATTGATTCGCACCGTCTTCAGTTCTCGTCTGAACATAGCTTTTCTATGTTCGGTCGGGATTTATAATTTTCCTGATGATGTTAATATCCTCTTTGTAGTTCAATGGTTAGGTTGCAGTCTGATTTGTTATAACTGTAGTCATATAGATCTATGAATTTACTCTATAGACAATTCATGATTTAGCTTATTGAATTCCCTATTATTATGTATCGATATCGTGTAAACATGTATGTCGTCTGGTTTTGGTCTTTGAATCGTATAGTCAACTATAAAGACGTGTTGTAGATATGTGTTTTGACTTGTTAACGTTTTGTTTGTTTTATGATTGAATGAATGAATAATGTTACCCACGTATATGGGTATCTGGTTGTTACCTGATAAATCCTTCCTCTAGTCTAAATGCTTTATTCTGATGGATTATAAAGATCGAAAGACAAATAGTCTCTCAAAAGGTGCATCGGAAAGAGAAGAAGGAGAAAACGAAAGATAAGAAAGAAAAGAAAGAGAAGAAGGAGAAAACGAAAGATAAGAAAGAAAAGAAAGTAGAGAATGAGAAGAAGTCCCTTAAACTATATATCCCAGTCAAGCAAGTCTCGGACGAGTCTGAACAGCTTGAGAAGAGTTGTTTGACAGAAGAACATGAGCAGCTTCATCAGATTGGTTATTTGTCTGATGGTAGTCAGAACAGTAAGAAGAGAAGCAGGGAAACTTCTCCTGCTGTTGTTGAGAGTCAAATCAAAGGTTTGTGATTTTTCTCTTCTTGGTCTTCTTGATTGATCAGTTTTCTGATTCTTGCCTTGTTGAAATTGTTACATTTGATGATTTGCAGCTACGCCTGTAGCTGGTAACCCACTCCGGTTACGTTTTGTTTTGAGGAAACCAAAAGAAGCTGAGGTTGTACCTCAAGAGGATCGTGTTTGCTCCACTTCAGGGACTGAGAGACCCATCGAGATACCAAGTTCTGTCTCTGTTCCAAAGACATGCGACCATGATGTGAATCTGCTCTCAACCGCAGTTGAGAGTGACAAGATTACAATTTCTTCTGAGTCAAAGAAGAGAAAGAAACATAAGCAGAGCAAAGAATCTCGGTACAATTCATTGTTTGATGGATGGGTTCCTCCTTGTCTGTCGTTGGAGGAGGATAATAGCAACAGCGATGACTGGCTTTTTGGAACAAGTCGGCAAGCTTCTTCCAAAGCTTCTATCAAGAGTGATGAAGACATGATCATGAACTTGCAGACTTCAGGAGAAGATTGTTCTTCTTTTCCTAGAGCTCGGTTTTTGCCTGAAGTCGGAATTTTTTCATTACCATATACAGTACCGTTTTAGTTCCCAAATTGTTTTGTTGTCTTTCTCAGCTGTTATGACTAGAGCTTAGCCTTAGCCCTTCGCTTGTACATAACTAATTGTAACAATCACAGTGATCTATATAATACTTCAAGATCTCTGTAATTTTGAAACTAATAATAGATTATATTTTCGACTTAAATAATCTGCTACATAAATTTCTACAGCTGGAAGCTATTGGTTAAATTACAGCCGGCTCAGTTAACTGTGCAGCCTGAGCAACCATTACAATGGGATCGCTTGAAAGCAGTTAGGTATTGATAAGTTGGCATAACGAGGTGCCCAGTTGCTTCATTCTAGTTGATCATCCAGCTGGAAAGATCCCAATCATAAATCTAAATCAGAAGTGCATATATATAACAGAACAGCTTGAAAACAAAAGGCAATGGTAATTAGATTCATATGTTAATACAAAATGATCCCCATCAAGAACAAAAGAGAGAAAGAAAGAGAGATTAGTCTACATAACAAGCGTAGAACACACCATCTCTTACTCTGTGAACTCAAATGATTCACCAGCAAAGAGTAAAAGACACAAACAATATAGCTCGTTTTAGCAACTATACAAAAAGCTACCCGAAATGTCTCCCTTCAAGTCGAAGCTATCATATTAAATTGGGGACGAATCAAATAGTTGAAATCATCTTCTTCTTCTTCCTTTTTTTAGTTGTTTTACCTAGTCTTAGTGATTGTTTTTATCACAAGAACACGCATCGATTCTTGTTCTTTTTCTTCTTTTTCTGCTTTGGTGGCTGAAGCACCACTTTTATGGCTGCATCAAACACTGCCTTCACATTCTGCAGAAACCCCAAAAGGAAAAAAACAATGTCAGTCTCTTAACAAGAATCTATGCAAACAGTAAACAACGGAGACAAGCAATTTGTTAGGTATACCTGCTGTGTCTTAGAACTACATTCAATGTAGACAGCAGATCCAATCAGTTTCTTCAGTTCCTCTCCCTGCATCAGTCATAACAGCGTTAGACAATAATCCATCAACCAACCAAACCAATCATGGTGAGACTATCCGTTTAAGAAATGAAGTAAGTACCTGACTCGTAGTAATTGGCACTGCACCTGGATGATCTATGAAGAATTGCTTGTCATCTCGAAGGTCTGCAAATACCAGAATTCAAAAATCTCTAATAACCATACTGAATTTGTATGAAAAACTTTGTTGGAGTCGAAAGATTAGCATGAACATAACTAGTCAGAACAAATATAGCATGATTATTCTGAGTTCAAGTCAGGAAAGAGTTAAAAAGTTACCGAGTTTAGTTCCAACGAGGATAATGGGAACACCGGGAGCATAATGCCTGAGCTCAGGAATCCACTGAAAGAAGAGGAGAATACAAAGAATAAAAAAAAATCAGATGAATTCACTCATGACAAGTTAGTTATATATTGGATAATTAGAAAATAAAAAAAAAGAGGGAAAGACCTTCTTGGCAATATTCTCATAGCTAGCCTTGCTAATGAGAGAGAAAGCAAGAATGAAAACATCAGCACCACGGTAACTCAGAGGTCGTAACCTGTTGTAGTCTTCTTGACCTGTTTTGGGAGAAGCCGAAAAACACACAAAACTAAGTCAAGAACCCTAAAGAGTGACGAAGAAACTAGTATTGAAAAAGAATGAATTACCGGCTGTATCCCACAATCCAAGATTGACAGTGTTGCCATCAACAACCACATTAGCACTGAAGTTGTCGAAAACAGTTGGAACATAATCCTGCAAAAACCAATCACAAACAAAGGATCAATACTATGGCCGGCCTAGATTTTCAAAATGTTCAAACATATAAAGAAGCCAAATTCTCAGAATCAGCGCACAAAGTTGTAAAGAGAAAATTGATCAATTTTGTAGTATACAGTTGGTAAGTCGTAACAGAAGACATGATATTTGAATTCTGTATGAGAAGACCGAAATTGCAGCAGTCTACACCAAATTTGAATTCAATTTGCAAACAAAAACATGGTGAATTTTTAGATTATATAACTTGTGAATCATCCATATTCCAATAAGCTTCTTCGAGATTCACTACTATAATCTAGTATTGCGACGACGAGCTCAAAACAAAGATAGAAATTAGAAACAAAAGAGAGATCGAGAGAGGGAGGGATATACATACAGTAGGGAAAGTGTTGCTAGTATAAGAAATGAGCATGCAGGTTTTTCCGACGGCACCATCTCCGACGGTCACACACTTTATGAACCTTGACGCGCTCATCTCCGCCGCAAGATCGATCCCCTTTCTTTGTTGCTTTTGAGTTTTGACTCCTCAATTCCTCGACATTTCTCGCTCACAAAGCTTGTGATGAAAATCCTCCAAATTCAAAAATCGATGTGAGAGAGAGAGAGAGAGAGAGGAGAAGAAAGAAGAAAGAAGATAGTTTTGGCGGTTGATTGATTGATTGATGACTTTGAGAGAAGATGAGTTGAGTTGAGCCTATAGGAGGAGGAGGACGAGGCGGGGGACTCTCTCTATACAATATAACAACAACAACTCTTGAGGGGAAAAGGAGACAGCTAAGAGTACTACATACACCAAACCAACAACAACAACACCTCCCTTATCATATACACTCACTCCCCCCTTATTATTTTAAATTTATTATTACTTTTTTTTTTTTTCATTTATTCTTTCTCTTTTCAAATTTGAATATCTCTCCTTTCTTTTATGTCACGGATTTTTGAATTTTGAAATGAAGATCTGTGCGTTTTTTTATAAAGAAAAATACAAATGTCATGAATGTTTTTTTTGTATTATCTATCTCTTTGTTTAATTTGTAGTAATTTACAATATTTGTACTTAGATCTTAAGTCACCTTATATAACAACACATCTCATTTTATAGTTTTTGTTGATGTTTCATGTCCTAATAAAACATTGCAAGTTTGAGACTAGCTAGTGGTATGATAGGTGTCTTCCGAGTTGAGCATCATAAACTCTATGGTTAATTTTTTTTGCATGAGACGACTTAACCAAAACCATATATTTTTGTGTTATTGAAGTTTTATTTATTTTAACCGCAGAGTCGCAGACCAATCATTTTGGTAAATTAAGTTGCTAATCCTCTTGACACCTACCAAAACAACAACAACAACATAGATCAGGTATTCTAGCTATAGGAGTTTGTCAATTCACCATTATCACAACAACTAAAGTTGTTATCTATCTTACTTTAACCATTTTTCGATAAATTTATATTAACGTACCAAGTAGTAGTTGGTGATATATTTTAACGTCTCAAAAATGACAAATTTTGTTTAGCTTAACAAATTCCAATCTCGGTATTACGTGTTTAAGACTCCCATTCACAACTTCTACAACTGCCATATATATCCTAAATCTCTGTTAAATACTGATATTAATATGAAGGGAGGTAAATTCAAATGATCTAAGAGCTAAGGTAGACTTTCGACTTTATAAGTATAGCAATAAGAGAAAAGATGATGAGATACGAGAGAGACTTTTATAGCATAGCAAAATACGGAGAGGCATGATGATGAAATCCATAATTATTGGATTTAGCAACTCTCACTCAATCAAGAACGTGCCGGCACGATTCCTAAATATTTTCTCTTTACGATTCCCTTTCGGATTACGAAACATAGGTGACTAGAGGTCCAATGGGACGTGCCCAACTCTAACTAAATTAACCAATAATGATCCACCACGTCACTGATTGTCGCATCACCTAATCATAATCACACCAGATGGTAGGCTTGTTTTAATTATTGTCAAATTTGATGATTCATAATTTAGTCGCTAATTGGGTATCATGTGTTATCTTTAACTTTTTCAGTCCAAGCATATAAAAAAAAAACGAAACATATGTTTGAGTATGCCTACTGAGTTTAGTTTTGAAATTTAGAAGTACATAATACCTACATTATGTAGGCTACATATATTATATTATCAAATGAGTGTTGTAATTTGTTCAAATTTCTTTCTTTTTTTCTAATACAACAACAAAAACATACATGTGGTGAAACTAGAAGAAAAAAACAAAAATGATATATATAAGATCATAGACATTAGAGAAAGCGTAATTACGGAATAGAAAGCGGGGAAGGTATGATGATTTAACCAAATCATGATATCAATAAAGAAGTTAAGTTTTAGTAGCTTACCAAACTATTCACCAACCAGTGACCATCTCTCTTCTTTTTAACTAACTCCACTTCTTTTTCAAAAATTTATATTTTTTGGTTTTTAGAAACCATTTAATTACTGACCAGAATTCTCTAAGAAATTTTGTTTACAAAAAAAAAAAAAGGAAAAAAGAAAAATTAAACGTAATCACTATTTCGATAATCCAGTCAGCTGCAAAATAAATCAGAAACGACCAAAAAAAAAAATCAGATATGTCAAAAGAAATAAAACTGTAATTTCTGTGAAACCCATCTGAATAAAAGGCTTACACGAGGCCCATTATGTTTTGATAGGCCTATTATGCTTAAAAATTCCAGTCATACCAAAATGCAACTACAAATTTTTACGTACATAGGAAGGAAGCCAAAGAAAAGGTGTTGTTTCGTGAACCCTAAGAGAACAAAAACCTTTCAAAGTCTAAGAAGAAGTTCTCCACTGAAGCTCAATCTGAATCCGACCATTCTTGGAATCAATCAAATGATACTTATCGTTGATTCTCCGATTACTCACAACATCACCAAGATTTATCACAACGTAACCGAGAGTTTCCTGATCATATCAATCAAAATGTTCTTAAATTCTTACTCAAAGTTCTAATTTTGATTGCAATCTTTAATAAGGATTTTAAACAAGAAGAGATCTGGTTTTGTTTCTGACCTTGGGATGAATTAAACCCATTCTTGAAGAAGAACTTATGACTTCAACGTGAAGCTTATCGTTTATGGGAGGCTCATCTAATGGAAACTGAAAATCTTCATCCCATCTCGGTTCTCTGTTTTTCTTCACACGCTGCAAAATCAAACCAAATCCATATGTGTTTCAACACTCAAACTTCATATGTCTACAGTCTACTCACAAATTTTGATTTTGAGTTTTAAGAGAAGTTTTAATACCTTTGTTTTACGCTCTTCTCCTCTGAATAGCAACCTAACAGAAGGATTTGTGTGATATTTGCCTTCTAGATCCTCTGCTTCATGAACTATCACTACAAGCAAGCCACCACCAGAAGGTGTGCCTTCTGGTGCTTTCTCTACTGCGTTTGGATCATCAATGTTGTCTGGAATCTCATCATCATTAAAGGGTTTATATTCGACCTCCACAACAAGCTGTCCACGCGATTTCTCGCTAGGTGGCTCGTTTGGTTCCATTGATTTTAAGAGCTCAAGTGTCATGAGTTTTGGCTCCTCAGGAGTAAGGTCTTTGAGTGGTATCACATTCATTCCTATCTTATCATGTTTACCAACCTGAAATATATCAACTATATTATGCAAAATGATCTCCAGAGATATTTACTGCAAGAAGCCAATTAATATTTTACCAAGAGGTTTTTTACCTGTTCCCAGTCATAAACAATGAGCTGTAGTTCTTGGCTCTCTGGCTCTTTGACAACTAAATCGAATTCTTCGTTCCATTCAGGATTCAGATTACTGTGTTTAACAACTGTCTTTTTACCAGGAACCTTGTCTCCAGAGAGTGTTAATTTCACATAAGGGTCTGATCCGCCCAATAGATCTTTCTTCTTAAGCTTTATTGCCTTTATGACCTTCACACTAAGCAATCCAACAGGTTTCTTCATAGCTCTGCAGATAGTGCAAATTGTGACATTTAGCAAAAATTGTAAGAGTAACAGAAGTGATACATTTGACAAAAAAAAAAAAAAAAGAAGAAAAAACTTACTTAGAAGGATCCATTATCTGTACATTTAAAGTCTTTGGCCATAGGTACATGTTTCCAACCTGATCTCTAATGAGTTCCTACAAGAAGAAGTGATTCCAAAAAAACCGAGTTTTAGGTCTGAACAAGAATGTTTGTTTAGATGGGAAGGTAAAGCAACATCAGCTTAAAAAAAAGTCATACCTGGACAAATCGGTATAAGCCAGGAATCGCCATTACATCTGCACCTAGTAACTTAAGTCCAAAATCGACTTGTGGCTACATAAGAAATCACATGTTAGAGTACTCTCTTGTTTTGCAAGGTATTATACAAAAAAAAGTTTTGCTCCTTTTTGGGTTGTACCTTATCCATAAGAGAGACAAATATGTTGGCAAAACAGGGGAAAGATGGAACCAAAGGCTTCAGAGTGATCCTTGGAGTAGCATAAACTAGCAAATCAACTACCTGAACAGTGGCTTTTAACCCAAATGCTTTGGCTACAACAATGATATTAGGGTTCCCTGCCCATTTCACTGACAACTCCATGATGATTTCTTTGTCATCAGTTGCATAAACTTTCATTCCTGCAAAAGGATAGTGAGAATCAAAAACAAACATATCGGAAGAACAATCTTGAGAACAAGAATGTGTTATCTATGAGTAACACAAGGTGAAACCTTGGAAAGTTGGTGGTAATGAACCCAAAGTGAGCATTTCAAATTCAACTGAATCAATTTTGTAGTTTGGAATTTGCTCGGCGATAATGGGTTTTGCAATTGACTTTGCCATCTTACAAATCGCCTGAAACATACATTGATTACAAGAAACATTGTTTCACAAGTTATTGAAGATCAAAGACCAAAAAAAAACAAAAAAAAAATGAAAGCTAAGAAGAAGACGACTTTACCTTGTCCAAGTAAGGCCACATATGGCCAACGAGCTTGTTAAGCCAGTCAATCTTTAAAGAGAAAGAGAAACTTTGTTACAAACTATACCATAATATATATTAGCATTAATTTATTAAGAAAATTATGAAGTTGTAGAGAAACATACACGATCAAAATCAGGATTTTTCACCCACAAAGGTATTTCAGGGAACATTTTTGCTATAGTCTCTGAATCTAACTCCACCAGTGGCTTGATCTCAGGGTCCTGACCCACAGATTAAACAAATAAGGTCAACAAATTAACCATTAAACTTTGGCTAACCAAGCAGAATATTAGAAATGCTCAAAATCTTAGCTTCAAAATTTTTGGAAAAAAACAAATTAAACTATTAAGATATGAATATTCCCTTATAGTTTAAGAACCCAATCGATCAAATCACACACACACACACACACAAAAAGGACTGAAAAGAGACAAACAAAGCAAGATATTGTCTGTATTTTCGTGCATGCAGATTTTTTGGGGATATAATGTGTACATGGATCATGGGCCATTACATGAACTAACGAAGGAAAAAAATCTAACACGATTTGTCGCATTCAAAGAGAGGATCAAACAAAATGTAATAAACAGACAAAATGGATGATTGAAAAAGAAAAAAGAAAAAAAAGATGCGAGAATTAAGAAGATTCGAAGATGCCTGAACATCAGTAGACTGGACATAGATGAACAAGTAGTAACCAATGACAATTCCGATCGTTGTTCCAAATCCGAAACCAATCGCACCCAATATTGTGCTGATTATTCCCATTTTCTCATCAAATCAAAACAAATCTGATCACTCTCCTTCTTTGAACCACGAAGACCAATAATTATAAAATTCCACAAAGAGAAAATCGCATTAACTTGATCGAGGAGATTAAATATCAATTAATATTTTTTTGATCTTGCCATAGATTTACGTTAGAGAAAGAGAAATTCTCAAACACACATAGTCACATAACATTACTATTATCACTTGAGAGAAATTGATATTAGAGACTTGAGGGAAAAAAAAAAAAGAAAAATTAAAACGGTTTTGAATAGGAAAATTTCAAGAGCGTTATGGACGGAGTCTATGTGAAACGTCCATTTGTTTGGCTGGGATTTGTAACAGTTTCAATAGTATCGACAAATAAGGACTTTTCTTATTACAAGGGATCAAATATTATTTGTCCATTACATTAAAACATTCGTTTCAACTTCCCCCATAATATTGCTTTGTTCTTTAATCTTCTTTTTTGATGTTTTATGTAACTTTTTCTTCTTGTTCGCCCACGTACGTAGCTATCCAATTTTTTTAGTTGTGTTAAGGTATATTTTTTTCATGATATATGTTAAATAAACGGATTTATTTTTGTCCAAAAGATTTATAAATTTTTTTAAAAAAGTAGATAAACATGCTCTTGTTTTTTTTTTTTCGCAGTACTACTGCCCAATAAAATCTTCACTTTTCTTCCCAACAGAAAATGAATTATTCCACCATGATGTTGCATATTTAAAGAGAACATTTTCTTTCAACAAATTAAAGGTTTAAAACGTAATTTAAATTAAACTAATTGGATGAATCATGAATGTGTAAGCATTAAGATATACGCCGTATACATATGCCCCGAAAGTAAACAGCCCATATATCGATGGGGAGGCCTTCCAATTACACGGTATCCATCTATAACTGGGTATCACAAGAATGTTATTTTGGTATACCTGATGTAGTCTCGACCAACAATTAGATCTGATATATGGAGTTCAAACATAAATCTCTAATTATAAAAAAGCTATTTAACTAGATGTATCATTTCATGTTTGACCAAAAAAAAAAAAAAGATGTATCATTTCATATACATAGCTACATGCGTATTAAAGTTCGATATTCCATGTGTAATGCTTAGAAAACCATATAGTTTAAATTTCTTAATATGGAAGCAAACAAAATTAAAGGATCAAAAAAAGCAGGTCTAAAAACAAAAGCATACAAAGTTATGTACGTTCTTTAAAGAAAGTAAAATGAACGTGGACTTAGATATGGTCGGTGCGAAAAGTAATAATAATCATGCTTGAGCACGTCATCGGCCAAAGGCGACACCAAAAGTAGCAATGCACTGACTCATCTCGTCCTAACTCTCCACAATCCACATAAACCCTAGCTAGCAACTACATATCTATGATGTGGGGGAATTTTAGAATTTACGGTGACGAATAGAATACAAGTAAAAAAAAAAAATTATTATCGAATAAGATAACAAGAAGAGGAAAAATAAAATGAAAATCAAAGAGTACATATTATAATAATATCAAATTAAAGGTTGTAAAACCTTTCATATATATGATATTTGCACTTTAGCAAAAAAAAAAAAAGAATGATGTCAGGGTAAAAAAACAAATTGTAAAAAAACATGCATATAGTAATTATCGAAGTAAAAAAAAACCATGGTACAGGGTTAATAAATTGTAGATGATCCTGAGTATATTCGATCATAATCATAAATTATGTATATTACCTCGTAATGTTGGACTTATGTGCAATTTGCGTTAAACTTTGATTTTATTTGGTTGAAAAATGAAAGTCCACTAATAAAACCAAAGTTCTACCAAACATGCTTGCTGTGATATACTATTAAATAAATGTAGATAGAGGACGAAAGGATGAAAAGAAAAGAGTGACCATACCTAACCATGATTATGCCAAAACTGGTTTAAGAAAAAGCTGCGATCATCATACAAGTTATATATACAATAACCCTATATAGTCTATATCAAGCAAAGCCGAAAAACCAATTTTCAGAACACAAGGAAATGGCATATAACTATATATTGATGGCTTTAAAACGTTCATATATATTAAGTTATTAACCAAACATAGTCAAAACTCAAATCACTGTGAAAAGAAATCGATCTACAGCGAGGAATCTTCATTCACGATATTATATACTGATTGGTCGATTGTGGTATTTAGTAAATTCTTTGTACGTGAGAAGTGTTATCATTTATGAGTTACGTTTTCAGTCTCTCTTATACTATAAAATATCCCCCTAGCTATTAAAGATTTGGTAGTGCTAATTGGCTCAATCTTTCAAATGGCAACATTAAGAAAATGACAAAGGACCAAGGTTTTTGATTCGCAGTGCATAGTTTTTTATTTTTTTTTGGGATCTGTCGTTCAAATGGTTTTACAGAAAAGAAAAGAAAATTGTATACCTATCATTTGCATTCAATTTAATATAATTGATCTTTACGCAATAGACAATATCGTAGTGATATCCTCGAAGGCTCGATGCTTTCTATTATAATGTCCACCATATAAAATACTACTATTCGATATCTTCTCACCTTCGTAATAATATTCTCCCTTATTTTTATGGCAGGCACATGCAACCATGCATGAGAGCCGACCAATCCTATTCTCGGAAAGCCTCACGACAACGGTGAATGGCTGGTGTGATGACACGTGTCAAGATCAACGACGACGGACTTGTCTAGGAACCCACACATTCCCTCCACGTGAGGTCATCAAGGAAGAAAGCCACCGATGATACCGACGTGTATGGTCAAGATCTGCCTAAAACAAGATCCCTTATCACACGGCTCAGATTCTCACAGCGGCTATTGTAATACTTATTCACAATCCAACGGTTCGTATTCAATCGGCGGTGACCGTCCTATAGTGTTTCCCGGGACTTGTGCTGTATTGCGCAATTGGTATATGTACACTTGACTTGAAGCTATAATAACATTAATAAGTTATTAGTATTAATAATAACCACGACATTTATAGTCTAAAAATCAATACAAACTTTTAAAATGGCAATTTAAAAATTCACATTATTATTGGTGATTTCGATTATAAAAGGAACCAGCCGTGCTCAGTGCCTGGCAACATCTGTCCTCTCGAGGTTAGGGTTCTTTTAGAGAGTTTTATAATTTATCGAACGATCCTTCGGATCTTCTAATGGAAATTTGATTATTAACATCTTTTCTAAACTTTTTTTTTTCTTTTCTCTTGTCATAAATCTTAAATATCTATCAAATTATAGGGCTTTCGATCGTATTATTTGGTAGATCGTCGCCATTTAAACGTTATATAAAATAGCTTTCTCTTGTTTTTATTTGATTCATCGTTTCAAATCTTCAATAATTAAATACTCTTTTTAAAAAAAAAAATTAAAAAATTAAAAGCTTAATCAATGGAAACAATAGCAGTGCAACGTTCACCGGGTAAACAGGTTTCGGGTTTGAGACCATTCAAGAACCCTAGAAGAAGGAGTTCTCGTGGTTCTCTTTCAAGATCCGGAGGAAGTTTGGCTCTTCCGACTAACCCCACGCCGTCTTGGGGATCTTCTCCAGCATATCCCCCGCCACTTGGTTACTACTCTCAGCCTCCTCTTCTCCCTCTGCCACGTGTCAACAGCTCAACTCTTCCTCTGCAACGCGTCAACAGCTCTCGACCACGTGTCAACAACAACAACTCTACTCTCAATTGCGTTGTTCAGACCAAACCAATTTCTGACAAGAAGAAAGTTGAGTTCGTCGAGTCTGTACCGACACTGACTCGAACCGGTTCTGTTCCGGTCCGGTCTAACAATCTGCGTGATTTTCCTAAAGGATTTGATGGTTACCCCGGTCCAGCGATCATGTTATTATCTCCGCCGCCGAGTAGTTTACCCATGCCTAGGTTTTCGATCAAACCGAAGCTTCGTTGCAACGTCGAAGCTGCTGGCAAAAACGACGTAGCCGCCGATAACATCCGGCGAGTTTTACAGCTCCGGTGAAAAGGTGGTGTGGTGCTACGTAACGGTTGATGATGTTACAAATAAAATAAGCTTATGGGCTTTTTAATACTTTATTTGGGCTTGGTTCTGTCTTGTTTTTTTTAAGATTGATAGAACTCTTCTCTCTACTTTGTGTGATTTGTTAAGCCATGACTTTTTTTTATAAAGGCTCTCTTGGCACAAAATAGCCAGGCGGTTATAGATTTTCATTTTCATGTTATATGCTTCTGATGATGACATCGAATATTAAGTTTGTAACATACATCAATGTAAGAACTAAGACGCAATACAAAAGGTTATATAATGATGCTATTGAACATTGAGTTTGTATCATCAAAGTAAGAAACAAAACTGGTCTTCTCTGTGCTGGAAATGATAATATTATCTCAACCTTCTGTGAATCTATGTCCACAATTGGGGCAAGTGTAGTATGTTGTTTGTCCTTCATCCGCTGATCTTGTCTGTAAATCAAGAAACTCTGGTGAAAACATCCTTCGAAAAGAAACAAGAAGACAAGAGGAAGAACTTGAAAGCTTAGACTTACCTGTCTGGTTGTGTATACAAGCTCCAGATGGTGGCACTTCTCGCAAGCCTTTTTGATCTGCAAACAGAATAGCGAAAATAAAAAAAAGTCACGGATTCAGAAAAAGGCATAATAATATGCTTATTAATTCTGTATTCTTCTCAAGTTACCTTAGGTAGCTCAGCTTCTTCCTGCGTTTTCTCACCAAACAGAGATATTCCTAGTTCTCTTCTGATATCCTGAAAAAAGGAAAAGTTTAAAGAACATGACGTTTGTATGTATACTAACTCTGCCTTGTGGGTATATTTGTTTCCAATTTCAGGTTTGAAACTAAGTAAACAGAACAGGCACGGGTCTATGTGTGTGTTCACTGCCTATGAAGTATATAACAATGGACCATAGGAAATCAAGAGCGAGATCTTTACTACATAACTTGTGAATAACAGAGAGAATATATGATAAAGCAAACTAGTAAGACAAGAATCCACAGTGGTGAATAAAGGAAAAGCACATACCTCAGCAGCAACGGTGTAAGCTATTTTCTTGTCAATGATTTCTATAAAAAAAAGAAGAATGACGTTTAAAAGACAATAAGAGTAACCAACCAAACCAAGAATCAAAACCGTTCGATGATTCAGATATAAAAGTTTAACACGAATCTAATCATGGATACCATTGGCATTTCGGGTTGTGTCGCAGAGTGGACATTCTGCAGACTTGGTTGATTTCAAGATAAGCATCGTCCCACACAAACTACAGAACAAGAAACCACTTTCCCGCGACTTCTCCATTTGAGAATTGAGACACAACCTTCTAGAACGCAAACGAAGAAACTTAGAATATAATAAAACTGACCAAAACACAAATGTTTAGATAGTTAAGAAGTACCCCACATTACATAGAATCAAAGTAGAATCAGAAAACATAGAAACAAAATAAGAAAAAATCACAAAACCTGGACTTGCGGCGAGACGTTTACTGAACTTTATGAGAAAAGAGAACGAGTAGTAAAAGTGAGCAGTTAAGGTTCCAACGGTAGTTAGTGAGTTGTGCTTACAGTTTCCGGCGGTGGCGACGAGGGTTTAAACTTTAAAGGGGCGGAGGCGGAGACGGAGACAAGAACTCGGGAAGACTGAAGAAAGTGTAATTTATTGCACAAATCTAATGGGCTTCTACTTAAAGCCCAATATATGAGCTTAGTTGAAATTTGAAAAGTATTTATTTTAAATATTAATTTCGTACCGAAATAAAATTTCAAAATTGGGGAAAACCAAAAAACAAAATCAAAATTGAAAGTTGAAAATTGAAACGCTCCATTTTTCCGCCACTGAGACAATCAATGGAGGAGGAGAAGCAGAAAAGTCTCAGTCCTCCGCCGTGTCCTTCAACCGTAACAGTACGACGAAACCCTCCGAGGAGAGCTAGAGCAACACCGTATACCACTACAACCAAGCAACAACAACCACCTCTCTCCTCTCACGACGTTCCTACTTTCCCAATCGACGAGATTCTCTCCATCCAAATCCCTCAATCCGAAACCAAACCCTCCTCCGTTTCAGAGAGCTTGAAGATCTTCCTGAGAATCAAACCTTTGAAAACCTTCACCAAGGTTATTACCACCACTACAGCGAAGAGCAGACCTAGAAATGTCTGGCCGCAGAATCCTTCGAAGAAGAACACCGCGAAGGAGAATAGGAACCCGGAGGTTGCGAAGAGGGTTAAGAAGAGGGACGAAGAGTCGGCGGCGGTGGCTTGTATTGCGTTGAACGATTCGTATTCAGTCACATTAACTCCGCCTCAAGCTTTGCAAGAGCTGAAACGAAGCAAGACTGAGGTTTACGAAGGGTTTTCTCATGTCTTCCCGGCTGATTGTTCCCAGGTTCGATCCAATTTTTGCGATTTTTTTTGGTTTAATTTTTTGGTTCTGAGATGACCGATTAATTGATGTTTGTTTTGTAGAACGATGTGTATGATAAAATGGTTCAACCTTTGTTGGAGGATTTCATGAAAGGGAAAAGTGGAATGTTGGCTGCGTTGGGACCTAGTGGCTCTGGGAAGACTCATACTGTCTTTGGAACTTTGAAGAATCCTGGAATTGTGCCAATTACTCTCCGTCAGATTTTCAATAAGAGTGATCAGAGTTCTGATGTTTCTGTGAGGTATTTAGTACTTATGGTACACCAGGGATGTGTCAATAGCAGGAAAACCAAACTGTATAGCTTGTATGTTTATTGTTCCATAACATCTCTTTTGCTTTTCTTCAGGTCATTTAACATGTCCATATTTGAAATATGCTCCGAACGAGGGAAAGGGGAGAAAGCTTATGATTTACTAAGTGGTGAAAGCTCTGAATTGTCTGTGCAGCAATCGACCATCAGGGGTTTGAAAGAGGTTTGTGAGTTTTGTTTTTGGGTGTGCGTGGTGTTTCGTGTTTCTTGGGTTGACAATAACATTGAGTTGCATTTCATTATGATAGATGGACATTGTAACTCTCCGTCTTTTGTCAATTATTTTGTGTTAAGTAGGTCCCAATCCAGAGTTTGGAGGAAGCGGAGTCTTTAATTGGACAAGCAATGCTGAAACGTGCAACAGCTACCACAAACTCGAACAGTCAATCAAGGTACTTGGCAACAAAACTTTTGCGCGACCTTGATTTTAACCTTTTTCAGTACACCAACTTGATTTTAACCTTTGCTAACACACCCTGACACCCTTTATTTAATCGATAAATCAACTGAATTAGGAGCCTTTAACATGGAATATAAAGCCATCTTTAATAATGTTTAACTTGATGTCATCATGTTCTATACTAATTTTGGAATTACACAATGCGTCATTAATATACGAGCGTCATGCAATGGCTTCTCCAACGAAACAAAAATGCAGTCTAGTGATGCTATGCTGACAATAGTGGATCTGGCGGGTGCAGAAAGAGAGAAAAGAACAGGAAATCAGGTTTTAATCTATTGTGTTTACACTGTGTGTATGGACTCTTTACACATTTGATATGCAAAGCCACATATATATGTCATCTCTGAAAGTATTTGTCTGATAAATACATATTCAGTGTGATACTTAGGAGAAAATATTCCTAGTTTAATTACAGATTATAGGTGACTGTAAGATATTGTCGCTTGTTCTTAGCATCAAAATAGGACTTGATTTAACAGTGAAGATGTCTTCATCTGTAAACTAAAACTTGGTCCCTGTTTGCCCGTTCAAATTGTTTTGCAGGGAGAAAGGTTGGTTGAGAGTAATTTCATCAATAACACATCCATGGTTTTCGGTCAATGTTTACGGGTAAGGCCATTGATTTTGGTCTCCCTCGAGCTGTTCTTCTTTATTATGCCTCCAATTTTACTAACCATGAACACTCGGTACCTGTTGGCAGTCACTGTTGGAGTACCAGAAGAACCGAAAGAAAGGATTTCAGAAACATCATCAGAATTCTTTGGTAGCGTCTACCTTAAAAACCCTGCACATTATTTTTTAAATAATATATGAGTTATTTAATCTTCCTCCATTCTATACGGTAATATGATTTTGGCTTTATGTAGTTAACAAGGTACTTGCGCGATTACCTAGAGGGGAAAAAACGGATGGCTTTGGTATGCGTAACAGATTTGTTGGATTTCTTCTTGTTGAGTTCTTTAACAACAGTTAAATTTTAAATATTGAAAACTTTTCTTCTCATCTTCTATCTATTTTGCAGATTTTAACTGTCAAAGCAGGGGAAGAGGATTATCTTGATACCTCTTATCTTTTGAGACAAGCATCACCGTATATGAAAATAAAGTAATGCTTTTTATTATGAACTCAAAGAGGAAGTATACTTTTGTCGCAAGTGCTAATGGTTTTGAATTTGTTGTTTTGTTTAGATTTGATAACACTGAGGAACCTTGCAACAAGAGGCAGCTCAAGACATGTCCACGAGCTGAAAAGAACAAGAAGATTAAACTTAGTGCTCCCAAGAACTCCCAAGTAAGTTTGGCTTCCTCGATACATTTTTATTGTATTTTTCAGCAAAACTGAAAAGTTATTGGCATATGCCATTTACTAAAAACTGTTGTGTTTGCCATCTCTAGATTGAAGACATTTCCCATGGAGAGAGAAACCAAATTGCACAGGAAGGTAAGATTTTTCTCGGACAATTTTTCTACACTTTTGACTGTATGGAATTTTCATTGGTCGCTTTCTTTCTGTGATCTCTTATCTTCCCTGAGAGACAAGGAGATGAGAGATTACAGAAAAGACTTGTTTTCAAACAAGAAAGCTAATATCTAGTACGTCTTCTCACCAGTGCATTTGCAGGGAAAGAAATCTGATGCAACCGACAGATCACCTCCGAGGCTGGAACATGTTGCCCAAGATAAAAATGAGCGAGAGCACATCATCATGCGGAATTTTTCTAGAGTCTTATGGAATGTTCTGAAGCAGTACAACGAAAAACTAAAAGTAAATATCCTGACTTTGCCTATCATTTGGCTTTGTTTACACTGAACAATTTGTGACTGAGATAACTTCCTTGAAGCTATGATGTATCACAGTTGAAATATATCTTCTTTTTCTTTTTATATCATCTTAGGTTGCAGAAGGTGAAATTTGCACTCTCAAGGATAGCCTTCGAAGAGAACAGCTAAAATCTCTTGGATTGGAGACAGAGTTGATCAGTCTCAAGTCCTCTTGCCTGGTAGAGTCATGTATACCTGAGGTAGAAGCTGTTGTATATGTAAACGAAGAAGCCAACGCAGATGAATCCAGCGAGTCTCCTGTGCCAAGCAAAAATGTAGTGCCTGGCTGCTATGTTGTTCTGTATATATATCTGTTTACTAATTATGTCTTGGAGTATCTGTTCGTTCTAAGGCTGCATGTCTTAAATTCTTTGATAGTAATAACCTTTCCATTTGTGTTTTAAGGTGAAAGATGATGTACTTGTTCGAAGTCACTTGTCTTCTCAGAATGACGCAGAGCCAACAGTAAGGATAGTTCAAGTTGACATATTCTTTGTGTAACTCGGAAACTTTGTTCATGAAATCATGTGCTTTGTCGTATGTTTGCACTTATCAGCAGTCTGTCAATTCTGAAGAAAATGTGGGGATTCCTTCTGGGACTACTCACGTTGAAACTGAAGTTACCGAGTCTCCAAGAGATCAGGTATAATAAAATATTTTCATTCATTGGGTCAATCCGTTAGATACGACAACTCCGGAATGTAAAGAACTCAAAACTGATTCCATTTGTGTTTTAAGGTGAAAGATGCTGTACTCGTTCCATGTCACTTGTCTTCTCAGAATGATGCAGAGCCAAGAGTAAGAATAGTTCAAGTTGACATATTCTTTGTGTAACTCAGAAACTTTGTTGATGAAATTATGTGTTTTGTCGTGTGTCTTATCAGCAGTCTGTCAGTGCTGAAGAAGATGTGGGGATTCCTTCTGCGACTACTCATGTTGAAACTGAAGTTACTGAGTCTCCAAGAGATCAGGTATAATGGAATATTTTCATTCATTGGGTCAATCCGTTAGATACGACAACACCAGAATGTAAAGAGTTCAAAACTGATTTCCATTTTGCGTTTTAAGGTAAAAGATGCTGTACTTGTTCCGTGTCACTTGTCTTCTCAGAATGATGCAGAGCCAAGGGTAAGGATAGTTCAAGTTGACATATTCTTTGTGTCACTCAGAAACTTTGTTCATGAAATCATGTTCTTTGTTGTGTGTTTGCACTTATCAGCAGTCTATCAATTCTGAAGAAAATGTGGGGATTCCTTCTGCGACTACTAATGTTGAAACTGAAGTTACTGATTTTCCAAGAGATCAGGTATAATGAAATAATTTTATTCATTGGATCAGTCCGTTTAGATTCGACAACTCTAGAATGTAAAGAACTCAAAACTGATTTTCCTCTAGGTCATCCAGAATCAAGATGATCCAACACCTTCACCAGAACAAGTTGAAGTTAGTCAAGATTGCATCAACAGCCGGATGTCTAACTTTCAAACAAAATCCGCAATATCCCGCAGATGTCCCGATTCAGAGAAGCAAGAAAGGTTAAGAGTGTATCTTGATCTTCTCTATTAAAGCTTGTAGGAACCGGTCTCTCTCTGTCTAAATTCTCTTTGGTTCTTTCCAGAAACAGAAGATTGTTGCCAGCGGCATCCAGATCGCTAACTGAGGAAATGAATGACTTGGACATAAAAGATAAGCAGATTGAGAAACCACAGGTTTGGCCATTCTCAATCTCATGCTCCTCCACAAACCTTGACAACTTCATCTCATGGAACAAAAGTCAAAGTTCACAATGCTTTAAAACTGCTATAACGAAACTTCATTCTCATTTCTAGGTTAAAACCGCCAAGACTCGTGTTCAAAAGAAAGCAGAATCAACCAAAGGTCAGGAAATTGAGGTCCCTGCCCGTGAAGCAGAACCTACATCAACTAAGAAACAGAGGAATGGACAGAAACCAAAAAGGTTCTTTTTTATCTGCCAATCTTTATTTCTTCTTTCTCTGTCACTTTTTTCAGGTTTACTTAAATAGAAAACCTTTGTTCCTGTAACAGGAGACTCCAACCTGCTGCGTCTGTGCTATTAACAAGAGAAATAAACACGTTAGAGATCGAGGATGATATCGCCGAGCCAAAGGTATGACCGAGCTAGACACAAAGAAGCAAACTTAAACTATGTTGGTAGAAGGTTTAGATCAAAGTCATGTGATTAAGTTGTCCATTGCTTCACTTGCAGGGGAACAGAGGTGGAAAGAAGACGACAGTGTCACAACCGAGAAGCCAAGGGAGTGTCACTCTCCTCCGCCTCCTCACTGACAATCTTCATCTCTAACAACATCAACATATTATTGCTATCTATGCATATCTCCACAACTCACACTGGCTTGGTCGTTTTGGTTCTTGCTATCTATGCATATCTTTGCAGCCTGTATTATGTTTCACCATCAAAACCACCTTTTTGTCCCTTGTGATTAGCCGTATAAATTGGATCGTGAGTTAATGTAAGAAAAGCTTAACAAAAATGCAGGGATCTGAGATGGGTACAACACAACCTGCGCATCTGAACATTCACAAAAATTTAAAAGCTTGAACTTGAACATAAGGTTATCACTATGAATCAGTACTGAAACAGAGTTGAAAACAGAGGATACTTGTCATGCGTTATGCAAAATCCCACATAAATGTATGAAAACTTCATTAGGCCTTTAGAGTTTTTAGCAAGAAAGAAGTAGACAATGTGTATATTTGGAAAATAATAGACAAAGATTGGTTGAACTAAGATATAGGACACAACAACAAGAAGAACAAGACATAAAGAGAAGATTGTTACAGCTACCAAAAAAAAAAGAGATACAAAAAGTACATAAAAGGTTTTTTAGCAAATTAATACATGTTGTGTTCATTCTTCAACAGAGATTCTTGAAGTAACGCTGAGAAATCCTGATTGTTGAGATTTGATGCAGAGAGTGGGATCTGAGAGAGAGTATTGTCTCCATGGTTATACACGAGTAGCGAGAACTGCTGGCTAGGGTTCAAAGATCGGGTCGTGAGAGAGGAGGAGGAGGAGGGTGTCGATGATGCTAAAGTACTCTGATGATGATGATCCAGTAGTTTGTGTTTCTCCTGCGAAACAAGAAATCGAACCCTTTCTTGGAATGTAGAGATCTTGAGTTCCAAAGAGTCAATCAATACATCCACGTTCTTCGGACTCGGACTCGGACTCGTCTTCCTCCTTTTGTTCGGATTGTCCTTTTCCCCCTCGAGAAACTCAGAAATATCAAAGCTTTTTTTCCTTCTCAAGGAATCGTTTAGCCGACTGTACCTCATAGCCATGTTTCTCACTTTCTCTTTGTCGTTTGGAAAGATTTTTAGGTCTCCATCAGGTCCGTAGTAGATAAGGCACACATCAACTTGACACAGAATCGAGAGCTGTTTGGCTTTCCTAAAGATGGTTTCGAGTCGACTTCTCAAACTCGTTGAAGCTAGTGAGTAGGAAGAAGACGAAGACGAAGGTAGTCGCATGGTGATTCTCTTGTGAAAAAAAACAAAAAAGATCGATGAGAAAGCGAGAATGAAACTACAGTATATGGAAATATTTATAGAGATATATATAGGTCATCATTAGCTAGGGTTAGATAGAAAGAATGATGCGTTTTTTATTTCTTCGTTAATTAATTAGTTTAGGTTAAAAAGTCAAAGAAAAATAAAGCTAAGCCCCTTTTTTGCAAACACTTGTTTCTTATTAAAGTCCCTCACTCACTCTCTCGTCTTCTTCCCCAGAGAGGAGAGACAGTTGCAAGAGCTTACTTCATCACTTCCGCTTAGTCAAACATATTAAAAATTAATTCTTTAATAAACCCACAAAATGTCAACAAAATTGGAAGAAGAAGCAACAACAACACAACAAGTCTTCTCAATCTACAAAACCTCCGCTTCTCAATCTTGTTCACCACTCAACCTCCTAGAGATGTCTTCACTTCAAGATCATCTCTACACTCATTACCACAAACAACGGTTGATTCACCTCCTGATTCGCCCACCGTGTCTTCAATCCCCGATAGCCATGGATCTCGTTGAGGAGGATCAGCAGAAGCTTGGTGAGAGTAGGAGACAGCTGAGGCCGCCGAGCTTTTCTTCTTCTTCTTCTTCTACTCCGCGTGAATCGAAATTGGCGAGTTTGGTTAGGAAAGTTTTGCTTGGATTTAGGGTTACTGCGTGTCTCGTTTCGTTTTCTGTTATGGTTGCTGATAGAGAGATAAAGGATGGGCTCGTGATTCTTTCTACAATTACAAAGAGTTCAGGTTAAAGTTTCAAACTTTTTAAGGATCTGAAGATGTTTTCAAGGAGCACTAGCTTTAAAATAGTTACCTAGATTGTGATATGTTAGTACCAGTTTCGAAGACTAAGTTTAGATTTGGTTCTGTGAAATTTAAAGTTTCTAATAAAGTTTTCCAAGGTTTGATTTTTATCGGAGTGTCAAGTATATTTGGCTTGATTTGCCATTGAAGTCCTTGATTGTGATATGTTAGTACCTTTAAAAGTCTAAGTTTAGGTTTGGTTCTCGTCTGAGCTCAATATGTTTCTTGCTAGATGAGTTTGATCTCACTGGTCAAATTACTGTGTGAAATTTGAAGTTGCTGAAGCTTTCCAAGGTTTGATTTTTATCGGAGTGTCAAGTATTTTTGGTTAGGTGACTCTGACTTGGTTTAATCACTGTGGAATTTGATGCTTTATCTTGAAATTACCCGTAGAAGTCGTTTAAGCTTATGAAGGGATATGACTATGTTTAGGTTTGATGTTCATCTGATGTCGCATAGTTTTGGCTAGATTTGGTTTAAACATTGTATCAAATTTGAAGCTTTCTCTTGAAGTTAGCCGGTTAAGCCAATAAATTTATCAACTGGCAAGGAATTAGACTAAGTTTAGGTTTTGATTTTCATTTGAGGTCAAAAATATTTGGCTAGATTACTCTGATTTGGTTTCAATCTCTCTGTGAAATTTTGAAGCTTTCTGATGAAATTAGCCACGGAAGTCGTTTTGAGCTAATGTGGTTATCTAATGACTTGCTCTAGTTATAACAGTTTCTCTTTGGCTTACTTTTAAAACTGCTAAAATTTCCTGTAAAATGTTTCCTAGAGTTGATTTATTCTTGTGTGTTTTTCTGCATTTTTGGTTGCAGGTTCTGTTTGGCTGCGAATGTGATTGGTTTTGTCTACTCAGGTTTTATGATACGTGATCTTGTATACCTGTTATCTACTAGCATCCGGAGATCACGACCTAACCTGCGGCATCTCTTGGAATTTGTCTTGATCAAGTATGTTCCTTTCTGCCTCTCTATGATTGGAAAACTCTGTGCTTTTAAATCAATCAAATGCTTAGCCAATGACTGAAACTTGATGCGATAGAACTAGCGAGAAGGTGAGACTGGATTTTTATTAGTAAGTCTCATTGGTCTTTTCTGAATATTAATAGACTTCATCCTTGTAAATTTGATCCTCTTACCTAACCTTACCTTTTCCCTTTCATAAGAACATACTGTGATAATTCAAAGACTAAAACATCTCAAGATGCTTGAAGTCTCAAGTATATAACCAAAGATATGGTTGGTTTCATCATTTGAACTAATTTTATCTGATTCATGTACAGACTTCAGTATTATAAGCAGGATTCCTCTGCCTAGACTTGTTAGCTCATTTGGTTTGAGGGCATGGCTCCTTCACCTCATGAGTTCAAGTCCGGCGAATGCAATAAAAAGGAAAATGCTTATCTTCTTCAATTCTTGCCTATTTCACACTTCGTTCAAGTATTCCTCTCTATTTTGTGACATATCATTGATGTTACCGCTCTAGTGATCCATTAAAGTTTCGTGTGTCTAGCTAGGCTTATAATCCCTTGAATTTGAATTCAGCTCTATTCCGGGCCAACATTTCAATATTTATTTGTTTATTTTACCAAAAAAAAAAAAAAAAGATTCTTGATTGCAGGTTCTGTTTGGCTGCGAATGTGATTGGTTTTGTCTACTCAGGTTTTGATATGTGATCTTGTCTACCTGTTATCTACTAGCATCCGGAGATCACGACATAATCTGCGTCATTTCTTGGAATTTGGTCTTGATCAAGTATGTTCCTTCTGCCTCTCTTTTATTAGAAAACTCTGTGCCTTTAAATCAATCAAATGGTTAAAAAAAAAAACAAAGCTTGAAACTTGATGCATGCTATAGAACTAACGAGAAGGTGAGGCTAGATTTTTGGTGAATCCCATTGATCTTTTCTATCATCGATAAGACTTCATATATATGCAACTTTAGTCAAATTTGTTATCAACTAAGTTTCAGGATTTTTACATGGCTGGCTTTAGATACTAGATTCTTTAGGTGGAAAGCTAACAACTTTAACTCCATTTTGGCAAAGTATTGATCATCGTTTGCATTTGTTTCTAGACTTGATTTTTACCTTTCTCCAATTTTGTGACATGGTGTAGCTTGACGACTGGAGCTCAATCTTTCTAGATTTATAATTGTCATGATTGCGTTTAAGTTGTTAGCTTTCCACCTAAAAAATATGGTATATTAATCAATAGTATTATATACAGTTTTTGCATCTGTTTTCTAGAGTTCGTTTTATCTTTCTCTAAGTTTTGAGACATGGTGTTATGCAGGAGGATATGTTGTGCAGCCAGATAAATTGCCAGATTACGTAGTCCCTGATCTCACTGGCTTTAAGGTTTTTCATTACACTTTGTAAACTCTTTTGTTCCTTTTGTCTTTAATTCCTCCATTATGTTGATTGCATCTTCTTACAAGTCTTATTGGTCGAAGCTCCCTAGGTTTGTGCTCCTGATAAATCTTGTTGTTTGTTGTAAGTTTTGTGTTAGGAAACCTGAAATGGGAATGCTTACTTAATGTGTTAAGCTTCCTAGGGGGTTAATTTAGCTCTGCTAAAATATAAATAGCCGATAGTATGTTGCATGCTTCGTAACTGAACATGAGAATAATCCTTGAGAAATCTTCTTTCAAGTCGTATTGGTCGAAGCTCCTTAGGGGTTTGTGATCCTGATTAATATATTGGTTCGTTGTAAGTTTTTGTGTTAGGAACCTGAAATGGGAATGCATACTTTAATTACGTTATGCTTGTTATGTGATTTAGCTGCTCTGCTGATGAATGAATATATATATATATTTGGATTTTACAGCTGAAACCATATGTATCTCAGTGTCCTATACAAGTGAACACAAACGAGTCAACCGAAGCTTCCAAGTAACCATCAGGAGATAGAGATCAAGGGGAGTGGGAAGCTGCTGCAGACATAATGGAAGGGAACGAATCATCTGGCATAATAGCAGTATAAAGACTAGTAGTCAGCATAAGTTGTATATTNCTAAGTTTTGAGACATGGTGTTATGCAGGAGGATATGTTGTGCAGCCAGATAAATTGCCAGATTACGTAGTCCCTGATCTCACTGGCTTTAAGGTTTTTCATTACACTTTGTAAACTCTTTTGTTCCTTTTGTCTTTAATTCCTCCATTATGTTGATTGCATCTTCTTACAAGTCTTATTGGTCGAAGCTCCCTAGGTTTGTGCTCCTGATAAATCTTGTTGTTTGTTGTAAGTTTTGTGTTAGGAAACCTGAAATGGGAATGCTTACTTAATGTGTTAAGCTTCCTAGGGGGTTAATTTAGCTCTGCTAAAATATAAATAGCCGATAGTATGTTGCATGCTTCGTAACTGAACATGAGAATAATCCTTGAGAAATCTTCTTTCAAGTCGTATTGGTCGAAGCTCCTTAGGGGTTTGTGATCCTGATTAATATATTGGTTCGTTGTAAGTTTTTGTGTTAGGAACCTGAAATGGGAATGCATACTTTAATTACGTTATGCTTGTTATGTGATTTAGCTGCTCTGCTGATGAATGAATATATATATATATTTGGATTTTACAGCTGAAACCATATGTATCTCAGTGTCCTATACAAGTGAACACAAACGAGTCAACCGAAGCTTCCAAGTAACCATCAGGAGATAGAGATCAAGGGGAGTGGGAAGCTGCTGCAGACATAATGGAAGGGAACGAATCATCTGGCATAATAGCAGTATAAAGACTAGTAGTCAGCATAAGTTGTATATTTGTTATTGTTACTATTAAAAGATTAATAAACATAAGTTGATCACTATGAATCAGTACTGAAACAGAGTTGAAAACAGAGGATACTTGTCATGCGTTATGCAAAATCCAAAATAAATGTATGAAAACTTCATTAGGCCTTTAGAGTTTTTAGCAAGAAAGAAGTAGACAATGTGTATATTTGGAAAATAATAGACAAAGATTGGTTGAATTAAGATATAGGACACAACAACAAGAAGAACACGACATAAAGAGAAGATTGTTACAGCTACCAAAAAAAAAAAGAGATACAAAAAGTACATAAAAGGTTTTTTAGCAAATTAATACATGTTTTGTTCATTCTTCAACAGAGATTCTTGAAATAACGCTGAGAAATCCTGATGGTTGAGATTTGATGCAGAGAGTGGGATCTGAGAGAGAGTATTGTCTCCATGGTTATACACGAGTAGCGAGAACTGCTGGCTAGGGTTCAAAGATCGGTTCGTGAGAGAGGAGGAGGAGGAGGAGGGTGTCGATGATGCTAAACTCTGATGATGATGATCCAGTAGTTTGTGTTTCTCCTGCGAAACAAGATATCTAACCCTTTCTTGGAATGTAGAGATCTTGAGTTCCAAAGAGTCAATCAATACATCCACGTTCTTCGGACTCGGACTCGGACTCGTCTTCCTCCTTTTGTTCGGATTGTCCTTTTCCCCCTCGAGAAACTCAGAAATATTAAAGCTTTTTTTCCTTCTCAAGGAATCGTTTAGCCGACTGTACCTCATAGCCATGTTTCTCACTTTCTCTTTGTCGTTTGGAAACGTTTTTAGGTCTCCATCAGGTCCGTAGTAGATAACGCACACATCAACTTGACACAGAATCGAGAGCTGTTTGGCTTTCCTAAAGATGGTTTCGAGTCGACTTCTCAAACTCGTTGAAGCTAGTGAGTAGGAAGAAGACGAAGACGAAGGTAGTCGCATGGTGATTCTCTTGTGAAAAAAAACAAAAAAGATCGATGAGAAAGCGAGAATGAAACTACAGTATATGGAAATATTTATAGAGATATATATATATATAGGTCATTAGCTAGGGTTAGATAGAAAGAATGATGCGTTTTTTATTTTTTCACTCTCTCGTCTCATCGATAAAAAGGAAACCTTTACTTTTTTTCTTTCTTTCACGCGCTCTTCGTTTATGAGATACGATTTCCATATCTTGCATAGATTGCGTAATTATGTGTTGATGGTTTTGATTACAACAAAAAGAAATATTTAATTAAAAAAAAAAATCTCATGTATATTCCGATTAAAACAATGAGATTTTGATCTTGATCTTCGCATAAATATTGCACAAGCCACCAAGTCTTCTTACTAGCACCCTATACTGGCTATACATTAACAAAAACACATTGGTCAAGCTCACTTTAGGAACAGAACTAATTGTCTTGGTAAGACTCCTTTGAGGGAGGTTTGTCTTCCCCTGCTTAAGAGTCTCTTCCTCCACACAGTTTGGTTTTCAAATCATTGTTTGTGTGATGTGATGCTTGAGGGGTTGCCCTGAGCTCGAAGAATTATACATACATCACATTTACATTAGAGATAGAGATTGTGAATATTCGACGATCTTTCAGCTCCTCACTTTATAGACCACGGCAACATCAAGAAACTCACGGTTCACTACAACAACGATGTTCATTCCCCTCGCGTTTTGTCAATCTACACACCCAGTCTTGTCTACCTCGACTACTCAGATTATCTAACTTGTCTCTATGAATCGGAGGATTGCTTCGATGCTCTTTTAGAAGCCCGCCTGAATCTTGTTTTCCCACGGAGTGGGAGATGGAGTTATGAACACGGCACCTGTTTAAAAATCGTGAATTCTATCTCTCAGTCTTCAAATCCTTTACCTCTCTTCTTCTACTGTTCAGGCAGGCATGTCTCTGATCTCCATCTCTATCTCTTTCCTTTCTCTTTTTCTTTCTTTCTTCCTGTGTCTTGTTTGATGGTTTGTTTGTTGCAGGTGATGTATGCATGCCTTGATCGAAAAATCTCCTAACCTAGAAACTCTATCCCTTAATTGTTTGTGCGGCTTAAGCGATTGTGGGGTGAACTTTAATGGTGGGAATATTGTGGTGAAGGTGGTTGAGATGCAAGGGTATAAAGGAAGTCTTGAGGAACTGAACCAAGTGAAGTGCTTCTTGAGAGAAATGGAGAATCTTGAAGAGATGAAAGTGAATACTACTGATGAGACAGACAACAAGTTGCAACTCACAAATGATCTTCTTGCTCTTCCTAAACGATTATCCAAATGCAACATCCATGTCGTGTGATCGTGTGTTTTGATACAATTACAATCGGATGTTACTTTGTATTTTGATAGTTTGGTTTCTTCTAGCTATTTTAGTTGGATT
This sequence comes from Camelina sativa, assembly GCF_000633955.1. Lineage (NCBI taxonomy): Eukaryota > Viridiplantae > Streptophyta > Magnoliopsida > Brassicales > Brassicaceae > Camelina > Camelina sativa. The sequence continues at coordinate 9,300,936 of NC_025701.1, read as the reverse complement.
TCTAGCTTTTCTTTGTATTTTTATTTTATTTCCTCTAACTCTGTGTTAACAAATCAAGATATCTTAAATTTTGGTAAATAAGCTCCGTTATCAGATTCGTTTGTACTTGTCAAAAGATGATCTCCTAAGTACACACATACATTTTCATTGTTATACTTGTCAAAGACCACTGAGATGTATATCTCCACAACTCACACTGGCGTGGTCGTTTTGTTGCTTGCTACCCATTATGCATATCTCTGCAACTTTTATTATGTCCCACCATCAAGACCACCTTTTTATCCCTTGTGATTAGCCGTATAAACGAGACCTTGAGTTAATGTAAAGAAAAGCTTAACAAAAATGCAAATATCAAATGAAAAAAATAGATAAATTATACCCCTTGCTCATTGCTGTAAAGATATAACATAGCCAAAAGTTTTTAAAATGGATAAATCATCCGCAAAAGGAGACTCATGTTCACTGCTATAATAGCAATAACCTGAAGAGATGAAGAGATCATCACTAGGTAGAATGTTGGAAGAAGAAGAAAGAAGAGTTTTTAATTCTTTGCTTCAACGGAGTTTCTTCTTTGTCTTTGTCTTTGTCTCGACAATGTTGTTGGCAACAGCTGCACAAATCTTTTTCCAGCAACGGAAAGAAATGAGTAACGGTATCAAGATCCACCATCCGTTAGCACCAATGTAGTATGAGTAATAGTAGAATGAGTTTGTAGCAAAGTTGTCTCCTTCCAAGATAGCAGTAATGAAGTAAACCAAACATCCATAGAGCTGTCCAAGCGAAATCGCAAGCTGAAGCACGTAGCTATACGACTTCTCCTTAGCAATGGCATATCTGATTTTACATCAACAACAACAATATTCAACTACTCACACAAAAACCAAATGGCAAAGATACTACTTTCACTTGAAATGAAATGGAACTTACATAGCTAAGAGACAAACAGGGCCAACGATAACAGCAGTGATCCCTTCAATAGATACAATTGCAGAATCCCTACCTGCGTATCTCGAATCACCTTTGCTGTATTCTTTCCCTATGAAAGAAACAATCTTTAAGCTAATTACAGACTTCAGCGAGACTTCAGCGAGAAGAAGAGGAACTTACAGACTTCAGCGAGGTAGCAAGAAGTGTTGTCCTTGAAAAACTCAGGGGTGAAAACGAAATAGCCTTCGAGGATAATGTGAGTGAGACCAGTGAATGCCCACCAACACATTAGCAATTTCTCAACTTTAGCTTTCTTCCTCCCTGAAACCAAACCAAACCAACCAACCCATCAGCAAACAATTCTCTAATTGAACTGGGTCAAAACTAAAGATCAATTCTTTTAATCTGTTAAAGTTTCAAGTTTAAAAGGATGATCTGGTTTTGACAGACAATGCAGAGACTGAGGTGGAGCGGGAATTGGATTTTACCTAAGAGAAGCCAGACGAGGGAGACGACAAGGAGGGAAGCACCGAGGTAGACAGCGAGGATGGTGGACATAGACATTGAGATTGGTACGTATCCCGGCAGTTTCAGATCTCTCGGAACGTAAGGATGCGCTGCTTCCTCCATGTCTTTTGTTTTTCCTCTCTCTAACTCTCTGTGTTTCTTCTGGTCAACGACCAACAATGTTGAGTTGTAGAGCTACTACTAGATCTGATCGATGTGCCACTAGTAAGTAATCTCGATCCGAGTAATTCACTCGTCCTTTGTTTTTAATAGCCCTGGGAAAAAAAACCGGAACCCAAAAACCGAACCGGAAAATTGGACCCGAATCTGAACCCGGAATCTAGGATTTACCCTATTGGATCTTAAACTCCTCTACTCGAAAACCCGAACCGAACCCGAATCCGAAAATATCCGAAATAAAAATAGATATTAATAATTTAGGACCCGAATACCCGATTTTTTAACTAGAATACCCGAAACTATATCCGAAATTTCAAAACTTTATCCAAAATTCCGAGTATTTACCCGAAAATTCGGATATTTATCCAAAAAACCGAGATTTACCCAAAAATTATCGGGTATTCGGGTAAACTTTTGGGTTTTTATGTATCCAAAAATAATTGGGTTTTTTGCTGTTCTAAAAATCTATACCCGATCCAACCCGAAAAGACCCGAACCAAAACTGAACCAAATTTTTACATTTACCCGAATGGATCCTAAACTCCTCTACCCGAAAACTCAAATCCGAACGATTCCTATCCGAACCCGATCCGAGTACCTGAATGCCCATGGCTAGTTTTTAATAATTGGTCAATATGAGTTGATCCACCGAATTTATTGTTTTTTATTAAGTCTGAGACACGTAAGTCAAACAGTGTCAGGAGAGTAAACGTCTCAAAACTCCCTAAAATTTTTTGACAAATCTCTTATCTCCCTCTCTATTCTTCATACCCTCACTTTTTTTAATAAGAGATGGTGAGACGATTTTAGCCTTCTAATTTCATTGATTTAGATTAAAATTTTTAAATAAAAAAACATATCCAGCTCTCGTTTTCGACCCGATAAACCCACTCGAAACCCACCTGGTTACTCACGTCTCAATCCAGCCGCCGGCGATTCTTCCGTCGTCGGAGCTCCTACCGCTGTCGTTCTTCACCAAATCAAGTTGAATCAAGTTGTTCTTCAAAATGCAGGTGCGTTACTTCACTTTAGAGTTGCTTTTGGTTGAATTTGTTTTTGATTTGTAAATATAGAAATTCAATTGGATTTAGATCGAAGAAAGCTTAGCACATTGGGTGTTTTACAAAGGTTTATGGGTCGATTGAGCTATCTATTAGATAAGAAAGGGATTTGGCTTTCGATTTCAGTGAATTAACTCGATTAGAACTCGTGTACCATTCGATTCGATTTTGATAGGAGAGAGAAGGTGGTGAAACTGGTAATACTGATATTTTTAGTAAAACTAGTAAAACTAGTAGTAGTACTAATTATGATTTTTTTATATTGGTTGGTTTGGCAGGATACAATATGCGAGAACGTCAGCCTACATTTTAAATATGAAGGACGCATGTATAGTATAATGTTTAAGAGGAATATAACATTGTTGATGTTAAAAGCAAGGATACAGAGGAAGCTTGGGTTTGTTGAAAGTAACGTTCAGTTGCAGCTGAGCTACAAGCCACTACTGGTAGAAACATTGGAGCATTGTGAGCTTAATGATGATGAGGATGTTAATGTTTATCTAGACTCCGTTAATTATGAGAAGCGAAGATGTATGTTGTTTGTGAATGTCATCCCTTCTGAGCCTCAGCCTGAGCAAGTTCCCATAGTGCCCATAGTGCCCACAGTGCCCACAGTGCCCATAGGGGACCAAAGTTCTGTTGGTATGAACTATGAAAACCAACATGCGAAGGATGGTGAAATCGGACCTAACGCCATTGTTGTCTACGTAGGCAAAGAAAAGGCTGTAGAGGGTGATTCTAATAAAGAGGGTGAAGCTGAATCACGTGATGAAGGTGATGAATATACTGAGCCACGCCCTGTTGTAGAACCGTGTAAGTATATTGAACCATGGGATGACGGTTTGGATCTGACTAAACTTCAAGAATTTCCAAACAAGAAGGCATTGCAAGATGTGGTGGATAGAGCTTCATTCGCTAACTGTTTTAGTTTTGAAATAGTAAAGTCGGACAAGGTGCGTTATGTGGTCAAATGTCCTAAAGAAGGATGTAACTGGGGTTTACGAGGTGGTAGGATTCGAGGTACAGATATTTTCTCGATTAGAAGGCACAACAAGATGCATACATGCTCTCGGGCTAGTCAAAGTTCAAGCAATAGTAAGAGGCAAGGCACTCCACAATTAGTTGCTTCTCTTTTACATGGTGATTATCCAGGGCAAATGGAAACTCCACCTCCGAAAATTATCATGGATCTTGTCAAGACAAAATTAGGTGTTGATATATCATATTCCACGGCGTTGAGAGGGAAAAATCAAGCTGTTACTGATTTGAAAGGTAGCCCAGAAGAAAGCTACAAGATGTTGCGATGTTATCTGCACATGTTAGAGAAGGTTAATCATGGTACAAGATCATATGTGCATTGCGATGAGAATAATAAATTCATGTACTTGTTCATAGCTTTGGGAGCTAGCATTGAAGGATTTAAAGTCATGAGGAAAGTTATAACTATGGATGCAACTTTTCTAAAGAACGGATATAAGGGTGTTCTTGTTTTTGCGTCGGCTCAAGATCCTAACCGTCACCATTATCCCTTGGCGTTTGGTGTTCTTGATGGTGAGAATGATGCAAGTTGGAATTGGTTTTTGGAGATGTTGAAAACCGTTGTTGGGGATTCTTCTGAAATAGTATTTATGACTGACAGAAATACAAGTCTCATAAAAGCTATAGCTAATGTGTATCCTCTGGCTCATCATGGTTTTTGTATATGGCATTTATCCCAAAATGTGAAAGGTTATGCTCGTAACGTGAACAAAGACGTTGTTGCATGGAGATTCATGGAGTGTAGTAGGTTTTACACAGTGGCTGAGTTCAACATTGCTTACGCATCTTTTACGACAAGATATCCTTCTGCTGCCAAGTATCTTGAAGAATCTACCCAGAAAGAAAGATGGGCACGATGTGTTTTTCCAGGAGATAGATACAACCTAGACACAAGCAACTGTGTTGAATCGTTGAACAGTGTATTCAAAGATGCAAGGAGGTACTCCTTGATACCCATGCTTGATGCAATACTTAAAAAATTCTCTGAATGGTTTAATGAACATCGAAAAGATGCTGTGTCTGGATCAGTCGCAAATAAATTGGTGCCTTTAGTGGAGAACTACTTACATGATTTATGGGCAACTGCTGAGAAACTAAAGGTGATAGAGCTAAATGGTTTCGAGCTTGAATACAATGTCATTGACAGTGACGGAAAGCCTTATTTGGTGAAGTTGCGATTGAGAAGTTGCAGTTGTAGGTTTTTCGATATACAAAAGTATCCTTGTGTGCATGCATTGGCGTCTTTCATTACATACCAAAAATATGGAGGTAAGGATTTCGAGTTACATGAGTTGTGTTCTAAGTATTATTGGACGGAGCTGTGGGCAATTGCATATTGCAGGACAATTTATTTAGTACCTGATAAGTCTCGATGGGATGTCCTAGATGACGTCCAAGATATGGAGATCATACCTCCGAATCGGAAAATAAGAGGGGGAAGAAAGAAAACAAAAAGGTATGCATCTGCTGGGGAAAAACGACCAAAAACTCGACCTAGGACGCAGAATAAAAGGCGCCGGAGACAAGGACTCCAATGGTTGTTATTTGGAGATAATGTTCATGTTTGATTCACCTCTTCATGTATCAATTGTGTTTGGTTTGATACTTAATGTAAAACTTGGTTTGAAACTTAATTTGAAGTCTATTAATATTTTCTTCTTTCAAAATATGTGTATATGAGAGAGTATAACTGGCAGAACTGGCAGAACTAAGATAAAACTGGTAAAAATAATAAAATTGGTACTACCTAAAATCAATACATATTGTATAATACATATTGTATAGTATAAATGTTCTACATAGGTTTCTACTATAAATGAATAATTTTCGAAAATATACCAATTTTAATTTATTTATTGAAGAATCTCAACAAGTGTTTCCTTACACTTTTAATGTCACTTTGTAAATAATTACCAAGTAAGCATGAAAAAAGTTATAGAATTATAAGTTTTAACTTATGAAGTTGCAAAAAGCTTGTAATTGTATGTTAGTTAAGTTTAATCAACTGTAAAACTAAAAAAAGTAATGCTAAGGTTTAGTAAAACTAATTAAACTGAGAAACCTCTAAAGTACAACTATTTGCAAGTTTAGTGCAACCGCATTACTCGGTAAAACTGTGTGTGAACACACAGTGTGAACGCACACATCTTTTACACGTGGCCAGAATTGCGTTTTTTCTTTCTTTTTTGACGATAGCATTGCGTTTTTCTTTCTTTCTTTCTTATTTTATCTTCACTCCAGCTCATTCTCCATTCTCAGCCATTCATTCATTTTCTTCTTCGAAACCTAAAGTACACCGAGTCCTCCTTCTCTCATCTTCAAAGTCGAAGATCCTAGATCTATTTCTCTCCTTCTCAAACTATGGAACAATTTGAGGCCGACCCATACTATGCTGATCAGAAGAAGGCGAGGAAGTTACAAGCATGGCGAGAAGCCATAGCCGATGGTGATTTTGGCATGCCTCGAATTTGCCCATGTGGCAAACGAATCGTCAATGAGATCTCTCCAACAGAAACAGAGAAAAAGAGATGGTTTACTTGCGTTAAGTATAAGGTAAATTAAATTTAATCAAATACAATTGAGATACCTGATTTTGTTAACTGTTCGTTGATATAATTTGCAGGATGATGGATTGCACAGGCGGAAAAATTGGGCTGATGCAATTGAAGAAGAAACCCAAACCTTAAGGAAAGATGTTGATAACCATTGGGAGAGATTGAAGGAATTTGAACCCCATCATACTAAGATCTATAATTTGCAGATGGAGCTTAAGGAGAAGAGTGACGAGATTGCCAAACTAAAGGAGGAGTTGGCGTTGCTTACCACTCGAGTCGATCTCCTGGATAGGTTGTGTTTCGATTGATATTATCTGAGTCGATCTCATTCTACGTTGGTTTAAAACTTGTTGAATCAGATTCTGTTTCTTATCTTTTCCTTGAATTCTCTTGTTGAATCAGTTTCTTATCTTTCATGTGACTTCTCTTGTTTAATCATGATGTTCTATGTGACTTCTAGGATTATGCCTCCTTCTTGAATTGAATCATGTTCTATATTTTTCTTATATGAATTCTCTAGTTTTTGTTTAGTTTTACGTAGTTTTACCAAAAATACGAACGGAAAATCCAAGAAAATAACGTAGTTTTACATAGTTTAACTAGTAATACCAGTACCAATCGCAAATCCAACAAAATAACAAAGTTTTACATAGTTTTACTAGTACTACGATGACAAATCAAAGAAAATAACATAGTTTTACTACTTCTTAGACCTTTTCCTCTTCGTCCCTCTCCCTCCTTCTTGCGAAGTACTCGGTTGCTCATCAGCTACAGGCGCCTGACATGAAACCAAATTTTGTTAACACCTTCTAGTATTATCAAGTATTACTATAGTATTACGAAGTATTACCTTTGGTTTCTCTTGCTCTTTCACATATACTTCCAACGGTTCGATCCTTTTTTCAAGCCCATCAATCTTCGCCGAAATGTTATCGAACTGGGTTTTCATATCCTGCTTCATGGTCCTTAGAAGATCCACCAACTCAACAGTATCTTCTCTCGGTTGTTCATTGGCGACTATTTCCTCATTCGCATCGTTTTGTCCTGAACGAGTAGCCACATCGGCTGTGTACATCTCCTCCAAAAGTACAGGTAGTCCTCTACGAAGGCGCCACATCCAATTGGCAACAACGACATCATGGGTATCCTCTTCCTCAGCTTCTTCCATGATTAAATCGAGAAGAGGAATTTCTTCATCATTATGAGGGATCACACTAGCAATTGCCTGTGTAAACGACCTACTTTAGATACATTACAAACCAATTTATTCAAATGATTAATAATGGCAATTGCTAGGATAACTAACCGTTGTTGTACCAAGTGTATCACCAATATTCTTTAGAGGAAAACCTTTCTGACCGGTCCTCTTAAATTTCCTCCTGCACATCCTAGGACAACTTGCATCCGCCTCAGGAATTTGGTCAACGTAAGTGTTCGCCAAAATTGGAACTGCCTCAAATAGTAAAAACTACACAACACAAGGAAAAAAACTAAAATCAGCTTCACTTATAAGAAATATCAACAATGAGAAAACTTCAAATTTTAAACTAACTAACCTCCAATGGAATACAGAAACCTGGAACAGGCCATAATGCATTCTCTTTAACCACGACCCCATTAAAATGACTCATTGTATGGGAAATCTCTTCTAGCATGTTCTCGAATGATAATCTCCCCCAAGGAAAAGACACACAAAAACCTAGATCATTCACTGCGCTTACAACAAAATCATCGATACCCATTGCATCTCTCCCCGAGTCTTTTGTATAGCCTGCAATGATGCTTCCTAAAAAGTAGAGAACCGCCATCTTCAACCTATCACGAGTACGATCTGGTTGCATTACCAATAGGTGTCTCCTCACATCTTCAAGTGTAATCTTTTTTTTTCGTAAAAAATATTTCCTTCGAAACACGGTACCGCCGGCTTCCTTGTAATCAAGTGGATAGCACCGACAATCTAATCCAGACATCAAAGCATGTTCTCTCAGACCATACCGGATTGGAACACCATTCACAACAAACCATGCTTCCTTCTTTTTTTCGATTTTAGCCGTTCGAAGTAAGAGCATCCACATTCCCATAAGCTTGTGGTTTGGTTCCCTTGGCATGTGAAAAATGTGCTTGAATTGTGGATGATTCTCAAACCAATCCCTCTCAGAACTAGTTAGTGGATGCTCTAATTTATCCAGCGTTTTCAAAGTTTCAAAAATATGACACCTAGTCGATAGCTTGATTTTCTTGTTGTACTGGCTAGGCTCGAAGTGCATTCCTAAAGGTTTCATCGCTTCTGTTTCCTCCGATTCCTGCAACAATATCAGTTTTATATAAGTTATACCAATTATACAACAACTAGTTCTACCAGTTCTACTAGTTCTACACCACCTAGTTGTACCAGTTCTACTAGTTCTACACCCAATAGTCGCACAAGTTCTACTAGTTCTACACCAATAGTTGCACCAGTTCTACTTGATCAATTTCAAATTCCAATGAGTTTTCAAATTCCGAACGAATGACACAGACTTGTTGTACTTACACTTGCATCGTTGTCCTCCTCGTGCTCCATCTCACTTTCGCTTGTACTCCTTCTCGAGTTACCTGCCGAGTTCGAACTTCCCTCCTTATCTTCTTCTTCTTCTTCTTCTCCTTCATCGTCTTTTTCTTCCGATTCTTCTCCTTCATCGTTTTCTTCTTCCCCTTCATCGTCTTTTTCTTCCCCTTCTTCACAATCTTCTCCTTCATCGTCTTTTTCTTCCGATTCTTCTCCTTCATCGTTTTCTTCTTCCCCTTCATCGTCTTTTTCTTCCCCTTCTTCACCTTCTTCTCCTTCATCGTTTTCTTCTTCCCCTTCATCGTCTTTTTCTACCCCTTCTTCACATTCTTCTCCTTCATCGTTTTCTTCTTCCACTTCATCTTTTTCTTCTTCCCCTTCATCGTTTCCTTCTTCCCCTTCATCGTTTCCTTCTTCTTCTCCATCGCTTGATTCCACAGAAGTAGATCTCTCGTTATCTCCTCCTTCTTCATCATCTTCTTCTCCATTACTTGATTCCGGAGTAGCGGATTTTGCTTTCTCTACTTCGTTCGCATTTTCTCTTCCGACCACCGGATTGGGTTCCTCCAAAACTCGACTTTCACTTTCTTCCGCCACCGTACTCAAAGCTCTCTCTCCTCCTACTGTCGCCGGACTCAAACCCGACACACCTACTTCCGGCGAATCGGATTTTGCTTTCGAACCACCATCTCCTTCTGAGATCTTCTTCTCTTTCAAACGCTCACTCCTCCTCCTCACAAGACCCCCCCTTGTTTTCACCATCTTCTTACTCTATTTTTGGTTGATTGAATGAAAACGAGAAAACCCTAGTTCTACAGTTTTACCCAAATCGATTCGAATTTCCCGAAGAAAGAGAAGAGTGACGAGAGAGAGAGCAGTTTTGTTTTTTAAAAAAAACCGATTCAGTTTTTTTTTGGGTTTTAGATCCGATTCAGTTTTGGTAGATACTACTCAGGTATTTTTTGTAAATATCTAATTTTTCTATGGACAAGAGTGTAAAACAACACATTCTCAGATTTAAAAAAAAATCAAAAATAAATGCCAAAAAAGAGAGGGACTTTTGAGATTGTCAGAACATAGAAAGGAACTTTTGAGACGAAAACTCATGTCAGGATGGCCGAGTGGTCTAAGGCGCTGCGCTCAAGTCGCAGTCTTCGTGAGAGGGCGTGGGTTCAAATCCCACTCCTGACAAATCTTTTTTTTTTCTCTTTTTTTTTTCTTTTCTTTTTGAATTATAAATACATGAAAAAGAATTATATCTTCTAGGCTTATACAAGGTCCATATCTCAATCTCGAGTGAACAACTCAATCCAAACGTCACATGGGCTGGACGAGAAAAAGACCTTCTAAGGCCTATATACGTTCTTGTTTCTTCGCATACGTCGGCAGACACTAAAGACAAAAGAATCTACTCAGAAGAACCACCACATACGACAAAAAGCAAACGAGAGAGCGACTGTGATCACACGTGATACGCCGTGACACGTAGATGGTGGTGAACCACTGCTTTCGTCCAGAGCACCTTCGTAAACCATCTGCGACTGCGACTGCGACTCCGACGATGACGTCTTACTCCCGGAGCTTGAACTTGATGTCGTCGTCATTGTCTCTGTACTGTGTTCCTCCGCTGATTTTAGGCTGCAAAATAAAAGAATAATAAGTGCTTTGAAGCGTGACAAACGATTTCTATCATAATGGCTAATAATGATTATAAGTGACTTCGATTATACAACAAGCAACTTTTTTAATAATCATCATTAGTGTAAAGTTAGTCAGCCACTATGATTATAAAGTAATTATTTCCAGGGCCGGCTCAAACTTTTCTTGCACTTTGTGCCAAATTTTTTTTTTCTCCTAATTTACAGGTCTTATTTATAAATTTTCAGTATTTTGGGGTTTTTTTAATCAAAATATGAAACATTGAAGAGCCTAAAAATCTTATAATTTTTTCCAAAATATTGTGACATGGTGCAAATGCACTTTGTGCATTGGGTCAGCGCCGGCACTGATTATTTCTAACCACCAATTTTTACACGAATCGGGTGAAAAGTAAATAGACCAAGCAATTAACCTGGTGTTGGGAGAAGGACAGAACGTGATGACGTAGTTGGGAGATTTAGCGCACGTAAATGTACTAGACTTATCGTCATACGCGTAGCTATAGGCGCGTGGACACGCGCTCTTGAAGACCCTCGAGTACGAAGAAGGCTTACACGTATCAGGCGACCCAAACGCGCCGCTGCAGCAATACTCCGGCTCCCGAAACGCCTCGCACGCGCTTTTACAAGCCATCGCCACCGTCCCTCCCTTATCGCCTCCTCCGACGCTATTCACCCTTAGCTCCGACGGACACGAGCCGTTTAAATCGACGACGCAGCCTGTAGTGCTGCAATTCAGGCCGGAACCGCCTTGAGGAGCCACCAGCATCTGCACATTGTAGCCGTCGACGAGGCTCACGTCGTAGAAATCGAGTCCTCCGGAGCCGTCGAGAGTGAATTCAGCTAGAGTCGCCGGAGGAGCAGCTCCGGTTCCGGAGCATTCGAGTTTTCCGGAACCGCAATCACCGGTGGCGCATGTAAATCTTCCATCGGAACCGGTGGAGCAGAGTGTCCTTCCCCAGAACCGACCGCCCCATGAAGATGGTGCGTCGATTGTACGCGTCTCCCCTTTTTGAAGAACGAAGCCGGTGGTCGGCAACGGAGGAACTCCGGCGTTAGATAAAATTCCCGGCCAAACTGTGTAGTCGCATTTGTTCGCTATTGTGAAGCTCCTCGACATAGCTCCTGCGATTATAATACAAATTAAGAAACTTTAAAAATGATTACACAGTCGTTGAGATTTACAGATACATTAGAGAAAGATTCTTACCGGAGAAGAACAAGTTCGATAACAAGAAGAAGAAGAAGAAGATCAATGCCATGATTGTGTTGAAGGGATAATGTGAACGCTCTCTGTTTCTTCTTCTTCTTGATAGAGCGAAACAGAGATGGTGAGAAACAGAGGAGTGTGATTTTAAAGAGTTTTAATTCTGTTGACGATCTTTTTTAATGAGCTACAATCAAGTGTTGCTGTGTGTTTTGTATGTTACGGTATGTCTGACCACGTGGTTCATTTAGCCGTTGTGATCAAACGGTTACTGACAAATGAGTCTCTGACAAAAAGATAAAAGTGAGAAGAAACATTTAGCCTACTACTATACTAGATTGCTCTTTTTCTGGTCGGCTCTAAGTAAAAAATATCTCATTTCTCAACCATGTCTTGTTATAACTCATATGATATTTTATGGCTTGAAAAAAGGTAACGTTATAAAGTTAAACACTTAAACGCAAATGAATTAGTCTAACCCAAAATCAACTAAACTACTCAAGTGTTCAATTATCCTAAGAAACCATTACTTGTTTTAATGGAAGCATGTAAATATTTATTATATAGAAGAGTTTCATTTGATAATGTTTATCGATTTAGGTTGGATAGTACTCATCTCATTGTCAGAGGATTGGTTAGCTACCACACAATCTACATATTGCTGTCACTTTCTCTAACCATTTTTGTTTCCTTTGTTGACATCGGGTATCTCTATCAATGTATCATTTTAACTTAGAGCCAAAAAATGGTAGCAAAGGAATGATAAAAGATTAAATAACTCCCTTTTTAGCAAAATATAACTAAAAAAAAACTTATCTTTAAAATTACAGCAATTGGGAAACAAAAATAACAGTTTTGTTCCACTATACTTGCTACCAGTGCCGGCGTTGATGCGGTGCAAGCGGTGCTTTTGCACCAGGTTTCATTTAAAAAAAAAAATTAGAAGGCTTTGAGCCCTCAAAGTTTTATATTTTTGATAAAAATGATTCTAAATTTATGAAATCTACAATTAACACCTTAAAAACATCAATTTTTTTTTTTTGCACCATGTCCAACAACAACTTGAGCCGGGCCTGCTTGCTACAGAATGTCAAAGTCTCTTGGATCAGTAGACTTCAACGTTCCATTGCTCTGCCTTCTCTAACTGCTTCTTGTAATCAAACCAGTCAATACCTAAAACCATCACAAAAGAAAAACCATGAATTCATTAGAGTGTTATTTGCTTATGCAATGGATGAGTATTATTTATTTGCTCTTTTTTTTACCGTCATTTGCAGCCAATGAGACCATAATGTCATTGATTCCTTTCTCCATTCCCTTAAGTCCACATACGTAGAAAAAAGTGTTGTCTTTCTTCAACAACTCCCATAATTCAGCTGCGTACCGAGTCTAGATATACATTTTCTCTCCTTTGTCGTTGGCCTGTTCTCTGCTTATATATCACGTAATCCACCATGAAGTTCTCAGGGGCCTTTGCTTTCATCTTATCAAACTCCTGATGTTAAATAAACACACAACAACAAAAAAATAATCAGGTTGAGTTATTTTGAATTGGAAGGATTTGAAAAAAAACTAGCAGGAACCAGATCAAGAAGAGTTTATGTATGTATGCCTCTTGGTAGAGCAATGAGCTCTAGTGGTTGGTGCACCCAAGAAAAGCCAAGCTAAGCCATTGAACTGCATGATGAGTATTACAAGGTAGTATTAAATTTTGATATGTTTAATTGTTATCAATTGCTATGAGAACGTTTCAAAACGGGGTAACGATTTTTTTCAATTTTAGTTATTGGTGTGATCATTAATGTGCTGATTTTTTAAAAAAATTTCATTCAATAATTTTATTTAATACTCCGAATAGAACTAAACTGAATATCTGAAATCTGAATTAAACAAAATTATCCGAAACGTTCAGGCGTCTCAACTTCCTTACCAACTAGTCCAAATTATTGACACCAAACACATCTGTTTAAACCAGATTATCCGAAATTCTTAACGTTTAGTCAATAAGGCGTCTGCGTCTCTACTCTAATAAAACTCAGTGATCCAATTCTTAACACCAAACACATTTGTTTAAACCAGATTATCCGAAATTCAAAATTAAACCAAATTATCCGAAACGTTCAGGAGTGAGTCTCAACTTGCTTACCAACTAGTCCAAATTATTGACTAAACCAAATGGTCTACTCTAATAAAACTGCAATTCTTGACACCAAAAAAATCTATTTAAGAAGGCAATTTAGATGATGACACCAAATAACACCACCAAGACGAAGTAGCCATGGGTGGAGGAGATGGTAAGGTTGCGACAATACACGAGCTTGATCTCTTCAATTGTCCCATTTGTAGCGAGGCACTAACATCCCCGATGCCTATCTTTCAGGTCTTGTTTCTTACTTCATCCCCACAGTTCTTTCTCTCTTCTGGTTTGATTCAGTGTTTTGAAAAACGTTTTGATGTTGGTGAAAAAAGTTGCATATGTGTTGAGAGACTTTGTAGTTCCTTCCCAGATAACATATGATTTTTTTTTTACCAGTTTTAGATTTGTATTTTTGGTGTTTTAGTTTCATTGACTTGTGATTTTTTTGCTTTTGCTTTCTCAGTGTGAGAATGGACATATAGCTTGTTCGTCTTGCTGTACTAAAGTGAAGAACAAATGCCCTGCTTGCACTTTGCCGATTAACTATCGATCTAAGATAGTGGAGAGACTTGTAAAAGCAATCATTATGCCATGCCCAAACGCCAAACTTGGTTGTACTGAGACGTTCTCTTATGGGAAAGAATTAGTCCATGAGAAGACATGCAGGTTCGCTCCGAAATGAAAGATGAATCTCTCAATAAGATGAAGACTAAGAGGAGTGTGATTATCTTATCATATCATATCAGTTGTTTTGTTATTTATATCAATAAGATGAAGACTAAAAGGAATCTCAATAAGATGAAGACTAAGAGGAATCTGATCTTTTTTATTTGCTACTTTTATCCACTATGCACTCTAAACTTACTCTACTCTTATGTTTGCATAAATAATGGTTTTTTCTTAAAATTTTACTTGGTAGATTACGGGTTAATTTGTCTGTTCTCTAGTGATTGGTTGTTAAATTTGACGGCTAATTCTCCATGATTAAGATGTCCAAATCTTAAGAACAATTGCTTTTGCAAGATTTCATCATTTTGATATCTTTCTTGATACAATGTTAACTAATGGTGATTTAGTGGCTAGCTTTACACAGTGGCTCCTTAACTCCTATGTTTTCAGTTCTCGTTAGTAATTTGGGACACATGACAGAACACCAGGAGTCTCGAGTCTTACGAGGATAAAGAAGTGATTTCGTCTCTTTCAGGGTGCTCGATAACTAAAAAAACTTATCTTTAAATTACAGCAATTGGGAAGCGAAAATAACAGTTTTGTTCCACTATACTTGCTACAGAATGTCAAAGTCTCTTTTGATCAGTAGACTTCAACGTTCCATTGCTCTGCCTTCTTCAACTGCTTCTTGTAATCAAACCAGTCAATACCTAAACCATCACCACAAAAAACAAAAAAAAAATGTATTCATTAGAGTTTACCTTGATTGTAGTGGATGTTTCAAGAACTAGAGTACTAATTATTTGCTCTTTTTTTACCGTCATTTGCAGCCAATGAGACCATAATGTCATCGATTCCTTTCTCCATTCCCTTAAGTCCACACATGTAGACAAAAGTGTTGTCTTTCTTCAACAACTCCCATAATTCAGCTGCGTACTGCGCCATCCGAGTCTGGATATACATTTTCTCTCCTTTGTCGTTCGCCTGTTCTCTGCTTATCGCATAATCCACCCTGAAGTTCTCGGGGGCCTTTGCTTTCATCTTATCAAACTCCTGATGTTTAAACAAATGACAATCAAAACAGGATTTTTTTTGTTATTTTGAATTGGAAGGATTTTGAAAACTAGAAGAAGAGTTTATGTATGTATGCCTCTTGGTAGAGCAATGAGCTAGTAGTTGGTACACCCAAGAAAAGCCAAGCTAAGCCATTGAACTGCATAATGAGGATTACAAGGTTTTAATTTTTGATATGTTTGGTTGTTATCAAAAAAGCTTATTGACCAAAGCAATCGTTTCACCTTGTAGTCATCATGTTTCTCAAAGAACATCTTCCATAAGAAAGACCGGAAAGGTGCAATACCAGTCCCTGTAGCAAGCTGTGGCGTTCATCAAGAAGAAGGATAATATTAGTGTTTAATGATGTTTCAAGAAACAGAACCTATATGGAAGTTATATCATAAGAAAGTCAAGATAAAATTGAGGTTTAGGGGACAGACCATAATCACAGTTGCGTTTGGATCCTTTGGCATAAGCATTTCTTTGCCTACAGGACCAGTGAGCTTCACTGGACTTCCGGGTGCCAAGTCACCTGAAAAACAAGGACAAGCAAACCCGAAAGTTGAATAATAGGTGAAAGAAGTTAAACTTTAAACAAAAAAGACAAGCTTTATTCATTGGTACTTACACAAGAAATTTGAGCAAACTCCTTTAACAGTCTCTCCTTGGTCATTAGTATAAACAAGTCTTTTCACACACAAAGAAACCTGCAACAACTTGTTCATTCACTTAACCAGACAAAACAAACCGTATTCTTTCTCAAAACTGTAAAAGAAATCGTCTCTTACGGTTTCAGAATTGCCAAGATCTCCAAGAGCGCTGCTGGCAATCGAGTAAAGTCTGATCTTGTGAGGCTTTCCATTCTTGTCAATTCCATCTGGAATCACACCAACAGATTGCCCTTCTCTGTACGGGATCTCTCCTATTAAAGACACATAAATGCTACTTCAATCACCATCAACAAGTGAATAATACACAGATGACAGAACTATAACGTTTATGAGATCAAGTAATTAATGAAATCCCCTACCTTGATGGCTGAAAACCATGTGCCAGGTCTCTCCAGGAGCATCATCTGCTGTGATTTTGGTGTTGACAAGGCATTTTCCAGTGTATGGCTCCTTTGGTCTGTACTTGTTAACAATCACACCTTCCTCGTTCTTCTTAGACACTTTCTCAACTTTCTTGGCAGGAGTAGGAGTAGGAGTATCTGTCGTCTCTGTTGTGATTTGAGCTCTTATGGAAAACACTCTTTTACTTGTCACTACATTGTTGCTTTTGTAGTAAAGAGCACCCTTCAAAAAAACCAAAACAACAGAGAGACCTAATCAAGATCCCATCAAATGCTAGATGAACTGAAACCCCAGAAGCTGCTTATCCAAAGTTCCAAACTTTACTAAACAGAGACCTAATCTAGTACTCAAATGTTGACATATTTAAGAAGTCATCAGTGGATTTTAGCAAATGTTCTCTATATGATCTAGAGAAGTAAGACCCAGAAGCACGTTTATCCAAGTTCCAAACTTGATTAAGACCCAGATGAGTATAAGAAAACCTCTAAAAAGCAGAGTATGTGATAGATATAAAAGAGTACCTTAGTAAACCTGATCCTTTCAGGAGCAATGGCACAACTTGTAGCAGGAAGAGAAGAAGAGTTTGAAGATGTGAAAGAAACAGCAGCATTCATGGTAGTCATCGCCATTGCCGAGCAAATAAAATCAAATTGGGAGTAAATTGCAGAGGAATATAAAAAGGAATCAGACAGAGAAAGATAAGAGAAGGATTGGAAGACATTTGTGTTTGGGTGGATGAGGTTTGAAGAAGAGAGTATCTCATTGATCAAAGTTGTGGTTACGGTTATTTGACTAGGAAGCTATATATATCTCTTTTGTTTTCTTTCCTTAAAAATATCTTTGTGTGTGTGTAATAATTATGAAAATAATAATCTCAACTATCTCAAGTATGATTATATGATATCAAATTTTTTTAAGACATGTATATTTATAAATTCAGAAAATTATGTTGTACACCAAAAGAACAAATACCATAATTATAATGCTTTTTCATTGAGTCTTTCATTTTAAGAAGTACTTAATTGTAACTTATCTCTATACTATTATTTGAAGAATGCACTTTACCACTATTCATGTGTTTTATTTACATTAAATGATATTGGAGAAAAAATATCTATATTAATATAATTTTTCTATGTTATAATATCATAAGTAGTAAATTTTTTTTCAACTATAAGTAGTAATTTTATCTCAACCCAAACTAACTAAAAATGATTAGAAATTTTATAAATAAAACATAAATCAATATATACTAAAATTCTCACCAAGTAATCGAAAGTTATTTCTATAATATCATTTTTTCAAGATTTTTGTATGTTCATTTATAATTACATGTTTTTACATGTTTACATGCGTTAAAATTTAAAAAGTAAAACATAACTAAAAAATAAGAAAAAGTTTAGTAAAACATAAATATACTAATATTTTCATCTAGTAATTAAAAATTCTTTCTTATAAGCTCACTAAAAAAGAATAATAGTTACCAATCAAAATATATTACAATGATAGTTACAATTTTTATCCAGAGAAATTAATATTATATTGTTATTTTGAATTTTAATATTCATACTTAATTATGTTAATATCATTTTTAAATAGTTTAAGTCTACGGTATGTTCGATTTATCCTCGACCTTCGAAAAAGACTAACTTAGGAGCACCATGTAACATTCACCTCTTCGCCAAAAATCTTGTGCCAACTATGTTGGTGATCAAAACTTGTTGCTCCATGTTTATCGAACGACAATTCTTTAAGAGATTTAACTAGAACATTACGCTGCACATAACACTTTATCGTTTCCCAACTAACTCTTATAATTAGTCAGTTGCATTGGATTAAGACATATTTTAACCCCAGAAACACTAACAAAGCTGTTTACACCTTCTAAGCAATGTTTTCTCAGGTTTTAGCATGTTTTGAGACAAAGTGGGTATAAGTGGCTTTTAAACTCTCCAAATCCATCTCAGACTCTTATAATTAGTTAGTTGCATTGGATTAAGACATATTTTAACCCCAGAAACACTAACAAAGCTGTTTACACCTTCTAAGCAATGTTTTCTCAGGTTTTAGCATGTTTTGAGACAAAGTGGGTATAAGTGGCTTTTAAACTCTCAAAATCCATCTCAAACTCTTATAACAAGTTAGTTGCATTAGATTAAGACACAATTTAACCCCAGAAACCTTAACAAAGCAGTTTACAGCTTCTAAGCAATGTTTAATACTCCCTCCGTTTTTTATTAGTTGTCGTTTAAGGTTATTTCATACAGATTAAGAAAACAATTAATTTTATTGTTTTATTCTTTTTAAATATATTTTCTAGTCTTTTGATTGGTTAAAAAATTAAAACAATTGGATAAAATTGGAATATTTACCAAACATCTGCATTGAAAATCTAAAATGACAAGTATTATGACACAAAATTTTAACTTTAGAACGACAAGTAATAAAAAACGGAGGGAGTATTAAACATTATTTTATTGTTAAGAGTGAACTATTTGAACCCCAAAGATATGAAACCGAAATTCAACAATAAATTAGACAATCATTTTGCTATCAAAAAACGTTTAATGGGCTTCGCAGTATTGGGCTATGATATTACGACCTCATCATTTATCTCAGCTGATCTTATAACCTCATCATTTGTCTCCTCATCTGATCTTACAACCTCACCATTTGTCTCATCTGATCTTATAACCTAATCATATGTCTTCAGTTCCTCAGCTGATCTTACAACCTCATCATTTGTCTCAGCTGATCTTACAACCTCATCATTTGCCTTAACTTCCTCAGCTGACCTTACTACAACCTCATCATTTGTCTTCACTTTATCGACTGACCTTTTAACATCTTTCTTTCCACTCATATTGATTGCTGCCTTCATATGTTTCTTCTTCCCTTCAGTTACCCTCACTGAAGGAAAGAAGAAACATATGAAAAAGTAAAAAGTAATTACATGTTCATTTATAATTACATGTTTTTACATGTTTACATGCGTTAAAATTTAAAAAGTAAAACATAACTAAAAAATAAGAAAAAATTTAGTAAAACATAAATATACTAATATTTTTATCTAGTAATTAAACTTTTTTTCTCAAAGCTCATTAAGAAAGAATGATAGTTACAAATCAAAACATATTACAATGATAGTTGCAATTTTTATCCACATAAACTAATATTATATTGGTTATTTTAGACCGACAAATAATAAAAAACGGAGGGAGTATTAAACATTATTTTATTGTTAAGAGTGAACTATTTGAATCCCAAAATATAATACTGAAATTCAACAATAAATCAGACAATCATTTTGCTATCTAAAAACGTTTAATGGGCTTCGCAATATTGGGCTATGATCTTACGACCTCATCATTTGTATCAACTGATCTTATAACCTCATCATTTGTCTCCTCAGCTGATCTTACAACCTCACCATTTGTCTCATCTGATCTTACAACCTCATCATCTGTCTTCAGTTCCTCAGCTGATCTTACAACCTCATCATTTGTCTCAGCTGATCTTACAACCTCATCATCTGCCTTAACTTCCTCAGCTGACCTTACTACAACCTCATCATTTGTCTTTACTTTATCGACTGACCTTTTAACATCTTTCTTTCCACTCATATTGATAGCTGCCTTCATATGTTTCTTCTTCCCTTACCCTCACTGAAGGGAAGAATTCTTCCCTTACCCTCACTGAAGGGAAGAAGAAACATATGAAAAAAGTAAAAAGTAATTACATGTTCATTTATAATTACATGTTTACATGCGTTAAAATTTAAAAATTAAAACATAACTAAAAAATAAGAAAATTTTTAGTAAAACATAAATATACTAATATCTATATCTAGTAATTAAAAATTCTATCTTATAAGCTCATTAAGAAAAAATGATAGTTACCAATCAAAACATATTACAATGATAATTACAATTTTTATCCAGAGAAATTAATATTATATTGTTATTTTAGAATGACAAATAATAAAAAATGGAGGGAGTATTAAACATTATTTTATTGTTAAGAGTGAACTATTTGAACCCTAAAGATATGAAACCGAAATTCAACAATAAATCAGACAATCAGTTTGCTATCTAAAAACATTTAATGGGCTTCGCAGTATTGGGCTATGATCATACGACCTCATCATTTGTCTCAGCTGATCTTATAACCTCATCATTTGTCTCCTTAGCTGATCTTACAACCTCAACATTTGTCTCATCTGATCTTACAACCTCATCATCTGTCTTCAGTTCCTCAGCTGATCTTACAACTTCAACATTTGTCTCTGCTGATCTTAAAATCTCATCATCTGCCTTAACTTCCTCAGCTGACCTTACTACAACCTCATCATTTGTCTTCACTTTATCGACTGACCTTTTAACATCTTTCTTTCCACTCATATTGATCGCTGCCTTCAT
Organism: Camelina sativa; assembly: GCF_000633955.1. NCBI lineage: Eukaryota > Viridiplantae > Streptophyta > Magnoliopsida > Brassicales > Brassicaceae > Camelina > Camelina sativa. The sequence goes on along the minus strand of NC_025701.1, from coordinate 9,279,902 downwards.
ATGTTTCATTTATAATTAGTTACCCTCGCTGAAGGGAAGAAACATATGAAAAAGTAAAAAGTAAATACATGTTCATTTATAATTACATGTTTTTACATGTATACATGCGTTAAAATTTAAAAAGTAAAACATAACTAAAAAATAAGAAAAAGTTTAGTAAAACATAAATATACTAATATTTTCATCTAGTAATTAAAAATTCTTTCTTATAAGCTCATTAAAAAAGAATGATAGTTAACAATCAAAACATATTACAATGATAGATACAATTTTTATCCAGAGAAATTAGTATTATATTGTTATTTTAGAACGACAAATAATAAAAAATGGAGGGAGTACATTATTTTATTGTTAAGAGTGAACTATTTGAACCCTAAAGATATGAAACCGAAATTCAACAATAAATCAGACAATCATTTTGCTATCTAAAAACATTTAATGGGATTTGCAATATTGGGCTATGATCTTACGACCTCATCATTTGTCTCCTCATCTCATCTTACAACCTCACCATTTGTCTCATCTGATCTTACAACCTCATCATATGTCTTCAGTTCCTCAGCTGATCTTACAACCTCATCATTTGTCTCAGCTGATCTTACAACCTCATCATTTGTCTCAGCTGATCTTACAACCTCATCATCTGCTATAACTTCCTCAACTGTCCTTACTACAACCTCATCAATTGTCTTTACTTTATCGACTAACCTTTTAACATCTTTCTTTCCACTCATATTGATCGCTGCCTTCATATGTTTCTTCACTGAAGGGAAGAAGAAACATATGAAAAGGTAAAAAGTAATTACATGTTCATTTATAATTACATGTTTTTAAATGGTTACATGCGTTAAAATTTAAAAAGTAAAACATAACTAAAAAATAAGAAAAAGTTTAGTAAAACATATATATACTAATTTTTTTATCTAGTAATTAAAATTTCTTTCTTATAAGCTCATTAAGAAAGAATGATAGTTACCAATCAAAACATATTACAATGATAGTTACAATTTTTATCCAGAGAAATTAATGTTATATTGTTATTTTAGAACGATAAATAATAAAAAACGGAGGGAGTATTGCACATTATTTTATTGTTAAGAGTGAACAATTTGAACCCCAAAGATATGAAACCGAAATTCAACAATAAATCAAACAATCATTTTGCTATCTAAAAACGTTTAATGGTCGCAGCATTGGGCTATGATATTACGACCTCATCATTTGTCTCAGCTGATCTTATAACCTCATCATTTGTCTCCTCAGCTGATCTAACAACCTCACCATTTGTCTCATCTGATCTTACAACCTCATCATCTGTCTTCAGTTCCTCAGCTGATCTTACAACCTCATCATTTGTCTCAGCTGATCTTACAACCTCATCATCTGCCTTAACTTCCTCAGCTGACCTTACTACAACCTCATCATTTGTCTTTACTTTATCGACTGACCTTTTAACATCTTTCTTTCCACTCATATTGATCGCTGCCTTCATATGTTTCTTCTTCCCTTCAGTTACCCTCACTGTAGGGAAGAAGAAACATATGAAAAAGTAAAAAGTAATTACAAGTTCATTTATAATTACATGTTTTTACATGTTTACATGCGTTAAAACTTAAAAAGTAAAACATAACTATAAAATAAGAAAAAGTTTAGTAAAACATAAATATACTAATAATTTCATCTAGTATTTAAAAATTCTATCTTATACGCTAATTAAGAAAAAATGATAGTTACCAATCAAAACATATTACAATGATAGTTACAATTTTTATCCAGAGAAATTAATATTATATTGTTATTTTAGAACGACAAATAATAAAAAACGGAGGGAGTATTAAACAGTATTTTATTGTTAAGAGTGAACTATTTGAACCCAAAGATATGAAACCGAAATTCAACAATAAATCAGACAATCATTTTGCTATCTAAAAACATTTAATGGGATTTGCAATATTGGGCTATGATCTTACGACCTCATCATTTGTCTCCTCATCTCATCTTACAACCTCACCATTTGTCTCATCTGATCTTACAACCTCATCATATGTCTTCAGTTCCTCAGCTGATCTTACAACCTCATCATTTGTCTCAGCTGATCTTACAACCTCATCATTTGTCTCAGCTGATCTTACAACCTCATCATCTGCTATAACTTCCTCAACTGTCCTTACTACAACCTCATCAATTGTCTTTACTTTATCGACTAACCTTTTAACATCTTTCTTTCCACTCATATTGATCGCTGCCTTCATATGTTTCTTCACTGAAGGGAAGAAGAAACATATTGAAAAAGTAAAAAGTAATTACATGTTCATTTATAATTACATGTTTTTAAATGGTTACATGCGTTAAAATTTAAAAAGTAAAACATAACTAAAAAATAAGAAAAAGTTTAGTAAAACATATATATACTAATTTTTTTATCTAGTAATTAAAATTTCTTTCTTATAAGCTCATTAAGAAAGAATGATAGTTACCAATCAAAACATATTACAATGATAGTTACAATTTTTATCCAGAGAAATTAATGTTATATTGTTATTTTAGAACGATAAATAATAAAAAACGGAGGGAGTATTGCACATTATTTTATTGTTAAGAGTGAACTATTTGAACCCCAAAGATATGAAACCGAAATTCAACAATAAATCAAACAATCATTTTGCTATCTAAAAACGTTTAATGGGCTTTGCAGTATTGGGCAATGATCTTACGACCTCATCATTTGTCTCAGCTGATCTTATAAACTCATCATTTGTCTTCTCAGCTGATCTTACAACCTCACCATTTGTCTCATCTGATCTTACAACCTCATCATCTGTCTTCAGTTCCTCAGCTGATCTTACAACCTCATCATTTGTCTCTGCTGATCTTACAACCTCATCATCTGCCTTAACTTCCTCAGCTGACCTTACTACAACCTCATCATTTGTCTTCACTTTATCGACTGACCTTTTAACATCTTTCTTTCCACTCATATTGATCGCTGCCTTCATATGTTTCATTTATAATTAGTTACCCTCACTGAAGGGAAGAAACATATGAAAAAGTAAAAAGTAATTACATGTTCATTTATAATTACATGTTTTTACATGTATACATGCGTTAAAATTTAAAAAGTAAAACTTAACTAAAAAATAAGAAAAAGTTCAGTAAAACATAAATATACTAATATTTTCATCTAGTAATTAAAAATTCTTTCTTATAAGCTCATTAAGAAAGAATGATACTCCCTCCGTTTCAAAATATAGGATGTTTTAAGCAAAGCACGCAGATTAAGAAGTCTTTACTTTTAAAAGTTCAACCAATCAGAAATAATACTGCATAATATAAAATACTAAACTAATCTAAAAGTTGCATTGAAATCTGAAAACATACTATATTATGAAACAACAAACTTCTCCAAAACATCTTATATTTTGAAACGGAGGGAGTAGTTAACAATCAAAACATATTACAATGATAGATACAATTTTTATCCACAGAAATTAATATTATATTGTTATTTTAGAACGACAAATAATAAAAAATGGAGGGAGTATTAAACATTATTTTATTGTTAAGAGTGAACTATTTGAACCCTAAAGATATGAAACCGAAATTCAACAATAAATCAGACAATCATTTTGCTATCTAAAAACATTTAATGGGCTTCGCAGTATTGGGCTATGATCTTACGACATCATCCTTTGTCTCCTCATCTCATCTTACAACCTCACCATTTGTCTTATCTGATCTTACAACCTCATCATATGTCTTCAGTTCCTCAGCTGATCTTACAACCTCATCATTTGTCTCAGCTGATCTTACAACCTCATCATTTGTCTCAGCTGATCTTACAACCTCATCATCTGTCATAACTTCCTCAACTGTCCTTACTACAACCTCATCAATTGTCTTTACTTTATCGACTGACCTTTTAACATCTTTCTTTCCACTCATATTGATCGCTGCCTTCATATGTTTCTTCTTCCCTTACCCTCACTGAAGGGAAGAATTATTCCCTGATCCTCACTGAAGGGAAGAAGAAACATATGAAAAAGAAAAAAGTAATTACATGTTCATTTATAATTACATGTTTACATGCGTTAAAATTTAAAAATTAAAACATAACTAAAAAATAAGAAAAAGTTTAGTAAAACATAAATATACTAATATTTATATCTAGTAATTAAAAATTCTTTCTTATAAGCTCATTAAGAAAAAATGATAGTTACCAATCAAAACATATTACAATGATAATTACAATTTTTATCCAGAGAAATTAATATTATATTGTTATTTTAGAACGACAAATAATAAAAAATGGAGGGAGTATTAAACATTATTTTATTGTTAAGAGTGAACTATTTGAACCCTAAAGATATGAAACCGAAATTCAACAATAAATCAGACAATCAGTTTGCTATCTAAAAACATTTAATGGGCTTCGCAGTATTGGGCTATGATCATACGACCTCATCATTTGTCTCAGCTGATCTTATAACCTCATCATTTGTCTCCTTAGCTGATCTTACAACCTCAACATTTGTCTCATCTGATCTTACAACCTCATCATCTGTCTTCAGTTCCTCAGCTGATCTTACAACTTCATCATTTGTCTCTGCTGATCTTACAAACTCATTATCTGCCTTAACTTCCTCAGCTGACCTTACTACAACCTCATCATTTGTCTTCACTTTATCGACTGACCTTTTAACATCTTTCTTTCCACTCATATTGACCGCTGCCTTCATATGTTTCATTTATAATTAGTTACCCTCACTGAAGGGAAGAAACATATGAAAAAGTAAAAAGTAATTACATGTTCATTTATAATTACATGTTTTTACATGTATACATGCGTTAAAATTTAAAAAGTAAAACATAACTAAAAAATAAGAAAAAGTTCAGTAAAACATAAATATACTAATATTTTCATCTAGTAATTAAATTTTTTTTCTTATAAGCTCATTAAGAAAGAATGATAGTTAACAATCAAAACATATTACAATGATAGATACAATTTTTATCCAGAGAAATTAATATTATATTGTTATTTTAGAACGACAAATAATAAAAAATGGAGGGAGTATTAAACATTATTTTATTGTTAAGAGTGAACTATTTGAACCCTAAAGATATGAAACCGAAATTCAACAATAAATCAGACAATCATTTTGCTATCTAAAAACATTTAATGGGCTTTGCAATATTGGGCTATGATCTTACGACATCATCCTTTGTCTCCTCATCTCATCTTACAACCTCACCATTTGTCTTATCTGATCTTACAACCTCATCATATGTCTTCAGTTCCTCAGCTGATCTTACAACCTCATCATTTGTCTCAGCTGATCTTACAACCTCATCATTTGTCTCAGCTGATCTTACAACCTCATCATCTGTCATAACTTCCTCAACTGTCCTTACTACAACCTCATCAATTGTCTTTACTTTATCGACTGACCTTTTAACATCTTTCTTTCCACTCATATTGATCGCTGCCTTCATATGTTTCTTCTTCCCTTACCCTCACTGAAGGGAAGAATTATTCCCTGATCCTCACTGAAGGGAAGAAGAAACATATGAAAAAGAAAAAAGTAATTACATGTTCATTTATAATTACATGTTTACATGCGTTAAAATTTAAAAATTAAAACATAACTAAAAAATAAGAAAAAGTTTAGTAAAACATAAATATACTAATATTTATATCTAGTAATTAAAAATTCTTTCTTATAAGCTCATTAAGAAAAAATGATAGTTACCAATCAAAACATATTACAATGATAATTACAATTTTTATCCAGAGAAATTAATATTATATTGTTATTTTAGAACGACAAATAATAAAAAATGGAGGGAGTATTAAACATTATTTTATTGTTAAGAGTGAACTATTTGAACCCTAAAGATATGAAACCGAAATTCAACAATAAATCAGACAATCATTTTGCTATCTAAAAACATTTAATGGGCTTTGCAATATTGGGCTATGATCTTACGACATCATCCTTTGTCTCCTCATCTCATCTTACAACCTCACCATTTGTCTTATCTGATCTTACAACCTCATCATATGTCTTCAGTTCCTCAGCTGATCTTACAACCTCATCATTTGTCTCAGCTGATCTTACAACCTCATCATTTCTCTCAGCTGATCTTACAACCTCATCATCTGTCATAACTTCCTCAACTGTCCTTACTACAACCTCATCAATTGTCTTTACTTTATCGACTGACCTTTTAACATCTTTCTTTCCACTCATATTGATAGCTGCCTTCATATGTTTCTTCTTCCCTTACCCTCACTGAAGGGAAGAATTATTCCCTGATCCTCACTGAAGGGAAGAAGAAACATATGAAAAAGAAAAAAGTAATTACATGTTCATTTATAATTACATGTTTACATGCGTTAAAATTTAAAAATTAAAACATAACTAAAAAATAAGAAAAAGTTTAGTAAAACATAAATATACTAATATTTATATCTAGTAATTAAAAATTCTTTCTTATAAGCTCATTAAGAAAAAATGATAGTTACCAATCAAAACATATTACAATGATAATTACAATTTTTATCCAGAGAAATTAATATTATATTGTTATTTTAGAACGACAAATAATAAAAAATGGAGGGAGTATTAAACATTATTTTATTGTTAAGAGTGAACTATTTGAACCCTAAAGATATGAAACCGAATTTCAACAATAAATCAGACAATCAGTTTGCTATCTAAAAACATTTAATGGGCTTCGCAGTATTGGGCTATGATCTTACGACCTCATCATTTGTCTCAGCTGATCTTATAACCTCATCATTTGTCTCCTTAGCTGATCTTACAACCTCAACATTTGTCTCATCTGATCTTACAACATCATCATCTGTCTTCAGTTCCTCAGCTGATCTTACAACTTCATCATTTGTCTCAGCTGATCTTACAACCTCATCATCTGCCATAACTTCCTCAACTGTCTTTACTACAACCTCATCAATTGTCTTTACTTTATCGACAGACCTTTTAACATCTTTCTTTCCACTCATATTGATCGCTGCCTTCATATGTTTCTTCACTGAAGGGAAGAAGAAACATATGAAAAAAGTAAAAAGTAATTACATGTTCATTTATAATTACATGTTTTTAAATGGTTACATGCGTTAAAATTTAAAAAGTAAAACATAACTAAAAAATAAGAAAAATCTTTATCGACTGACCTTTTAACATCGTTCTTTCCACTCATATTGATCGCTGCCTTCATATGTTTCTTCTTCCCTTCAGTTACCCTCGCTGTAGGGAAGAAGAAACATATGAAAAAAGTAAAAAGTAATTACATCTTCATTTATAATTACATGTTTTTAAATGGTTACATGCGTTAAAATTTAAAAAGTAAAACATAACTAAAAAATAAGAAAAATCTTTATCGACTGACCTTTTAACATCGTTCTTTCCACTCATATTGATCGCTGCCTTCATATGTTTCTTCTTCCCTTCAGTTACCCTCGCTGTAGGGAAGAAGAAACATATGAAAAAAGTAAAAAGTAATTACATCTTCATTTATAATTACATGTTTTTAAATGGTTACATGCGTTAAAATTTAAAAAGTAAAACATAACTAAAAAATAAGAAAAATCTTTATCGACTGACCTTTTAACATCGTTCTTTCCACTCATATTGATCGCTGCCTTCATATGTTTCTTCTTCCCTTCAGTTACCCTCGCTGTAGGGAAGAAGAAACATATGAAAAAAGTAAAAAGTAATTACATCTTCATTTATAATTACATGTTTTTAAATGGTTACATGCGTTAAAATTTAAAAAGTAAAACATAACTAAAAAATAAGAAAAATCTTTATCGACTGACCTTTTAACATCGTTCTTTCCACTCATATTGATCGCTGCCTTCATATGTTTCTTCTTCCCTTCAGTTACCCTCGCTGTAGGGAAGAAGAAACATATGAAAAAAGTAAAAAGTAATTACATCTTCATTTATAATTACATGTTTTTAAATGGTTACATGCGTTAAAATTTAAAAAGTAAAACATAACTAAAAAATAAGAAAAATCTTTATCGACTGACCTTTTAACATCGTTCTTTCCACTCATATTGATCGCTGCCTTCATATGTTTCTTCTTCCCTTCAGTTACCCTCGCTGTAGGGAAGAAGAAACATATGAAAAAAGTAAAAAGTAATTACATCTTCATTTATAATTACATGTTTTTAAATGGTTACATGCGTTAAAATTTAAAAAGTAAAACATAACTAAAAAATAAGAAAAATCTTTATCGACTGACCTTTTAACATCGTTCTTTCCACTCATATTGATCGCTGCCTTCATATGTTTCTTCTTCCCTTCAGTTACCCTCGCTGTAGGGAAGAAGAAACATATGAAAAAAGTAAAAAGTAATTACATCTTCATTTATAATTACATGTTTTTAAATGGTTACATGCGTTAAAATTTAAAAAGTAAAACATAACTAAAAAATAAGAAAAATCTTTATCGACTGACCTTTTAACATCGTTCTTTCCACTCATATTGATCGCTGCCTTCATATGTTTCTTCTTCCCTTCAGTTACCCTCGCTGTAGGGAAGAAGAAACATATGAAAAAAGTAAAAAGTAATTACATCTTCATTTATAATTACATGTTTTTAAATGGTTACATGCGTTAAAATTTAAAAAGTAAAACATAACTAAAAAATAAGAAAAATCTTTATCGACTGACCTTTTAACATCGTTCTTTCCACTCATATTGATCGCTGCCTTCATATGTTTCTTCTTCCCTTCAGTTACCCTCGCTGTAGGGAAGAAGAAACATATGAAAAAAGTAAAAAGTAATTACATCTTCATTTATAATTACATGTTTTTAAATGGTTACATGCGTTAAAATTTAAAAAGTAAAACATAACTAAAAAATAAGAAAAATCTTTATCGACTGACCTTTTAACATCGTTCTTTCCACTCATATTGATCGCTGCCTTCATATGTTTCTTCTTCCCTTCAGTTACCCTCGCTGTAGGGAAGAAGAAACATATGAAAAAAGTAAAAAGTAATTACATCTTCATTTATAATTACATGTTTTTAAATGGTTACATGCGTTAAAATTTAAAAAGTAAAACATAACTAAAAAATAAGAAAAATCTTTATCGACTGACCTTTTAACATCGTTCTTTCCACTCATATTGATCGCTGCCTTCATATGTTTCTTCTTCCCTTCAGTTACCCTCGCTGTAGGGAAGAAGAAACATATGAAAAAAGTAAAAAGTAATTACATCTTCATTTATAATTACATGTTTTTAAATGGTTACATGCGTTAAAATTTAAAAAGTAAAACATAACTAAAAAATAAGAAAAATCTTTATCGACTGACCTTTTAACATCGTTCTTTCCACTCATATTGATCGCTGCCTTCATATGTTTCTTCTTCCCTTCAGTTACCCTCACTGTAGGGAAGAAGAAACATATGAAAAAAGGTTCTTACAAGTTCATTTATAATTACATGTTTTTACATGTTTACATGCGTTAAAATTTAAAAAGTAAAACATAACTTTAAAATAAGAAAAATTTAGTAAAACATAAATATACTAATAATTTCATCTAGTATTTAAAAATTCTATCTTATAAGCTAATTAAGAAAGAATGATAGTTACCAATCAAAACATATTACAATGATAGTTACAATTTTTATCCAGAGAAATTAATATTCTATTGTTATTTTAGAACGACAAATAATAAAAAAACGGAGGGAGTATTAAACAGCATTTTATTGTTAAGAGTGAACTATTTGAACTCCAAAGATATGAAACCGAAATTCAACAATAAATCAAACAATCATTTTGCTATCTAAAAACGTTTAATGGGCTTCGCAGTATTGGGCAATGATCTTACGACCTCATCATTTGTCTCAGCTGATCTTATAAACTCATCATTTGTCTCCTCAGCTGATCTTACAACCTCACCATTTGTCTCATCTGATCTTACAACCTCATCATCTGTCTTCAGTTCCTCAGCTGATCTTACAACCTCATCATTTGTCTCAGCTGATCTTACAACCTCATCATCTGCCTTAACTTCCTCAGCTGACCTTACTACAACCTCATCATTTGTCGTTACTTTATCGACTGACCTTTAAACATCTTTCTTTCCACTCATATTGATCGCTGCCTTCATATGTTTCTTCTTCCCTTTAGTTACCCTAACTGAAGGGAAGAAGACACATATGACAAAGTAAAAAAATAATTACATGTTCATTTATAATTACATGTTTTTACATGTTTACATGCGTTAAAATTTAAAAAGTAAAACATAACTAAAAAATAAGAAAAATTTTAGTAAAACATAATATACTAATATTTTCATCTAGTAATTAATTTTTTTTTTTATAATCTCATTAAGAAAGAATGATAGTTACCAATCAAAACATATTACAATGATAGTTACAATTTTTATCCAGATAAATTAATATTATATTGTTATTTTAGAACGACAAATCATAAAAAACAGAGGGAGTATTAAACATTATTTTATTGTTACGAGTGAACTATATGAACCCCAAAGATATGAAACTGAAATTCATCAATAAATAAGACAATCATTTTGCTATCTAAAAACGTTTAATAAGCTTCGCAGTATTGGGCTATGATCTTACGACCTCATCATTTGTCTCAGCTGATCTTATAACCTCATCATTTGTCTCCTTAACTGATCTTACAACCTCACCATTTGTCTCATCTGATCTTACAACCTCATCATCTATCTTCAATTCCTCAGCTGATCTTACAACCTCATCATTTGTCTCAGCTGATCTTACAACCTCATCATCTGCCTTAACTTCTTCAGCTGACCTTACTACAACCTCATTATTTGTCTTCACTTTATTGACTGACCTTTTAACATCTTTCTTTCCACTAATATTGATCGCTGCCTTCATATGTTTCTTCTTCCCTTCAGTTACCCTCACTGAAGGGAAGAAGAAACATATGAAAAAGTAAAAAGTAATTACATGTTCATTTATAATTACATGTTTACATGCGTTAAAATTTAAATAGTAAAACATAACTAAAAAATAAGAAAAAGTTTAGTAAAACATAAATATACTAATATTTTCATCTAGTAATTAAAAATTATTTCTTATAAGCTCATTAAGAAAGAATGATAGTTACCAATCAAAACATTATATTATAATGATAGTTACAATTTTTATCCAGAGAAATTATTATTATATTGTTATTTTAAACTTTAATGTTCATACTTAATTATGTTAATATCATTTTTAAATGGTTGAAGTCTACGGTTTGTTCGATTTATCCTCGACCTTCAAAGAAGACTAACTTAGGAGCACAATGTCACATTCACCTCTTCGCCAAAAATCTTGTGCCAACTATGTTGGTGATCAAAACTTGTTGCTCAATGTTTATCAAACGACAATTCTTTAAGAGATTTAACTAGAACATTACGCTGCACAAAACACTTTATCGTTTCCCTACTAACTAATAAAGCCCTACTTGTGGTTTAAGTTGGATGAATATACACCATTGTTAGTTGTGCGTGGAGATCGTGATGTGACACAAATGGCGCAAACATAGTGAATGAACGATTGCCTTTAAGGGAGATATGAAGACAGACCAACAATTTCCAAAATCATCCATATGGATGCTGGCTAGCGATTATCTTTTTCTAGTCCAAAAAGAGCCAACATACACATATGTGTCACCCGGCGGCAGTCAAAGTTTATCATCATCGAATCACATTCTTTCGATAAATAATATCACACAAAGCTTAAAAACATGAGAAATGTCAATAATTATTTATTTAAAGATAAATATATATATTTTGCCTATACAATCTAGGACTTATATAAAATACAATTATAAAATTTTGCTATGAATACTTGCTTGAAATCTAAATCTTATTATATAAAGTTAGGTTTTGAAAGTTAGTCATTAACAAGATTTTGACATGTGTCAAGTTATCAATCTCAGATTTGGATATGTGTAAAAATTAATATTTAATAAGAGTAATTTGATTACAACCAAAATAAAATATTTTGTTCAAAAAAATATTAATAGTGTAAAAAGATAATTATCAAAACTTACAGAATTTATAAAAAAAATACAATTTTTTAAAATAATTATAATATTATTTACTTATTTTTAATTTTTAAGTTATTAATTCTACAAAAAAATATAGAAAAATAGATTAAAGAGAATATACAGTTAATTGTTAATTCTAAATTTTGTAAATACTCACTTCTATATAAACATAGATCATCTCATATTTAAATAATTTGTTCAAAAACATTGCTTTCAACTTTGTTTAATTGAGAAAATTTTTAAATGGAAAGATAATTTTTTCTTATTCTTTAAACTAAAGTTTCTCCTACTTTCTCCTTTTTCCAGTTGGGAATAGGTAAGAATAATATGGTGACCTAAAAAAAGATTAATATATGCGTCTTCTTTTTCTAATACTGTATTTTAAAATTTATTTTAGTATTTTTAGATTGTTTTATTTAATTTATATTTTTATCTTTGAATTATTTGGGATATATTACCATGCTTATAATTTTTTATTATTTCTTTAGTTATGCCAAATTAATTTTCTTCTAATTTCTCAACCTTGATTGGTTGGTCATAAACCCTTCTTTTTTTTGCAAATATAATTGTTACCATTATTTTCACTCAATCCCAAATGGAGATAACGAGTAGAAACTCATCAACCTAATGGATGGATAAAATAAGTTAATCAAACACAAGCTTACAACAAACATAGATAGATAGATTGGAAAAACATAAATCGTTGTTGATAGATCCATAGGATCTCAAAGACTCTGATACCCTGGTTTGCGGAAAGGTTTAAAAGAATTGATATGACCACATATGTCACCAAAATGCACTTATTTTTTCGGTCAAGGGTCCTGAGAGAACTTCATGATAGGTGACCTTCCTGGAAGTGATTGTCGGAACTGTGCGAGTGAGGACAAAACACAGGAAAAGATCATTTGTTGATTTGTAGGGTCGTTAAACAAGTTTTTAAAGCCTCCCAGACGTAACAAACTTGCCATCAAATATGGGTGGGTCCAAATGCCGATAATAGATGTAGGGCCCCGTTAGGAAGGTGGGCCATGGACTGAGAGTGGACATGGGCTCACTAAGCAAGGTGGCGGTTTAGGCGTTACAGAGACAGAGACTACATCATGGTGTGTCAAAGGCATTTCCACAAATACATTGGGAAATTTAATAGTAGTTACTATCAAAACATATTGTGACGTTAGAAAAAAANATTTCTCAACCTTGATTGGTTGGTCATAAACCCTTCTTTTTTTTGCAAATATAATTGTTACCATTATTTTCACTCAATCCCAAATGGAGATAACGAGTAGAAACTCATCAACCTAATGGATGGATAAAATAAGTTAATCAAACACAAGCTTACAACAAACATAGATAGATAGATTGGAAAAACATAAATCGTTGTTGATAGATCCATAGGATCTCAAAGACTCTGATACCCTGGTTTGCGGAAAGGTTTAAAAGAATTGATATGACCACATATGTCACCAAAATGCACTTATTTTTTCGGTCAAGGGTCCTGAGAGAACTTCATGATAGGTGACCTTCCTGGAAGTGATTGTCGGAACTGTGCGAGTGAGGACAAAACACAGGAAAAGATCATTTGTTGATTTGTAGGGTCGTTAAACAAGTTTTTAAAGCCTCCCAGACGTAACAAACTTGCCATCAAATATGGGTGGGTCCAAATGCCGATAATAGATGTAGGGCCCCGTTAGGAAGGTGGGCCATGGACTGAGAGTGGACATGGGCTCACTAAGCAAGGTGGCGGTTTAGGCGTTACAGAGACAGAGACTACATCATGGTGTGTCAAAGGCATTTCCACAAATACATTGGGAAATTTAATAGTAGTTACTATCAAAACATATTGTGACGTTAGAAAAAAATTTTTACTTTCAATGGTTGTCGGAGCAAGCCATTTTGAGATAGCAAAAAGACGTGAATATTTTCTCTCTACACAGGAGGAGGGTAGAGCCGAGGTTGTCTCTATGGTGGAGAAGATTGGATACAAGGTTATCTCCCTAAAGAGGGAGGTGGAGGAGGTTGGACGCAAGGTTATCTCCCAAGGAAGGAAGGCGGAGCCAAGGTTCTTTCCATGGTGGAGCAGGTTGGACGCAATGTTCTCTCCATAAAGGATGAGGGCGGAGCCGAGATTTTCTCCATGGCGGTCATATATTATTGTGATGATACATCATTGATTACTATATTATGTAATATATAAACATATTAATCCAACTATTTTACTTTCACTTCTGCATAGTTACTATCACGAATACATTAGAAAATTTAACATTAGTTACTATCAAAAGATTTTGTAACGTTAGAAAAATGTTTTTACTTTCATTGGTTGTTGGAGCAAGCTATTTTGAGATAGCAAAAAGACGTGAATATGTTCTCTCCACATAGAAGGACGACACAACCATGTTCTCTCTATGGTGGAGAAGGTTGGACACAAGGTTATCTCCCCAAGGGAGGAAGGCGGAGCCAAGGTTCTCTCCATGGTGGAGGAGGTTGCACGCAAGGTTCTCTCCATAAGGGATGAGGGCGGAGCTGAGGTTTTCTCTATGGTGGTCATACATTATTTTGATGATATATCATTGATTAGTATATTATGTAATATACTTTTTATTCAAAATATTTTTGAGCCAACAATTTTAATAATTAAAAAACTATGCAGAAATGAAAGTAAAATAGTTGGCTTAATGTATTCATATAGACATCTTCTAGGTGGTGATAAAGAATATATTTGTAACACATAGTATATTTAGGTGTAAAAAATACAATTTTAATAGTAAAATACATAAAAGATTTGTAAATGGATATAAATCAGTTTATTATAATAAAAATAAAATTTATAAATAACTAACAACAAATTTTAATATATATACTTTTTAAATTTAATTTAATTTATAAAACTTAAAACCCGCATGATCATCTAGTATATATATATATATATATTATATATGCTGTGTATATATGTATAATTTAATTTTCTGTGATACTATCTTAAAGCATTCAGAAGACCAAAATAGTCTAATTTGGAAAACACGAGATTGCCGTTGAAAAAGCGTCAACGAGGAGAGTTCTGGGGATAAGTTGCGAGTGGTGTATAAGTTGTGATGAACGAATATGATGATTAGTTGATTACCTTGATGATTGTCATATCAGTTACGGTGTTATATAGTTTTAAGTAACTACATACAAGGTTGGTGTAATAAGATTATTGCCTTCTAATCCAAATTTTACATGCAATTTCTCATATCTTAACTGTTTTCTTTACAATTCATATTAAATATTTAGTTCAAACTTATCGTCGTCGTAATCAATCAAACTGTATTATCGAGGAGGCATGTTAAAACAAGTGGTAACGCAAATAAATATAACGAACCGGACGCACACATGCACGTGCGGACCACATGTTTGTCACGCAGATGATTGTGTCTAGGGTGTGTGCTGAATGAAGCTACCGACTACCGAGCCTATTGTACCATATTTACAATGTAATGAGATTTTCATAATTTCTTTTCACAAATCTTCTGAAGCCTTAATCAAATTCCAATTCAGTGAGAACTAATACTAAACATTCAATTTCACCATCTTGATTAACGTAAATCAAGATAGAAGTTCAGTCCGTGATAGGACAGGTTCTCATCAATTTGTATAATTTTGTTGTTCTCCAATGCTTAGGACATCTCCTTAAGGTGTTATCAAAGGATTATCATCTACGATTAATAACATACCAAAACCAACTCGATAAGTCTCTTTTCTCGATATTAAAAATATTTAAACAACCTAATTAACCTATAAAATCCAANCTAATTAACCTATAAAATCAATGAAAACATCGGTTTAAAAACTTTTTTTTAAAAAAGAGAATTTGAGAATGAAGAAAGATTTCATCAGAGAGGAGTGATCGGTACATCAATCGGCCACAAAAGGCCTCAGACGACCGTCGTGAGAATTTTAGATCAAATCTCATCATTTGAGTTTTTATCTTCTTCACATCAAATCAAAACCAAACAAAAAAATCGTTTTCTTTTGCAAAATTAAAACACAAGATCAAAGGTGAATTGCTGTACAGGAAAACAAAAAAAGAGAACACGATAGAGGAAGAAAAAGTTTGATATCCCGGCGATGTTATTAGAGGCAAACTAGGTTTGGCTTTTATATAGGGACGATGAAGCGAACTCTAGGGTTTTTTTTAAATTAATACGTCGGCGTTTCCTTAGTTATTGGGCTCATTTTAAAACCCATTCTTATTTTAATGGATTCGAGTGGTGAAATTAAAAAGCCTTACATTACTTTTTTTTTTATAATATGAAAGACAGAGTTAACTATATTAATGACGAAATTACAATATTGTAGTAAACACAAATTTTTTGCATAACGTGTTCCCATTACGCTTATGTCCCCTACACAACTGGGAAAAAAAACAAATATTACAAATTTTGTTTTTGTATTATTGGCAATATAAAATTTTATCCATGTGGTATAGACAACAACATATTGGCAATATATGCACATGCATGCTCTAATAAGTTTGCTCAATCCTTGCTATCTAGTGGAAACACTGAATAAGAAATATCTCAAATTATGTCAACCTTTTCTTTTGGCAATGTTAAAACATATATAGTACTATTACCGATCCGATCCCATTTTTTTTTTCTTTCTGAAAGTAAGTATTTTTTTGAATGAAAAATAAATGATTGTGACCATGGTTCGTTTTTTCAAAAGAGATTTCAATTATGGTTGGCCATAAATTTGGCAAGAAGAATATGACGTTCTCTCTGTCAAACTATTTTATTTTATAATATATACTTGGACAGCAAATCTCAAGTAAATAAGAAAAAAAAATGTAAAGGAAATAATGTCAAAAAAAAAAAAAAATTAAAGATAATGACAATTATAAATGAAAGTGTTAGGTGGGATGAGAAACAGAGAATAAAAATCTCTTAAGCGAGGGAAGTGAAAGAACAGAGACAGTTATATAGCTGTCACTACCCCATCTTACATATTCCTCACCATCTCTCTTGATCTTGTGACTTGTGAACCGCCCCACACACACACACAAACACAATGAGAGAGATCCTTCACATTCAAGGAGGCCAATGTGGAAACCAGATTGGTTCCAAGTTCTGGGAAGTCATCTGTGACGAGCACGGCATCGATGCCACCGGACGTTACAGCGGAGACACTGCAGATCTCCAGCTTGAACGTATCAATGTCTATTACAACGAAGCTTCTGGTGGAAGATACGTTCCTCGTGCTGTTCTCATGGATCTTGAGCCTGGTACTATGGATAGTATCAGATCCGGACCGTTTGGTCAGATCTTTCGTCCTGATAACTTTGTCTTTGGCCAGTCTGGTGCTGGTAACAATTGGGCTAAAGGTCATTATACTGAAGGTGCTGAGCTTATTGATTCTGTTCTTGATGTTGTTCGTAAAGAAGCTGAGAACTGCGACTGCCTTCAAGGTACGTACTACATATCTTGTTGATTTTACAGTTGGAAGTTCTCTACATCATTTGGATTTAATATAGTATTCATCGATCTCTTCATGTAATTTAGTATGATATCTACTTAGTATAGAAATGTAGTCACGAGTTCAATAGATAGATCACGGATTAGTAAGAGTTATACTTATTTATATACAACAATTAAATTCATTTTCATTCTTTGTTATTTTTGATTCTTTTTGTTTTGTTACTTTGATGATCTCGTTAAATTTATTTATCCCACATTATTGAATTGTGTGCATGTGGGTTCTTCTTCAATAATTCGATCTATCAAATCGTCTCGTTTAATGTATTTTGCAAGTGAGGACAGCAAAAATAATTGAACTGCAAGTGCAATGTTTATGTGGAGTGGGATGTTGTCACTTATTATTGGTAGGGCCAAGCTGTTTTGTATACTACTATTCAAGATTATTATTTTTTAATGAAGTTTTATCATATAAAGCTGTAGAAAGATATGGTATTATATTATTCTGATGTCGTGATCACAACATTTTCAAGGCACCGTGATTGCAGGATAAAAAGATGCAATGGTCCTACTACAAATTGGTTTCTTGGAATTTTCTGGTTTCTTTTTAAAATTTTATGTCACGTATGGTCAGTTCTTACGTGATGCGTTCATACATTGATTATTTAACTTCAAATATAGCTTGTGAGTCTATGACTAATTGACTAGTCACTATGCATCAAACATTGTGTTTGCGGAGAGTGATGATATATAATATATCTTTGTTTTCTTTAGTGGATAGAAACGTTATGTCTTAGTTGACTTTAATTAGCAATTAGAAGACTAGTGATCAGATGGATGTTTGATTTATTTGCTCAGTGCATTCATCATGGAATCATTGTTTGAATCATGGGGCTGCAATATATTACAGGGTTTCAGGTGTGCCACTCGTTGGGAGGAGGCACGGGATCTGGAATGGGAACTCTGTTGATATCAAAGATCCGAGAGGAGTATCCAGACAGAATGATGCTCACTTTCTCTGTTTTCCCATCTCCAAAAGTCTCCGACACAGTCGTTGAGCCTTACAATGCAACTCTCTCTGTCCACCAGCTTGTTGAGAACGCTGATGAATGCATGGTCCTCGACAATGAAGCTCTCTACGACATCTGCTTCCGTACCCTCAAACTCAGCACTCCTAGCTGTAAGTTCCACTGAATCCTTTAATATCCAAATAAGCCTAATTGTGTTTCTAAAACTAAATCTTGATATTGTGCATGGTGATGTAGTTGGAGACTTGAACCACTTGATCTCAGCAACAATGAGTGGTGTGACTTGCTCCTTAAGGTTCCCGGGACAGCTAAACTCTGACCTTAGGAAACTCGCTGTGAACCTAATCCCATTCCCACGTCTCCATTTCTTCATGGTGGGTTTCGCGCCGCTCACTTCACGTGGCTCACAACAATACATCTCACTCACAGTCCCTGAGCTGACTCAACAAATGTGAGACTCCAAAAACATGATGTGTGCAGCTGATCCACGTCACGGACGTTACCTCACAGCCTCGGCTATATTCAGAGGACAGATGAGCACAAAAGAAGTCGACGAGCAAATCATAAACATACAGAACAAGAACTCATCTTACTTCGTTGAGTGGATCCCAAACAACGTGAAGTCCAGCGTCTGTGACATCCCACCAAAGGGACTCAAAATGGCGGCGACCTTTGTTGGTAACTCGACGTCGATCCAAGAAATGTTCAGGAGAGTGAGTGAGCAGTTCACGGCTATGTTCAGGCGTAAAGCGTTTCTGCATTGGTATACAGGAGAAGGTATGGATGAAATGGAGTTTACTGAAGCTGAGAGCAATATGAATGATTTGGTCGCTGAATACCAACAGTACCAAGACGCTACAGCTGATGAGGATGAAGAAGTATATGAGGATGAAGAAGGTGAAGGTGAGGAAGCTTATTAGACTTGATCCATCAGTGATCAAATCAAACATCTATACTAAAAGAAACGACTCTTTGATTATCTATCTTTTTAAAATTTGATTGTAAGACACTCAAAAAAAATGGGAATTTATTTTAATGTGTTTTGTTTGTTACTTGTTTGTTGGTAAAATTGTTATAAAAAAAGTTTGAGTTTCCATTTTTTTGGGTGTCATATATTTGCTATATTAGTTTAGGAAAATTGCAGACCATTTTAGCGCAATTCACAGAGGATCAGATGAGCAGATATGAATGTTTCAGGAGATCAAGTCTTAAAAAATCAAGCATGGAAAAGTTATATATAAGAGAATCACATGGGCACGACGTACAATACGAATATGGTTGTGCGTAGTATCGCAAAGATGTTTGTTGGTGAACTCGTGGAAACAGCTCCAGTTGTCATGAGGGAAAGGAATTAATGAATCAGGACCTTATAGACCATTCCATATCAGAGAGTCCTATCGAAGACTGAAGCTCCAAGACAAAGTGCCTCAGAGATCAGTTCCTCGGCTTTTCCACTGAGTCAGAATCATGGGGTTTACAAAAGAGTGACGAGCTAGGCAAAAGAGCGACCATCATGCATGTTCTAAAGCCAGTCGCTATATATCTCTTATTAGTTTAATTTTATATTTTGCTTAATAATTAGACAACACTCAGGACAATTGTGCGCATGTATCACGTACGTTAGATGCAATTAAAATCAGAAACAATCTGCCAACTCTTCCATTACTCTTAAAGAATTCCCCTTATAATTCAAAAGAAACGGACTACAAATTCAGTCTTATAATTCCAACTACTTGGCTCTCTGCTAGCCAAAAAAATCATCATCTGAGTCGTCATCACTAACATCATCAGAGAGTTCTTCTTAATTAGTGGTTGTATTGATACTTGGACGGGATATATTTCAAGTAAATACGAAAATGACAAGTGTTAGGTGGGGAGATGAGAAAGAGAGAATAAAAGAGTTAGTTGTATATATATTAGCTGCGTGTCACTCCCCCCCCCCC